>NW_022103896.1:40514743-40551227 GCF_000313985.2 Echinops telfairi | reverse complement strand
CACAGACTGGTGTGCTCCTTCCATGTGGGCTTGGTGCGTCTCTGCTAGATAGCTGCTTGTTTGACTTCAAGCCTTTAAGACCCCAGATGCTATGTCTTTTGATAGCCGGGCACCATCAGATTTCTTCACCACATTGGCTTGTGTACCCGTGTTGTCTTCAGTGATCATGTCAGGAAGGTGAGCATCTCAGAATGCCAGGTTGTTAGAACAAGGTGTTCTTGAATTGACGGAGGCCTTGAGCAGAGGCCCAAAGTCTGCCCACTTCCTCAATGTATTGCCACGTAAATATATGTACATAGGCCAATACCTCTATTTTTATGAATTAATATATTTACATAAGTGCACACCTATGTTTATACCTCTATCCATAGCTTTGCTTCCTAGATCTTTCCTCTGTTTGCTTTTACCTTCCTCTTGCCCCACCATCATGCTCGCCCTCCTTCTGCTTCTTAGTCATTCCTCTCAGCTAGATTGCTCCAACACCCCAGGATCTCTACAGCCTCCTCATTGCTGACTTTAATTCCCTAGTTGTTCCCCTGTCTATTGCATTGTTCGCTCACTTCACACCACCCCCACCCCCTTCTCCCCCCAAGTCCCTCCGGAACCGTCGGTCCCATTGCTTTCTCCTCAGGCTTGCTTCCCATGCCTGTCTTACATGGGTTGGTAAAACAACAATAATAGAGACAAAACAAAAAGAAACCAAAAGATTTAATAAAAAGAGAGGGAAAAAAAGAAAAAGAAAAGCAAAACTAGCAAAAAGAAAAAGTATAGATAATTCCAAGTCTGTCTGCTGACCTTTAAGACTATCTCCCCACCGGTCCAGGGGATTCTGGGAACTGCCCCTTCTAGCGTGAAGTCTATTTTAGGGGCTCCTCAGGAGGTTTGTGGCTTTGCTTTTCTCCCATTGCTGATCTGTTAAGTTCTCTTCTTGGTTCACCCCACTCTGGGGGCGGTGGGGGTTCAGACCAGACTAAATCCCTGCCGTCTGTCCCCAGTATTGTCCTCTGCCACAGTGTGCTCCAGTGAGGGGACATTTTGTCTCAAGCTATTGTTTGCACTACAGTCCTCTCTGTGCCTTAGCAGCTCCGCGCATGGACATCATCCTGAGGGCTTGGTGTGCCACCGCGGGGTCTAGTTCCTTGCTTTTTCTTTATCTTTCTTGGTTTGCTTCTCTGTGGGCGTGGCAGGCCAACCCCTCTCCCCAACCTGTAGGTTTAGTGTTGTCCTCTGTAGCACATCCTTCAGGGAGCAGGAGGGTGGGGGGCTCATATTTAACTCTGCCACGTATTAGCTGTGTGACTCATGCGACTATTATATTCCTTAACCCTGGGTTACCTTGCTGATAAAATGCCCCTAAGAACAGGGCTTGGCTTGTGTGGATTATATGAAGCAAAATACTTAGGCTACTAACACACATGAGAATGTTCAATAAGCAATAACTGTTCAATAAATATAGCTATCATCATCATCATCAACATCACTAATTTCAGGCTGTACTTCTTCTTCCTCTGGCTTAATTAGTATTAGGAGGCCCCAGGCTGGAAAACCCACTGTTTGAACATCACCTACACAAATTTATTCCAGCCTGCAGAAGACAGCCTTCTAGAGGAGCACGTCTCTTCTCAAAGGGGCATCCCCCTATCAGATGAGTTGTCACCCTCCTGAGCCCATTGGCCCGCTATCCTTTCAAAGTGCAGAAATTGTGGTGAAAACCATTCTTATAATGGTGTTCTGCAATGGAGTCAGGTAGATAGAAAGAAGTTTGGGCAAAACAAGCATTCCAGGAGGCTCCAAGGCCTGGGATGTTTGAGGCATCGCCGAGCCCAGGTCGTGGATTTACGGGTTGTTGGTTTCTACCTTGCACAGGTATGGAGGTCAGGGAAAACACGGTTTGAATAAGTCAAGGATCTCAGTGATGAATGTCCGAGAGGCCTCCCAAATTCCTAGAGGGAATGGATTCCAAGAACTGACAAGATCCTTAAAGGGAAAATAAACTTCATAGAAATACATGTGTTATACCCAAAGGTCAATTTGTATTCCCCCAACAATGGATCAATCTGTTTCTAAAGCTTCCTTAAATATAACCGCTAAGATACACAGCACTAAGCTACACAAGCACTGTTTGACTTTTAGGGAATGATTAGCTTAAAGCAATTACTAGCAGGCTTACTCTCCAGTTCTGTTGCACTAGATAATGCAATAACTCTACTAAAAAGCTTTGCTCGTTATTGTTATTTCAAGCTAGCCAACTGCTGCAGAAACCTTTACTAGTCTTTTCAAAGTCTTCTCACATGGTCCTGGCCTCTTTGGCTTGCATTTTCAATAACCTGTGATACAGCTGGGAATCTGCTCCCATGACCACCCCCAATCCCTTTCAAATGGGACTGGAGAACTAGAGACAGTTGTTCCCAAAGTCACAGGGGTACAGAGTCATCCACCGCACACTCTCCTGCTTCTCAGGACAATCACACCCTCAGGTTCTTTCATTCTTAAAACTTACTACCAAAGACAGCACATGTTCATTGTAAAATATTTGATATATGCAGAAAAATAAAACTCTGAAAATACCAATTATCTATCATCAATCACTTAGAGATAACTACAATACTTTGGTGTCTTCTAGTATCTCTCTTTATACTTTAAAAATTAATATACTATATTGTTTGTTCCCTGGTGGCATGGTGGTTACTTGTTGGGTTGATAACCACAAGGTGAGCAGTTCAAAACTACCAGCTGCTTTCTTGGGAGAAAGATGAGATTTTCTACTCTGATAAAGAGTGACAGTCTCAGAAACCCAAAAGGGCAGTTCTACCCTGTCCTACAGGGTCAGTATGAGTCAACTCGATGGCAGCGAATTTGGTTTGTTTTTCTTTTGGTCATGTTGGATATTCAGATCATTTTCAATATTCCAATACACAGCTCCTCTTGGTAACCAACCCTTCTTACTAATATCTCCTATAATTTTCTTAGGATAAATTCCAAGGAATCTTATTTCTAAGTCAAAGAGTTTAAACATTTGAAACTTTTTCTATTCAAGTTGACCTTCAGCAAATGTTATCTATTTTCCTTTCAGCAATGTGCCAGATTGTCTGGCTCCTTAGATTCTTAGTAGCAATAAGAACTATAATTTTTTAAAATTGTAGTTTGGTACATTAAAAAATTCGGATTGTTTTGATTATTGTTCCAGTGGAACATTTTGTGTGACTCGTGTCCCTTTGTGTGTCTTCATTTGTCAAGTACATATCATGTTTCATGCTGATTTGTCCATTGGGTGGTCATCTATTTCTTATGGACTTACCAGAGTACAGCTCAGCATCATGGAGGACAATAGATTGGCTACTACAGTATATGAATTGATTCGGTTGCTAGAGGCTACATTCTCTGCCTTAGAATAGTTTGAATCTAGGAAAATTAAATGTCTTCAAAAGCAAAATGGACCCATAAAGAGAATTATATTGACTATTTTGAATTGAACAATCATATGGTTTACTGGGCCAGGAATGACAGCTTCTAGTAGAATAACATCATCATTTGATAATTCATCATCAAAAGAGAACATTTCAAGATCTATCTTGTATAATACTGTCCATGATAGGATTTATCTACACATCTACAAGGGAGTTCTTTCAATACAACTATTATTCCAATGTATGCACCAGCTACTAAAGCTAGTGATGAAGAAATTGAGAATCCTATCAACTTCTTCAGTCTAAAATTTGTCAAACATGCAATCAAGATGCACTGATAATTATTGGCAATTTAAATATGAAAGTTGGAGGCAAAGACCTCGGTGATAGAAATGAAACTATACATCACATGACAGAATTTGCAAGACCAATGACTTCTTCATTGCAAATACTTCTTTTCAATAAGATAAACAGCCACTTACACATGGAACTTTCCAAATGGAACAAACAGGAACCAAATGAAGAGATCATGGAGAAGCTCAATATCATCAGCCAGAATAAGGCCTGGGCCAACTGCAGAAGAGACAACTGTTCATATGCTCAGGCTGATGTTGAACAAAATTTCACTAAGTCCCTAAGAGCCAAAATATGACCTTGAGTATGTCCCACCTGAATTTAGAAAACATTTCAAGAACAGATTTGACACATTGAACACTAGTGACAGACCACCTGACAAGGTGTGGAAGGAGATCAAGATCGCCATACATTATAAAAAGCAAGAGGTCATTAAAGATACAGGAAAGAAAGAAAAGATCAAAGTGGGTGTCGGAAGATGGCTGGAAACTTGCACTTGAACATAGATTAGCTAGAGCCAATTAAAGAAATGATGAAACTATAAAGCAGAATAGAAACTTTCAAAAGGCAGCTCAAGAAAACAAAGTGAAATATTATAATGAAGTGTGCAAAAACCTAGTTAGAAAGTAAAAAAAGGAAGAACATGTAGCCTCTCTCAAGCTGACCGAACTGAAGAAAACACTTCAAGCCATGAATTTCAATATTGAAGAGTTCTCTGGGGAAAATATTGACTGTTGTAGGAAGCATCGAAAGAAGAGAGGAGGAATACAGAGTCCCTATACCAAAAAGAATCAGTCAACATTTGACTGATATAGTAGCATATGATCAAGAATCACTGGTCCTGCAGGAAGAAGTCCAAGGTACACTGAGGTTTTAGCAGAAAAACAAGGCTCCAGGAATTCACAGAATACCAAAGAAAATGTTTCCAAATGTTAATGAAGCATTGGAAATGCTCATTCATCTATACCAAGAAATTTGGGAGACTTTTGGCCAACTGACTGGAAAAGAAAGTATGTGTATGCCCATTCCAAAGAAAGGTGATCCAACAGAATGTGGAAATTATCAATATATATCATTAATATTATGGGAAAGTAAATTTTTGTTGGAGATAACTTTAAAAGGCCTACAACAATACATCAACACAGAGTTGCCAGAGGACATGGCACAGGGGATTTTTTTTTTTTGCTGACATCCGATGGATATTGACTGGAAGCAGAGAATATGAGGAAATACTTACTTGTGTTTTATTGACTATACCAAGGCATCAACTGCGTGGATCATAACACACTATAGACAACACTGAGAAGATGGGAATTCGAGAACACTTCACTGTGCTTATTCAAACAGACCCAGGGAATACTGTGAGGTTTGAAATCCGGAAAGGTGGGTGTCAGGGTTGTATCCTGTCACCACACTTACTCAGTCTGTGTGCTGAGCAAATATTCCAAGCAACCAGATTATTTAAAGAACATGGCATCTGGATGGGAGGAAGCCTTGTTGCCAGGCTGTAACATGCAGCTGATACAACTTTGCTGGCTGTAAGTGAAAAGAACTTGAAGCATTTGCTGATAAAGGTCAAAGGCTATCTCGCCCTCAATAGGCTTACATGTAAACATTAAAAAACAACAAATACCTTCACAACTGGATCAATAAGCAGCATCATGATAAATGAAGAAAAGATTGAAATGGTCAATGATTTCGTTTTATTTGTATCCACCATCAACAGCGATCAGGAAATCAAGTGACATATTGCTTTGGACAAAGAGGGTTATTTTAGATACAGTAGCTGAAGTTGCAACACCTTATCATTCGATCTCCCTTTTGATCCATTTTTAATTTCTTCTAGTTTTTCATATTTTCTGCTTTCTTTTCAATTGGGGTTTTGCTTTGTTATTGTTGTTAGGTTTGTCATTTTAAAAAATGTTTTTCTGCCTATGAAACCCAGGACGGGACGGTCAATCTATAGAGACGGTAACTGGATGAATGGTTCCTTGGGGTCTGGCAGGAGAGGGCGTGGGGCGGAGTGGGGAGCTGATAATGATGAGCACAAGAAAGAAGAAAATGTTCTGAAATGGATTGTGGTGGTGATGATTGTACAACTCTTCTTGACGTGATTAAACGACTGGAGCGCATGATAGGGGAGTTGCATGCCAATAAAACTGTTTGAGAAATAAAATGCTCAGGGTAAACCTGTCCCCCTGAGGACTGCGGTGTACCCGGCCGAGCCAATGCACTCTTAATGGCTTCTGATACATGAAAGGGGGACAATGACTAGGGAAGAGCTTCGAAGACTTGATGGTTTTAGAGAAGCACGTCGGGCTGCCGGAAGAACACGTAAATCGCTCGTTCAAGAACTGCAGCCAGAATGCTCCTCGGAGGCCAGGGTTAGTCTCATGCGCTTTGGAAATGTCAGGAAGGGTTAGTCCCTGGAAAAGGACATCATACGTGGTCAAGTCACAGGTCAAGACAAACGCGGCAGACCTTCCACAGTGAATGCAAGGACGGGCTCACCACCCAAGTGGGCAAGCTTGTGAGGCTGGCCCAGGGTTTGGTTGTCTGCAGGGCGGCTGAGTCGGCATCTGCTCCGTCGTAGCTAACAACTCTTTCGCTCTGTCTCTCTGAAGCAGGGCTGGAAAATGATCATGGTGCTCACCATAGTCATTCTCCCCACGTCTTCAGAGGACAGGGCTTCCATCGGAAGGCACGTGACGTGGAAGCGGGTTGATAAGCCGGGTCACGCCGTGTCACCGTGTACCTTTCCTGTTGTTTCACGGGCACGCTTCCTTCCCAGCTCGAGCTCCCAGGAGTTGAGGGAGGTCAGGCAAGTGTTCCCAGGCCCAGCGTTATTGGGAGAAAAAGGCTTTCAAGTTCAGACCCGCATCCTCCAACCCCCAAACCACGCCTTCCTGGGTGTCAGGGGCCTTTGTTTCAAAGATTTGCAGGAGGAGCATCTGGGTGGGGTCTTCTGAGGGAGGGTGGTTTTTTAGTTTTCTCTGAGCTGATAGACCAGCCCAGGCTGGTTCCTGAGGTAAAGCCTGCCCTGGTCACTGAGGGCTCCCGCATTCCCGCGCTCCTCCCCTTACCCCCGCCCCCATCACATTTCCCCCCTCTGAGACAAACTCTCACTCCCCTGCCTGGAAGGGGATCTGACAGCAAATCACATTCCCGCCCCTTATGTCCACTGCGAAGGCCACATGACTAAGGGGAACTGGCCAGAGACCCAGGTCTTGAAATTGGGCCCAACTGATAAGGCCCAGTTCCTGGAATCCCAGCAGAGAGCTTCCCGCCTGGTGGGGTTGAGCCTTCCCCCGGCTTGGGCTCCATCCTGGATGGCGGTGCTTCAAAGTCCATGCAGGCCCCAGCTGGGCTGTCTGCCTCCCAGAGGAGAGAGAACGAAAGCCAGACCCCAAAACTCTCTTTCCCCCCAAGGACCTCTAGAAAGCAGCTCAGGAGCCTGCCTGCTCCTAACCTTCCAGGCACCCCACCAGGCACCCCACCCATCACCCCTTGGCTCTGCATCGCTGTGTCTTTGCTCTCCTGGGTGGTGCAAAGGTTAGGGTCATCTGGGTGGTGCAAAGGTTAAAAGAACTTGGCTGCTAGCTGAAAGCTTGGAGGTCCAAGTCCACCCGGATGCCTTAGAAGAAATATCTTGCAATCAAGTTTCAAAAAGGCGAGCCAGTAAAATGCCTATGGACACACAGGGAACGCCAAGAGCTGAGATCAACTTGAGGACAACTAGTGTCGATGGGGGTGGCTAAGCCACTTTGCTCCCTCAAACTCACTGCCATCGAGCTCACTGCCACCTCGAGCGACCCCGCAGGACAGAGGAAAACTCTCCTGGTGGCCTCCTGAGACTCGCCATTCTTACGGGATCAGAAAGCCTCATCTTCACCCCACGGAGCGGCTGGTGGTTTCAAACTGCTGGCTCCGCAAGAAGCCGCTCAGTGTGTGCCACCCGGATTCCTGGAAAGCAACTGCTACGTGTGCATTTTCATTTTCTCCTCAGACTGAGTGGTGGGCACTATTATTCTTCCCATTCTAGAGATGGGGAAGCGGAGGCCTTGGGAGGTCAGGTGACTCACCCCCAGGATATTGGTAGAGGGCAGAGCAAAGATCTGAGCTTGTGTTCTTATGTTCATTGATTCCAAAACGTGCGCTTTGAGTCATCAACCATCAATCAGCAACCTAGAAGACACCAAAGTCCGAGGGGTCCGAGCAAAGACATAGACCAAGCAGGATCTATCCTAAAATAGGAGGCAAATGTCTATCTTGGGAAACAGGCATCCCAGCCCTCTAGTTGGTTTTATCGTATGGGAAAACCCACTGTGGCCAAATAGGTTTATGAAGAAAAGCTTGAAATTGACATTCTTAAGTGAAATGTCCTGATTTTGAAATGTTGGCAACAGGTTAAACATAAAATCAAAGCAAAAGAAAACTAAACAATAGCAGACTAAATAATTGAAGTCTTTGGGCCAGATATAGCCCATGAGCTGGCAGTTAGCAACTTCTGAAGCTGGCAATTGCACCACACTGTGCTCTGCACGTAGTAGGTATGCAATGAATGTTTGTCACATGAAATGGAAAATGAGCCAGCCCTGACTCCTCTGAGGGACAGCGGTTTCTGTGGGGGGTTAGAAAGGTTGACTCTCAGATATCTCTCACAATGCACACTTTAAAATGGCTTGGCTGTAGTGTTGCTTATTTTGACAGCAGATAGACAATCAGAAACACATACTGACTAGGCTAGCATGCAAGTATTTATTACAAGCTCCGTCATGAATCCTCCACCAATGATTCAAGGTAGGAACACAACCTGGAAGGAAGGACGTGTTTACATTTTGCTTGACCTTGTCCTCTTTTTCACCTTGCCTTGAAATATGAAAGCATTCCAAGACAGCCCTAGAATTCAGCAGCTCTCTCTGTCTCATCCTCAAGAATGAAGGAATCTCAGCTCCTCCCATGGCATTGACTGTCACCTCTACGCCTCACCCAAGCCTGTAGCCAAGTTCACTATCTTTTCCCCAGAATCAATGTGCCCACCCTCCTTCTGGCCCCATGTCAGCCATTTACACCATCATCCTGCTTACCAGCTCCAAATCTTAGCCTCGTTTGTGACTCTTTTCTCGTTCGCTCATTCATAGTCAGCCCCGTACTCTCAGCCAATAACTCATTCTATCTCTCACCACGTCATACCTGGGCCATATTTGGAGATCAAACTAAAGTCACTTTGCATCTTGTCTTACTCTGGTAGCGCTCCCCGATTCCGACCAAATTGTGAGGCATTCACCCTGGCTTTCAGGTAGGGTCGTTAGAGCATAACAGAGCAGTCAAGTTCTTGGGTTTTGAATTTCAAAAGTCAGTGACCAAGTACGAAGACTACCCAGGGCTTACTTAGCCAGAGAACATTCCTTCCCACACTCCTCTTCCCCAGGAGAGAAAGCTTTCATATGCTGGGTGTTGAAGAAGGTTTGGGAAAGGAAAGGCTGGTGGGTCTTGGAGAGAAACTTATGCCTTCTTGTTAACTCTGGGCTGAGTCATAAATAGATTTGGGGGCATTTCAGAGCAGAGAAAGTAGGTCTGACTTTCCAAGAAAGAGTGCAGCCCCGCCCTGCAACTCTCCTCACGTCAGAGTAAAACTAGCTCCTTAGGGTTTTTAACAGCTGTTTGCTTGTTTGTTTGTTCAGAAGTAGATTTCCACACTTTTCTTCCAAGGTGCCTCTGGAAATGTATTAGAACTTAAATTCTACAGCAATTGGTTTGTAGAAGGCCAGTGTTTCCGGTGGGGGCACTCACTTCATTTTGCCTCTTGACGTAGATTCAGATGCCGTTTGAGTTCTTTGTGCTTCTTCAATAATGTAGAAAAGTCTAGACAGAACGAGGGAATGGCAGGTTACTTTTAGGATGAATGTAGTTGAAAGTAAATGACAAATCCCACGTAAATCCAGGGAGGGGCAGTTTTTGCCCTCAGACTTACATAAAGAACCAGGGCACTTGATTGGGTGTGGACTTAATAATTTACCCAAAATAGCCATCTTCTACTCATTTAAGTTAAAAGTTAGGGTCTTGGTGACTTAGCCACATCACTAATGTCCCAGAAATAATCCTGCAATCCTGGATATATATATATATAAATTTTTTTTCAGATTTATCGTTGTATACACAGCCTAGTCATAATCCTTTCCCCAGTCCTGTGACAGGAATGAACTGACACCAGTCATGATTTTGTGACGGTTTCCTTTGTTCTCCACCATACCGAATTACCCTCAGCGCACGCATGAGTCAGCAGACCCCACTGACCTCCACGTGGTGTGAATGCTAATGGTTTCCTCCATCAGGATGATTGTCATTGTTGTGTTGTTTGTCCTGTTTAAGGAGTCTCTGTAGAATGTCCTGTTTAAGGAGTCTCTGTAGAACATGTTTGACTGTCGGGTTTTTGTTTGTTTGTTTATAACACATGCACACATCCAAGGTGCTTTGATGTTTCTAGGCCATAATAGACAGGGGACAAAAGTGCAGAATACTGTGGATAATATGTCACACTTTATCTGAGAAAGAGGACATTACTTGATGATAGATACATCTTGCTTATATATTTTTTAAAGTTCAAGGATAACCAAAACCCAAGTCAAACTCACTGCCATCGAGTCAGTGCCAACTCAGAGCAACCTTAAAGGATAGTGTAGAACTGCCCCAGAAGGATAACAGAAACGGATAATTAGTTACTTATAGAGATAGGAGGAAATGGGTATACAAGCAAGATTTCTCTGAATCTTGTTTCATAAATTTTTCCTGAACAATGTAAATGATTTTCATAATTATGAAGCAAAATTAATCAGATAGGAAATTACCATTACATTAAAATATTTTATTAATATAAATGAACAACAGAAATGTGGGTGAAGGGAGACAGCTGAAGTATAAGATATGAAAATAATAATTTTTAAATTTTCAAGTGTTCACAGGGTGGGAGGGTAAAGGAGGGAGGGGAAAAGAGGAGTTGACACAAGGACTCAAGCAGAAAGAAAATGTTTTTAAAATGATGATGGCAACAAATGTACAAATGTGTTTGATACAATTAATGTATGGATTGTTATAAGAGCTGTAGGAGCCCCTAATAAAATGATTTATTCATTTAAAAAAAGAAGATAAATAAAGCAATTAAGCCTGCATATGTCCATTTGCTGGCCTAATTACTGAGAGAAGACTTCAAACTGCTTTAAAACATAACTTATTGTGTAGCTCTAGCTAGATAGAGCCTAGGAATTAGAAAAATCTGCAGGAATATATTACATGTTCTCTGTAATTACACGGTTACTAATAATATTTATATTATTATTCTGAAATATAGATATAGGAAATAAATATAAGTAATTGGCCCTAGGACCCAGGATTTTTGGAATAAGAGAAAAGAAATACAAACATAAATGTTAAAAAGTTAAGTAGAAAAAGTATGGTTTAAAAATTTAATTAAAAAAAAAATAAAAGAAATATTAAAGAACTTTTTCTTTTTAATTAGCGTCCATCATGTATTTTCTTTCTTTTTCTTTTTTCTTTAAGAACAATTTCCATTTTATTTCCTTTCAGGTTTGCTTTCCCGCAGGATTTGGAGGATGTCGTGGGCCAGCCCCTGCAGGTCTCCCTCCGGGTTTCACGTGACTGGTTCCTGACCACACAGTAATGTGAACCGCACAGCGCACACAATAATGGCTTCAGGTGCAGCTTGGGAAGCAGCATGCGTCAGGCACGGCCTTCGGAACGGTCTCTGGACGCTGCAGCCCCAGGATGTGTCTTGTTACGAACTTCCTAACGGCCTTGTCTTTGGGCCCGCGGCAGGCGCCTTTCTTGCAGCGAATAGGCTGCACGTGCCTCAGCCTTTCTTGGCACAACCATTGGTACGCCTTCTCTTTGTCATCTGGGAAGCGAGGATGCGAGAGAAAGCTGATGTGTTTTCTATTATTAAAAAGAGAGAGAGTGCGAAAAACTCTTTCTTTGCACTGTCTGCTGGAAAGGTCTGTAGACAATAACCAATCCAGCAATAATAGGTACCTTTTAAAGCACAGATTGTGCCTCTAAATACTATTTTCCATTAACAGGAAGCAAAGCTTTTTGGGGAGAAATAGCTGATTTCAGGTCTAGGACAAGAAATGATGTAATGACCCAGGAAAACAAGAAGGGTATTAAATCGTATTAAAGGCTATTGAATCGATAGAAAAAGATCCCAGTAACCAACTTGAGGGCTCCCACTAGCCAACGTGGGACAATATAGTTTCAAAAGGAATAAACTCTGCAATGGGTTGAAGCCTACCCCCAAATATTAAAATCCGTGTGTTAATAACAATAATGCTCAAGCGAATTGGCCATTTTGTCATATTATTCTAAAAACTTAAACCTAGAGAAAGAGAATCAAACATGTACCTACCTTTCTGGGTGGGAGAAGACAGAGCTTTCTACTCCTATGAGGAGTTCATTTTGGAAACTCCCAGGGGCAGCTCTGCCATGTCCCATAGGGTCACTATGCGTCGGCTTCTACTCAATGGCAAGGAGCACATTTCTAGGTAGTTCAGTCGCTGATGTGGGGAAATCTTTGAGGCAGAATTCTGATCTATAATGCAAGAAACATGAGAGAATCAGAACACCGCCGTTTTACAGACCTCAATGCCATCATGGATGTAGACAAAGATACCAGCACCTGCTGAAATGAGTTTCCATTAGCCCTGACCCAGACTGAGTCACCCCACGGAGGGACGCAGCCCCAGAAATCATCAGACCGGCCCTGGATTGTGTGTAAATAGGAAATCAGCTTTCATGGAGAGCTTGGTGTTACATCACTGAGAACTTGCTGTTGCTTCTTATCGAAGCGACGCTTCTCCCAAGTATTACAGAATAGGGCAACTGAAACCTGCCTTTAAAACATGACCGATCCTGCAAATAAATTATGAACATGAGAAAAAAATGTCGTGCTGTTGTTCAATGCAGATTTTGCATTGTTTAATTTTTGGCAGGCAGGTCTCGTGAACAGAGGCACATCCAGGAAACTTTATGAGCATGAACATGATAATGGGAATTCTATCCATTTGGCAGAAACCAGAGAAAAATTTGATAATATGATGGCAGAACATTTATGCATAATAAAATATTGACACCAAATTGTATTGTACCTAGTTAGGGGATGAAATATGAAACTAAATAATTAAAATTACAGCAGATGTAATGGATGAAATCAGTCTATAAAAGGAAAAAAAGTTAAGTATCACTCATTATTTTGGCTGCAAGTCTTGATGTGTTCATATTAAGACATGGCCCCCTGGTATCTATAGAACAGAGAACCAATTTTGCTCGATTTGTGGATTCTCCAAATGCAAATATTCCTACATGGAAACATCTTAGGGGATCCCCCCCACCCAGCAGATGACACAGCTAGAGAAGGATTATAAATAGTTTCCAAAACAATCTAGAACAAATAATTTTGAGGAGCCATGGATATCACAATGCTAAAAATATGCATGGAACACACAACAGATTGAAATGGGGTTATAAAAAGTAATTATGGAGCACTGTATCATCCTTGATTGTGGATTTTAAATCTTGGTAGTGAACGGTGCAGTAAAAAATCTCTTCTGACATCACTGAATTAAAATATATATATATATCATCCAGGATCTACACAACTGCTTTCGAGCGCCAGTGAAGCATTGTTGTGTATTAAAAACACCCTTACCAGACATAAATTTGAAATAGTGTCAAACACATGATGGGAAGGTTGAATTTATGCCATCACACCACTAAAAACTCAATTAGAGACGCGAGGCAATTAGTTTTAAAGAGAATGTTGGTGTATGAAGACACAGATCGACGAATTCAAGCCAAAGGTTAGCTTTCAGAAACATCCACCATTAAATTCATTAGCTCAGAACTAATTTGACAAGATGTTTTCAGGAAAATGAATGCAATATCCAAAATAATACCAATACCAATAACAACAACAACAATAAAAAACGAAAAACACAGTCATTAAATCATTATTTACTCAAAGCAACCCTGTAAGGCAGAGTAGAACCTAGGGTTTTCAAGCCTTGAAACTTAGGGTCAAAAACCAATCTAGTCCTAAGAAGTACCTGTGAAGGCACAGCTTGTGTCTCTGAATTCTGTTTCCCATTAACAGGAAACAAAGCTTTTTGGAGAAATCGCTGATTTCATGTCTAGGGTAGGAAATGATGTAATGACTCAGGAAAATAAGAAAGGTATTAACGACTATTGAGTCGGTGCAAAAAGATCCCAATAACCAACTTGAGGGCTCCCACGAGCCAAAGTGGGACAGTTTAGTTTCAAAATGAATAAACTCTGCAATGGGTTGAAGCCTATCCCCAAATACTAAAATCCGTGCGTTACTAATAATGTTGAACAAGCTAATTGATCATTTTGGTGCTCTATAAAGTCCTAAAACAGAGAATGAGAAAGAAAAGGGGGGAAAAAGTAGGTCCTCTGCTCCCCTATAGATAAATTCGAGCCCTGCTGCCAGCTTACAACTAGCTTGAAGCGGTTTCAGGCTGTCAGGGTTTCACAGGGGCTGAGTTCCAGCCTCAGGAGCGGAAACGCCAGCAGGGCCACGCTGCCTTCACAGCTGCATCTGCCCCTAGTCCGCCTCCCCAAGCAGAGCGTGGCCTGCCAACAGCCTTCACCTGACAGGAAAGCCTGCCGCCAACTCCCTGGGCCCAAGGGGAAGGTCGCTGTGTACCTTGGAAAGGGTTTCTCTTCTCCACCATGCACCAGCACAGCTTTGGACCATACTTTTACCCTTCCAGTGGTGGGGAAACGTTCTTCCCAGGCCCAAGGCCCAAGGCCCTGCAGCAGCTGCTTGGGAAGGAACGAGGTACCCTGGTACCCTCCCATCCAACCCCAAACGCAGTTCCATTTCTTTGTGTAATCATTATTGTAATTGAGGGGAGGGTTTACATTTCAGATGATGAACTTTGTATTCAGCAGTTTAAACCACTCACTGAACTCTCCTAATTATTCACCCCTCCCCTTCTCCCTGACTTGTCTTCTCTCTCTTAGGGACGACCATCATCCATCTCACTCAAGCTAACACCCCCTCAACAGTCTAGCCCATTTGCTTTCTCTTCCCTCCCTTGGCAAATTCCCAAGGCTTCCCTTTTGGGTATGAAAGTCCTTAACTTGGTTTTGTTTTTTCCCCTATCGCAGTAGTTTCATATAATATTTGTCTTCTTGTGGTTGGCTAATTTCACCCAGCATAATGTTTTCCAAGTCTATTCATGTAAGATCTGGTTTGCCAAAGTCAAGGGACACCAAAGTTAGGGGGCCCTACTTGTCCTGGTTTGCCCAGGACTGGGCCCGATTTAGTGTTCCATCCCTCCACTCTCTGGGGGATTCTCTCGGACCCCCAAACATTAGGCTGGTTGTCCCCCTGACCTAAGTCGGAAACTCTTGTAATCTCAGCCTCAAGCTTGAAAAGACAGAGCCCCACGTTTCTCCTGTTCCACGGAAGCCACGTGGCCTCAAATCCTCACCCTCAGACTACAGGCTGACCCTCACTGTTCCTCGGACGAGAGACATGACATCTCCTCTGAGTGCTGAAAACAAGGCACTGAGGAGAAAAGCGCCAAATTCCAACTCCCGTGTTCCCATCTCCCCGGGGGCTGCGGACATAGGATGCTGGGAGATGTAGGTGGTTGGCGGCTGCAGTCACTCCTGGCCTCAGGCAAGTTTTCCATCTTTGGATGAGATGGTAATATTTCCTTACCCCCATCATTCCAGACCCACATTGCCTGGTTTCAGAGATGCAGGCAATTGGCCAAAATGCTTTTTCTCTGTGATAAAGAGACTGTAACGTTTAATCCCTTGAACTAATCTGCAGGTAACGAAACATTTTGCATGATTTGGCTTGGACCAAAAAGAAGCCGTGACCATTTCCAAGGTGTTTTCAGTCCCTAAAGAACTTGCCAAAGGGGCCTTAATTCTCAACTGAGCTACAGACTTTCACTGTATGTAATCCAGACATCCTTCTGATGAGACAAGTAAATAAACCCTGAGCATTCAGAGAAAACAAATCACCAGTCCATCAAAATACTTGGGGTAAATTGGTTCAGCAGACTGGACGAGAGACATGCTCCGTGACTCACCCTCACCCAGCGTAAATAAGTGAAGATTAAGCACAACTTGATTGAATCATGCTGAAGCTTGGCATAGCTCAACAAACAGATCAGCCTGAAATCTCACATTAGGAACACATAATCTCATAAAATGTATGACTGTTATTGCTCACCACATATGTTTCTGGGTTACTGTGTGTTGGGCTCGGAGCAAGTTGCATGGCTGGGGTCTTGAGGGGCCTGCCTGCTGATCCGCCCTGCATTTCAAGAAAGAAGGCATGTTCCTGGTCGACATGCCTTGGCGTGATCTTGGATGTGGCCTGGCCACCCCAGGAACAAGAGCGGTGGGAAGATGTTGGTGATGAAGAGAGTATTACACCATGCCCTCACATCGGTCCCTTTCCAAACTCCGTGGGAGAGCCTGGTGGCGAGACTGGCAGCCAAGCCTGACCCCTTCTCTAGGCCTGGCTTTCCTCTCTTGTCCAATTAGGGGCAGAACTAGATGATCTGAAGATCTTCTCACCACCACCGATCTAGCTGTGCCATGCTGCCGTGGCTTGTGTGTGGCTGTGATGTCGGCAGTCATGTCGATCGTATTTCAGATACAGAGGTCAGCAAAGCTCTTAGCCTAAGACAAACTAGGAAGAAAGGACTGAGCATTTATTGTTGCAAATTCCAAAAATAACTCACTCCCTTCAAATCATAACGCCCCTACAGGACAGGATAGAACTGCTCCTGTGAGTTTCAGAGACGGCACATCTTTAGGGGAGTGGGAAGTGTTGCCTTGCTCCCAAGGAGCAACTGGTGGTTTCAAACTGCTGACCTTGCAGTTAGCAGCCCAGGGTATAACCACTATGCCACCAGGGCTCCTTAGAAGTATAAAGAGACTGATAATAAAAGGCATTAGTAATGAAAATTTATTAGCATATAAAGAGGCTACCTTATATGCATGAACACACAAACTGAACTCTGAATGCTGTCCCAAGAAAGCAAGGCTGATTTACAGAACGGAAGGATCTTATCTGCCGTCTAGCGCTCCACGTCCATGTGACCTGGCATGGTTTGAAGTGGAAGATGAGAGTCTGGAAAATCCGTCAATGAAAAGCCCCGAGGGCACAAGAGAACACTGGCCCACAGCGTGCTGAAGGTGAGTTTCCCAGGTTGAAAGATTCGCACATTCTCCGTGGCAGCAACAATGGACTCAGACCGCTCCACCGTGGGATAGACGGTCTCCTCATGAGCACAGCCGAGCTGACAGCCACTCATGAGTCATGGCATGGGCCTGGTAAGATTCGTGGAACAAGAATCTACCAAAAATAAAAGAAGGCAATTTAAAGGGACATCGGAAATGCTCCAGGCCATTAGCCATCAAAGAGGCAAATCAAAAGAACAGTGAAGTATCATCTCGCCTGGAAGTTCAAAACCAAAGGAGAAGACAACAAACAACCAAATCCTGGCCAGGTATCTGGAGAGCCTAGAAGGTGGGACCGTGAAATGGTCTAACCAACTCTCCAAAATGGCAGGTGCCTCCTTAAAATGTTGAAAACAGAAAGAGCATTTGCCTCTGCTAGCCTGTCCTTGGTCTATGCCCCAGGGAAAGGAGAGCCCAAGCAAACAGAGGATACTGGGGGGGGGGGGACGCCCTTCCCTATGTTTACTGCCCCCCCTCCCCATGTTTACTGCTGCACTGGTCCCAATGGCAGCAAAACCGACGGGAACAATTGAAACCTCCATCAATGGAAGAACGGATAAACAAACTGTCGTACACACACACACACACACACACACACACACACACACACGGTGGAATGGCATGCCCTGTGGATCTGTGAAGCACCTCGTGACGTAGACGAGATCTGCAGGACATTCTGTTGAGTGAAGTCAGTCGATCACAAAAGAGCAGATATTGTCTGGTGGGGACATGGCCTCATTTGTAAGAGATGGTCGCCTAAGGTCGAGTCCAGGGACTCCAGAGATGAGAGGAGGCTGGTGTCAATCCACACCAAAGTCCCACCCTCACTGAAGTCAGCCAATGGATCCCAGAGTGCAGCAGAAGACTCTGGGTGCCTCCGACCATGCCAACCAGGCCACTCCGGCTTCTCTGCAGAGGAAAAAGAGAGAAAGCACTTCCCTCCCCCCTCCCTCCCTCCCCAACTCACCTTGGCCTCTCCTGTCCCTGCCATCCCAGCCATCTCTCATGCACTGACTTGTGTACTCCAGCCAACAGCCAACAGCGGTTCTCAACCTGTGGGTCATGGCCCCTTTGAGGGTGGAACAACCCTTTCACAGGGGTCGCCCGATTCATAACAGTAGCAAAATGACAGTGATGAAGTAGCAACAAAAATAATTTGATGGTTGGGGGGTCACCACCACATGAGGAATTGTAGGAAAGGGTCACGGCATGAGGAAGGTTGCGAACCACTGGCTCTAATCCTTCTGACTTGTAGGCTTCCATCCAGTTTCCACGCTCCCCCTGCCACTCACCCTTCCGTTTCCAGCACTACCAGCTCTCTCCCTCCAGAACGCGTGTGGAACAGAAGAATAACATTTCTGTTCCGGCTGGTTCATTTCCATTATGACATTCACAGCCAATTCCAGTAAAGCGGCTGTATTCAAAGTCCCTGCTCAGCATCCATGTTCTTCTAAATAATCTTTGATTCTCTTTGAAGGCTACTGCTATTAATACATTACTTTCTTTTTCCCTTTTCCCCAAACATTCTTTTTTAAGTTCGAATATATATTTTTTCCTGATTGCAATTCAGCGTTACCAGGTGAGAGGCATCGGGTGGGGGAGGGGTCTGCCCCACAAGATCTGAAAAATGTCTCGTGGCAGATTGTATTTTCCCATAGTGGTCACAACCGTATTTCCTATTCCACGTGTCCCTCAGGAACCTTGCTATTTCTCCATCTAGAGATGGAATCCGCGCCACCTCCCCTTGAACTTGTGGGCTCTGCCCCCTCACCCCGTTCCATTCTCAGACTGCTCTGGAGACCAGCATTTGTCTTCTAAATGAGTATCCCAACAGCTGGCACTGTATTTCTCTTAGGGAAGGAATTTCATCTTTCATTGGGAAAATACCTTAATAATCCCCCCTCCCCCCCTCAGGCAGGTATGTAAACACATCCTAGGTGCAGGAGAGTGGGAGGGTGCTGCTCTCCTCTAATGAGAGAGGCCCAGGATGCTTTGCTGCAGAAAGGGAGGCACAGAGATGGGGAAGAGAGAGGAATGGACAGGAGGGGGAAAGACCTAGAGTGCTGAGGACAAGGATCCTAGAGGGAGCCAGCCCCCTGGGGTGCAGGAGTTAGAAAGTGACCTTTGGGGTTGTTCTCTATGGAACAACTTCGGGCGTTTGGGATCCTGGTTGTTAAGAAATGTCCATAAGCTCCGATGCTTTGGGAGGGTTGGGGTTCTGCGTGTGCTGCTTGTGAGAGTGGGGTTTTCATCCGGGACCCTGGAATGTGAGAGAGGAAGACCTCAGATGCAGACACCTCGAAGGAAAATGCCCCTCCGAGGTTCTCAGAGACCTTCAGAAGGCTTTGCCCTTGGCCGGGGATCGTGAACTTGATAGTCGTAATGATGGGTGTGGGGGCATATCCACCATGCCTCTAGAGCTTTTCTTTTTACAGGAAGGGTGAGTTTATTGAAAGGGAGACTTTGGAAAAGAAGTCCAAAGGGCCCTTGGCTGGTCTAGAAGCTTGCCTGTGGATGTTAGGGACATCTGGAAGCCAGGTCACACCTGGACCCCAAGATTATTATGCGGCGTGCTTTATGAGTGCTGGGGCACCTTAGGGGTTCCGGCTGGCACAGCAAGCAAAGCACTGGGCTAATCATCCAGAGGTGTCCGACGTGAACTCACGCACCAGGAGGAAGATGCGGCCATGGGAACACTGTGATTCCGTCTGCTCTGTCCTGGAAGGCTCACTGGGCTCTGGAATCAAGTCGATGCCAGGGAATGAGTTTAGAGTCACGTCACAAGGCCTGGGGACCTACTTCCGAAAAGCCAGCCCTGAAACCTCGACAGAGGACAGTTTTCCTCTGACCAGCCTGAGTCAGTCATCCTGATGGCCGCTGATTAGAGACTCGTTTGCCTGCTGGGGCTGGCTCTCGGACATGAGGGGAGGCCTCTGTGGCCCCGGTGTGGAAGGACCAGATAGGCCTCCCCCATGGCCCCCACAAATGCGGCATGGAGAGGGCCCCACTCTGCTGAGTGCCTGTGGGCGGCCTGGGGGCAGTCAGCATATCTCATTCGCTTCCTCCTCCCCAGGAGCATTTTCCTCAGCCATGAGAGCGCTGTCTAGCTGCGGGAGGAGGACCTAGCTTGGGTAAGGTGACCAGATGTCCCGCTTTCGGCAGGACAGTCCCGATTTTTGGCGTTTTAAAAAAGTCCCGATTTTTGGAAAGAATGCACGACAAGCTAGGGAACGGTCTATTTGGTCCATATAGACCCAATTTTTAATCAAGAACACCCCCCCACACACACACCCCGGTCAATGGTGTCCCGCTTTAAATTTGGTCACTTTCAGCTTGGGGTCAGTCCATGCTTCCTCTCTCGGCATGGAGACACTCGCCTAGCGGGACTTGCTCTTTCCTGGGAATGATGGTGCAGCGTGTTCTCGGTCAACCTTCACCGAGGAGCACGTTTTTCAAACCGAACCCTGGGAGGACACCATCTGTTCGGTCCCCTTCCAGAGGGGCCGTGAGTTGGAGGCTGAGGCCAAGACTAAGGGAGGAGACTCCAGACTGGGTGTACGGCTGTCCCAGAATGTGAATAACAGCCCCCAGGGAGGGCTCGACCTTCCCTGTGACAGTTTTCAGGGGTCTTGAGTTAACTGTGAAGGAGAACTCACAACTGAGCTATCAATCTGCCCCCACCCCAGGGGGGGACTGTTGCCACAGATGCTGACACTTGAGGGTCATCAAGGGAAGCCTGGCCCTTCCCCCTCCTGCCCCACCTATCGTCACAACCCTCCAGGGGTGTCCTCACAGCCCCTCCTTGCTTCAGACCCCCACGGACGGGCTAGGCATGAAGAAGACGGCTTTGAGTCAGCGAGCTTGAGACACTGTCCACGTACTATCTGGGCAGCCCCGGGCAATTGACTTCACTTCTCCGCCTGAGGCGCCCCTTCATCTGAGTTTGGTTTCCTCCCAGAAGTCACGAAATCGGACGCAAGTAAGTGGGAGGTGATGCCAGGACCCCCAGTCGGGAAGTGAGACAACGAAGGAATGGAAGCTAATGAAAGATGCACCATGAAGCAAGCTCCCCCTGTGGGCAACATTATAATCGAATCCCACGAGTTTGAATCCTCTTGGGAGAAAGACGAGGCTTTCTACTCCAGTAAAGAGCTATAGGCTCAGAAACCCCCAGGGGCAGCTCTCTGCTGCCCTATAGGGTCACTGCCTTGGAATCAACTTGCTGGCAGTGAGTTGGCAGCGAGAGCACTCTTGAAGAGGGTATACAAGTGTCCTGCAATTACCTGTGCCCCGGGCACGAGTGAAACAAACCAACCTCACTGCCAACTCATCTGAAGGCAGTGGTTCTCCACCTTCCTAAGGCTGCGATCCTTTCAAACAGCTCCTCATGTGGTGGTGACCCCCAAGCATCACATTATTTTCGTTGCTACTTCATCACTGTCATTTTGCTACTGTTATGAATCTGGCAACCCCTGTGAAAGGGTCATTCGACCCCCAGGTTGAGAACCGCTGTCTTAGGGCCTTGACCCACCAGTTCCTCTCAGGTAGTCCTGGAGGGCTGTTCCTGGGGAGGGTCAGGGGCTGTGTCTGTGTGGGTGGAGCTGGATTCTGACGTAGAATCCCCAGGTGTTGGCAGGCAAGAAATGGTCAAAGGGTCACGGAGTTATGAGAGGGTCCGATGGTCTCTGCCACAACCCCCCTGAGAGCCAGGGGAATGGCCTTGGCTGCTTAGGGCGGTTGTGGGAAGACTGCTCAGCACTAGGCCTGGTACCAGTGAGTGCCCAATAGACGGTGGCCGCCATGCTTGGATGGTGACTGAACCACAGCACAGAGGTCAAAGTCGGTCATCCTTCCGGGCACAAGCCTGACTCCTTAGCAGCTCGAAGGTACCCTCCCTCAGACGAGACTCTCAGAGAAGCACCCGAGTCCATCAGCCGCATTCACACGGCTTCTAACAGTTCCTCATGTTGTGGTGACCACCCCCAACCATGACATTTTTGTTGTCTCTACTTCATCACTGTCATTTTGCTACTGTTATGAATCGGGCGACCCCTGTGAAAGTGTCGTTCGACCTCCCCCAAGGGGTCATGACCCCCAGGTTGAGAACCACTATTCTAACAGAATCCCTTCTGCTGACCCCCCCAAGGGGTCATGACCCCCAGGTTGAGAACCACTATTCTAACAGAATCCCTTCTGCTGATGTTTCTTATTTTTGGTTTATCTGAAAATGATTATTTCATACTCATTCTTGAAAGGTAATTTTACAGAACATCAAATCCAGGTTGAGAGTTGTTCTCATGGCTGGTGTTTTGTTTTTCATCTAGCTCTTTAAAGATGAGTCCCACTGTCCTCCCGCCTCCATTATTTCTGAGCAGTTGGGAGGCGTAACCGTCAGTGTTCTCTGGCTGCGTTCAAGTTTCCACTTTATCTTTCACTCCCGCCATTTGACAGTGATCTGTCTGTTATGTGTCCACCTTAGGTACTGTCCAATCGGCTCTGACTGCTGGCGACCTCGGACCATGGAAGGACACCTCTCCTGGACCTGCGCATCCTCACATTGGGGTTAGCCCTCGGGCGCTGGTGAGGTCAGTGGGTCGATCACGTTGGTGAGGGCTTTCCTTTCCTTGTGTGTTGCCGCCCCTCCGTTATACCAAGCATGCTGTCCTTCTAATCCCAAGTCCTCAGTCTGTGAGGTGGCGTCTACCATCAGGGTATTCTCTCAACCCTGACAATAGCAAGTCTAGAAATGAGCCTTTTGTTTTTGAACTTTTGCGTTTTGCTTGCTTAGGGGCAGGCGGGGTGGGGAAGTTGTATTGCCCTGCTTGGGATCTATCCGTTTCTTCTCCTGTGTGCATTTATATCTTTCATACAATTTGAGAATCTTCAGTCGTTATTTCTCCTGTTTCCCTTCTCCTGCAATCCCAATGGCACATGCTGGAGTTTTCCAGTGTCCTACAGAGTAAGGTCAGCGCGCTCCTTAGAGGCAGGATAGTGAGAATTCCTCTTATTTCATCTGGTCAGGAGCGGCCAGTCCCCGGAGAAGGACCTCATTCTTGGTAAAGTGGAGGGGAGAGGAAAAGAGGAACCCCTCAGTGAGATGGTTTGACACCGTGGCTGCAACAATGGGCTTGGGCATGGGGACAGTTGTGAGGATGGCGAGGGGCCATGTGATGTCCTGGTCCATTGGGCACAGGGTCGCTGTGAGTCAGAACCGGCTTGAGGCACCTAACAGCAACCCCAACGGGTCCTTGCTCTGAGTTCTTAATTGTTCAGGTCCCGAGTGCGGTCTTTATCAAACCGGAAATCAGACAGGCATGCCAGAGGGGGGTAATGGGGGAAGGTGCCTCAGGTTGTGGTGGAGCCACCAGAAGCTAGGGGAGAGGCATGAACTAGTTCTTCTCTCAGCGGTAGCAGAAGGAATCCATATGGATTTGGATTTCTAGCTTCCAGAATGGTGAGCAAATAAATACGTATCTATTGTTTAAAGCCACTTACTCTGTGATATTTTATTATGGAAGCCCTAGGGAGCTAAGAAAAATCTTTTCTTCTATCATCAAAGCCAGCTGGGTGGAATTTCTTTATGACCTTTTGACTCACTTGTATAAGGACCCTTGTAATTATATTGGTCCACCAGGATAATTGAGGATAGTCTCTTATCAAAAGATCCTTAGTTTAACCCTATCTGCAACATCTCTGTTACCTCGTAAGGTAACACATTCACAGGTTCCAAAAATGGGGATGTACATATCTTTCAAACGCACTGCCACCAACTGTATTATGACTCATAGCAACCATCATTCAGCCTACCACACTCATTGGCCATGGTTGTAATAATTGCTCTTACATTCCTTTTTTGGCTCTAACATGCTTTCTCGTTACTCCCAACCTACACGTCATCTTAGGGTTGGTCGCGGTTGCCTTTCTTCTCTTGAAAAGGGGTCATCTTATTCCATGTCTCTGAATGCTAACGTAATTTTGGTTGGTGTCTTTGACATTGTGAACGTTACCTTGGGAAGAGTCTACATTGTGAAATTGTCCTCCATAGATGATTGCTTTTGTTTTGATTTGATAGCGTTTCAGCAGTCGATTAATTACACTGAAGTTAGAATGCACGTTCTAGTTCTTGGGTCAAAACTGACACAATGGCACTAAAAATTGAAAGTGATTTTTTGGGTGGTAGCTCAATGCTGAGCATGAAGGCTCTGGGAGTCAGTCAAAGATTTCAGCAAGAGGCACATCCTGAACTTAGAATTCTTCTTCTCTTGGGCATTCCTTTCAAAGATATCCCTTCCACTACCAGTGATTATAGTTGCCCCAACCTTTGTCCTTTTTTTCCTTTTTTTTGGCCAGGAGTCTAGGGCTCTCACAGAGCCATGCTTCACAGATGAGCAAAGAGATAGCAATTCTGCCATTCCCTGCTGTAGTTTGCATGTGTGTGTGTTCTCAGCCAACTGTAAATGTCCCTTCTGCTTAGGCAAGAAGATGGAGAAATAAGCAAATACAGCCAGGGTTTGCAGACACCATAAAATAAAATCTGCAATCCACTTAAGAACCAGCTATAAATTCAGATTACCCAACCATGACTCCAAACATATCACCCAAATTTCAGTTTGGGAAACAAAAGTTAAAAGATAATGGCCACTCTCCCTGTGAAGCCTCCCCTAGCCGTAACCTAAAGCTTCCTTTCTTACCTCAATATTCTCGTCTGAGCCTTCTTGGCACTAGAAAGCCTATTAACACGACAGTCCCATCTCACCCTCTCCCACTCAGCTAAAACTTTCTAAGTCGCTACTACCGTGGATGGCGCTCCTGGCAGGATGGTGCTGATTCCGGATGAAGGGGGGAGAAACAGGCTCTCGGGAGTGCGCTGATGATTAAATGCATTAATGTGTGTAAAGTGCTTAGAACTTGTCTGGCACAAGTTCAGCCCTTGACAAAGGGCAGCCGTGTGGCGATTATGATTCTCATTATGATTCTGTCTTCCCTTTTGGTGGTAAACTTCATGAACCAAGCCTAAATTTCCCCTTCTTTTCTTTGTCTTGACACACTTTTAAAAATGGTTGTTGGAAACATACACCAATTCAGCACTTTCTACATACATAACTCAGTGACATTGACGTCATTCTTCAAGTTCTGTAACTTTTTAAAATCATTCCTCCCCCCGCTTACACGTGGGGCTGCTAACTACAAGGTCAGCAGTTCAAAACCACTAGGCTCTCTGAGAGAGAAAGACGTGGCTTTCTACTCCTGTAAAGAGTTAGAGTCTCAGAAACAAAACAGGGCCAGTTCTGCCCTGGCCGGCAGGGTCACTATCAGACTGGGCGGCAGTGAGTTTGACTTTGGTTTCTGTATTGCCATACACTCATCACCTCCTAAGCTGCTTCTCTTACCTTTCAAGTTTCAATGGTCAGTTGCATCCAGAGAGTTTGATCCCATCCAGAGAGCTCTTTAAAAGAGCCCAAGGCTCAAGGAACACATTTCCTTGCCCTTCTTAAAAGGAAGTTTGGGGCCAGGTCATGGAAAAGGTTGGTTCCAACCCTAGAGGCCAGCCTGGAAGAGAAGGCCATCACAGTGGCACCCGGGGAGACTTTGGCAAAAGGACCACGGGCCAGGAGGGGAGCCAGAACACCCCCTTATGGGGGCTGGGGTGGAGGAGGTGCCGAGCTGTGCATCAAGCAGCAGCCACGTGTGCTGGGGCTCAGAGGAGTGGTAACTTTCCTAGCTGGAGAGCAGGTTGCCATGAACGTGTATGTGTGCGCAAGGGAGGCTGGGTATTGATGGAATTGGTTTTAGGAACCAGAAAGGAAGCAGATGGGGAAGAGGGACCTTCTTCTCTCCTGCTGTGTTGACTGCCAGTCCTTTCACTTCCAGGCTGGTTGAGAGGAAAGCTTTACACCCTCACCTCTCAGGCTCAGTGGGATTCAGGACCTCCAAATAGAATCTGCAATCACGTGGAGGTGGGAGGAGAAATGAAACAACCCAACACGTGTCTGGTGCTGTGCTCACACCTTCGTAGACTTCATACCTGCCGTAACCAGACAGGGTAATGATGATCGGGCCATGACATAGACTTTGAAGAGGAGGCTTGAGTAGACAAGGAGTCAGTCTCTAGTCTTGGTCCAAAAGTTATTCCTGCAAGTCATCTGAGCACTCAGGACCTCAGTGTGCCCATCTGTAACAGGGGCCGATTTGGAATTGAAGGCCCAGACGATGATTGCTCCTCTGGATGAAATTAAATATTATCTGAGTTTTTAAACAAAATGATCAAGTGCCATGAGAATAAAAGGATTATCATTATGTTCCACAATAGTAATAGTAAGCTAAGTTGGAATCTGGCATAAAAATGCCAACAGCTGAAATCTAATGATGTAGAACAGACCAGTTTGGGAGAAAGGAGCCTTCATCTCCATTTCACACAACGTGAAGAAAGGCACACAGCCTCAGCCATACGACAGACCAGAAAAGAGAGGAAGCCTTATTAATTCAGTTAGTCTACTCAATGCCTGTCGACTCAAAGGTGCAAGCATTTTATTCATGAATAACGCTGCTAGGCTCAGGGGAAGAGCCAGTGATTAAAATGTGTTCTTGGAGCTTTTAAGCGCGTGGAAGCAATCATTTGTATTCTAAATGGACCGCACTGACACAAGCTCCTTCAAGGTTCAGTCATGAAAAATCCAAAGCCAGGGCCAGGCTGGCAAGGCTCCTGCTGGTTTTGAAAGTCCGTCAACCCCGGGTTTCTATTGTGCTTAAACAATAAGTAAGCATGCTTAACCAAGGGTTAGGGAGCTAATCAAACAAAACCTTCCATCCAGGTAAGGCGATACCATTTGGGCAATTTTTCTGGAACAGTCCTAAGTCCAGACAATCTGTCCAATTAACTAGCCATGTCTTCCACCAGATGACCCAATTTGAACTTGGAAGCTCCCATGTTACCACAGGGCCCATCCCAGTCTCCCTTGAGCCAGTGCTCTCTCTCACACATGGCTCCATGTGTGTCGGAGTAGCACTGTGCTCCAGGAGGATTTCAGAAGTAGAGCACCGGGATGGTCTTTTATTCAACCTATAATTTTATTTTTTTCTTTTAAACCAGTTTTATAGGTATCAAATCTATATATCATATAATCTAGTAGTTATACAATCATCACCAGAATCCATTTTAGAGCATTTTCTTCTATCTTGTGTTCATTGTTAGGAGCTCCCCATTGCCCCCAACCTTCCCTGCAATGCCCTGTAGAAATGATGAATCCAGTTGGTGTCTCTATAGATACACCCAGGCTGGATGTATCTTCTACTGAAAAACATTCCACAACAAAAGCAATGAAACCAAAAAGCTAACAACAATAACAAAATATAATAGAGAAAAACCTCAATAGAAAAGAAAGTATGTATGTATGGATAGTGATAAGAGTTGTACGAGCCCCCAATAACAAGATTTAAAAAGAAAAGAAAGCATAAAACATTAAAAGATAAAACAACTTTAGTGAGTGGCGAAGAAAGCTGATGGTGCCCGGCTATCAAAAGATAAAGCATCTCGGGTCTTAAAGGCTTGAAGGTAAACAAGCAGTCATCTAGCTCAGAAGCAACAAAGCCCACATGGAAGAAGCACACCAGCCTGTGCGATCATGAGGTGTCAAAGGGATCAGGTATCAGGCATCATCAGAACAAAAAATCATATCATAGTGAATGAGCAGGGGGGGAGGGGGGAGTGCGGAGTGGAGATCCAAAGCCCATTTGTAGGTCACTGGATGTCCCCTTACAGAAGGGTCTTTGGGAGGAGATGAGCCAATCAGGGTGCAACGTAGCAATGATGAAACATACAACTTTCCTCTGTTTCCTAAATGCTTCCTCCCCGCCCCCACTGTCATGATCTGAATTCTACCTTGCAAGTCTGGCTAGACCAGAGGATGTACACTGGTACAGATAGGAACTGAAAACACAGGGAATCCAGGGTGGATGATCCCTTCAGGACCAGTTGGGAGAGTGGTGATATTGGGAGGGTGGAGAGAGGGTGGGTTGGAAAGGGGGAACCGATTACAAGGATCCACATATGACCTCCTCCCTGGGGGACGGACAACAGAAGAGTGGGTGAGAGGAGACATTGGACAGGACAAGATATGACAAAATAATAATTTATAAATTATCAAGGGTTCATGAGGGAGGGGGCAGCAGGGAGGGAGGAGAAAAAATGAGGAGCTGATGCCAGGAGCTTAAGTAGAGAGCCAATGTTTTGAGAATGATGAGGGCAATGAATGTACAAATGTGCTTTACACAATTGATGTATGTATGGATTGTGATAAGTGTTGTATGAGCCCCTAATTTGGAGGATAAGGTGTTACATTTTTGAGGTACCTGGGGTAGACTCAAACTGCCACTCTTTTGGTTTGCTACTGAACATATGAACCGTTGCACCACCAGGGAACTCTCCCCTCTTACAAAACCCAAAACAAGTTGCTCCAGAGTCAGTTCTGACTCACGGTACCCCGAGTTGTGTGTTGCAGAGTTCAACTCTGCTCTATGTTCTATGGTCAGAGTTTCCCTAAGGTTGATCTTTCTGAAGTAGGCCACCAGGTCTTTGTTCCACAGACTCTTTGGGTAAGTTCAATGAGCCAAACTTTTGGGTAGTAGCTGAGCATGCCAATGACTTTCACCATCTACAGATCCCCTGATTACTGGTCTCTCATGGTTTCTGTAACACAACTTGTCCTGCTTAAGCCTCATAAACATAATTTATTTAGGGTTCCCCGCCTTGCCCCCATTTCATCACATAGGACCGCTCATCATTAAATTGCCCAATGTGTTAGTCAGGGTTCTCTAGAGAAACAAAAGCAGGACACTTGTGATTGTATATTTAAGAGGATAGGTTTATACAGGGAGAAGGAAAATAATAGTTAATTAGTTCACAAAGCAGTACAGAGGGCTCAGTTCAACTCACTTTCGTGGAACAGTTAATATACTGGGAGATTTTCAACTCAATGGGCTGCTGGGTCCAAGGTCAAGGAAGCAGACAGCAGGGTGGGTTACCAGCAATCAGAGGCAAGAGAGCTTAACAAAGCAGGCCCGATGTGATCTTGAACTCAATAGATGCATGGGGACAGGACCCTCCAGCGTCAAGCATAATCGATGTATGCACCAGCAGCTTGTCGAAGTGGGTCTCGAAGGAGCCTCAAGCTCTAGCAACACGGTCTATGGGTTTTGCTTGGCCCACAGGCAGTGTAGCACACAGGTTGAGGCAGAGAACTAGCTAAAGCAGCAGCATGCTGGTCTGATCACCAGGGAGCAAGAGGGAGATGGGATGCCGGCCGGAGTCCTCATTTATCTCAATTGCCCTCTAATCCAGCTGTGACCTGATCAAACTCCGCCCACCTGTTCCTATTGGTCGAGTTGGCACAATAAACCTAACTATCACACCTATGAAGCCCTAACCAATTGACTGAAGCTCTTTGAGAATCCAGTGCTAATGATGTCTCTGGAGAATGATCGATATTTGGGGAAACGAGGAAGCACTACCTCTTGAGGTTTCTCAAATCACCAGTCCTTGAGACACAAAAAACGATGTGAGTGCCATAGAATGAGGAAGAAGACTGGTGTCTCCCAACCCCTGGGCAATGATCTGTCCATGAGGCCAATGCACCTTTCTACGTATATGCAACCCGTCCCTTGGGCTTGCCTTTCTTTCTAAGCTCGGTGTCTGCTTGATGATGGTAGAGGGGAGATCAGTGAGGGATCTACCCTGAAGATCTGCTTATCTATCTGTCCTTCAGCTTCCCCCTCTCCACAAGGTCCCAATGCCACCAGCGTCTTCTTCATGCTGTCCAACAAATCCAAGGCCTTGTGCCCATCGCTTCATGCAAACAGGTACCCAGAGCTCTACAAATCGATCAACTGCTTCAACAGCAAAACTCCAGATCCTATTTGGGATTCAGTTACAACACCCTGCCACAGGAATTTTCTCATGCTGGATTTTCTGTCCTATGGTAACCCATGTATCAACCCAGGTGCTTCCCTTTGAGTCTTGAAAAGCATGGTCAGTGTGATCCGGGGCTTGGTACTCCCTTGAGGTCCCATCTGAATCATTCTCGGCTGTCCTCCGGCTCAAGACGACCACCTGCACCTTGTCTGCCAAATGCCTTCTAGGCTAGACTGAGTGATGAAGAGAGGCTTGTGTTTCTCCAGCATCCTCAGTGGGCCCTTCCTCAGCCAGGGTGAGGATCAGGAAGCCAGGAGCAGAGAACTGGACCAACTCAGGCCCCACAACCAGGTTTTTGTCAGAATACAAAACTATATTGAATCGGTCTTTTTATTTTCCTTGAACTTGTGATTCCTAAGTTTTCCACATTATTTCTAATTTGGGCTGTTAGAAGGAGTGGGAGAATAAAAAACATTGACCCAGAGATGTTGGAATACTGTGGTCACGACATTAGAAGCCAGCTAAGCTGGGCTTGGAAGATCTTTGAGGGTAACTATTCAAATTCAGCTTAACTCAAAACTGGGAGGGTCCAAAGGTCAAGGAGCAGCTGGGAGCCTAATGCCTCCCTCTCCAGTGAAGACAGCTGGGAATGCTGTCCTCCCTCTCCCAACTCCTCTTGGAAAGCATGGGATATACAGCTAGGAATTGACCTTTGGAGTAGGCACCCCAGCTATCCAAGGAGTCCCTGGGTGGTACAAATGGCTATGCACTTGCCTACTAACTGAGAGGCTGGCAACTAGGCACACTTAGAAGCCCCTCAGAAGAAATACCTGGTGATATGTTTCTGCAGCATCATGGCACTGAAAAGCCTAGGGAGCACAGTTCTACTCTGCGCACGTGGGGTCGCCATGCATCAGAATCAACTCAGCAGTTATTGGGAAGTTTTTGTGGTGGTTTACTTTATTTTAGGCACCCCTAGCAGGTGGATCTTACCTATCCTGTGACCCTGTGCCTTTTACTTGTCTGTCGTGCTCTCCAAGATGTGTTTCATGGTCACATGGCAAGGTACGTCTTTATTAAATCTATTTAACACGAAGGAAGGAGAGAGGAAGTAGAACACATTTATCCAGATCAAATGCTCCTTTTGAGAGTCAGACATGTATGTCTCAATGAGTATGCGTATAAAGAAATAAATGAGCAATCAAGGTGTCACTCATTGAGTGGAATGGTTGAAGGAAACACAACAATTATATTTCTCACTCTCCCTCTTGCTAACCACCTATAATTGGATTAACAGTGCTCTTTTCTACCTTTCCTGTCACATCTGACCTCATCTTCAATAGATGTCCCCTACACACATGGGCACATACACACACCCTTACCAAAACACAGTCATTCACAAATAGTACAGGGACTAGGAGGAAGAAGAAAAGGGAGACGCAAACTCTAAGTGCTTCTTCTAACTTAATAATTTATCCCTTATTAGATATAAGATTTGCTCCATTGCAGGGAACTAAGACTGGAGAAATCATTTTTAGCAGCATATTGTTTATAACATTTCATTATTACAATGAATTGAGTACTAACACAGCATCTCCATCTCCTCCCCAAAGGTTGGCCACCTGGTTTTAAAACTTAGATGAGGCTTATTTTCAATTAGCTCTTAGCCATATCCATTTAGATGTGAAAAATTAATGTGCTTTTAGGCGTACTCCACCTAAACTTGAGTGTTCTCATGGTACTTAGAACTAGGTTACCAATGAGGAACAAATATGAAATTGGCAACAGATCTACTGCATTTTTTATTTTGCAATACTGAAAGACAGTGAAGCACAAGTAACAACCGTGGCTTGGAAAATTGCTGAGACTGTAGTAGACCTCGCCCTCTTGCTGCCATCTAGTCTGTGCCGCCTCCCAGGGGCCCGGCAGGAAAGGGCAGAACGCCCTCTGTGACTCTTTGAGGCTGAAGCATCCAGGGGATGGAACGCCCATCTTTCTCTCTGCAGAGTGCTGGTGGTTTTGACTGGCCGACCCTGTGGATCACTGTCCAGTGGGTAACCACGCCCTACCAGGGACCCATAGACAACAACCAAACAGTGAAGCCCGTTTTAAAAATAGTTAAGTAATGGACAGGAAACATCGGGGAGAAGTGGGATGAGCCATACATAATACATTGAGGGGATTTGAAATGCGTGCATGGAAATAAAATGTGTATAAATGGTTGAATGTAAACATTATGCTCTGCTCTGTAAACTTTCCCCTAAGTCACAACAAAAAGTAAAAAAATAGAACAAAATAAGAAAAAGAAATGAATAAGAAACAGAAACCCATTTAATTATCAACCCTTTGAAGAACAGCAGAGATTCGGGGATGGGTTTCCTGGATGGATGGCACGAGGATGTTGCACTGGTCTGTTGTCATGAGAAGTACCACTCATCTTGTCCAAGGTCGTCTTCCTGTGTGCTGTCCTGTACCCAGCACGATGTCCTTCTCTAGGGACTCTTCTCTCCTGACAACATGTCTACAGTATGTGAGATGAAGTCTCACCATCACTACAATGCTACGCCTTGCCATAAATGCAACAGACATGCCACTTCCTCCGAAACTCAAGCAAGGCACCCTGGAGGTGGCCAGTCTCACTCATGATAGGATCTGAGATAGACCTTGTGTGTAGCCAGCATCACTGCTTATTATCAAATCGGGGATTCATTTTCAACAGAAGTTCTAGGTGGAGCTGAGGTGTCTCCGAATGGGACTACAGGAGCTGCTCTCCTACCTATCTTGCTTCTCAGATTGAGATGTCTGGCTTCACTGGAGAAGCAAAACCAGTGATGTTTCTGTATGTATATATAGAGAAAATTTTGTATTGAGAAAAGGTCCCTCGCAGTTGCAGAAGTGGGCAAGTCCAAGTCCAGGCAGATTCCAAGTTTGTGGCTCAGATGTTAGGCTGGAAGCTTCTCCTGACTCATATAGCTGCAAGGACTGATGAACCCATGATCAGCAGGAAGACCAGAGGTTGGTGGCTGCAGAAGCACATGAATCCAAGGTCAGATGGTAGGCTGCTGACAACTTCCAGGCAATAGGACATGCTGTTGGCTCAAGTCCAAAGAACTGGAGGTTGATGAGCCAGATGCAGCAAAAAGTCAGAAAGCTTTCCCACAGCATCTACTTATATTGAAAGCAGGCCACAGTCCTGAGAAAACACCCTTACAACTGATTGCATCAGGGCTGTGACCTGAAAAGGTGTTGCATCCTGCCCTAATCCTACAACGGATTGGCTGTGATTACATTGTGTTAGGTCAGGCCATATGGTATTACTTGATGTGAACAGCCAAACCACTGAGAACCTAGGGCAACCACATTCACACAAAACATCCATGGGCCTCAAACACATCCTGACTATCGTAGTCTGAATTCTATTATTCAACCTTGCTTGCACAAGGTTCTATAATGTCTCTTTTCTTCCTAGGGTTTTATTAGTCATGATATTTGTTTCCTAAGGCTTTCAAAACAAAATACTGTAAATTGGGTTTCTTATAAGAATCCAATGTACTGCCTTATATTTCTCAAGGATATCAACCTGAAATCAGGGTGCCCATTATGTAGATTCCTGCGGAAGCTCTAAGACAGAAACTGTTCTGTGCCTCTCGCCTCTCTTTTGGTATGGCCAGTGACAACGGATGCGCCTTAGCTTGAAGAGGTATCGTCACACCATCACACTGTCTCTCTTTTATAAGCACATCACTAATATAGTTGTGGCAGTTACATAATCTCCTGTCAACCTGCGAAGGGGTGGAGTCTAGCCTGTCAATCAGGTGGCAGCTTGATGAGCTCATTTGGAGGCGTGAAGGAGGAAAAAAAAAAATCACTACAGGCCAGACACACTCTTTCTCTGCTTCGTCTTTTGCTGTCAAGCCACATGGAGCTGCGCTGAAAGAGCCAGAGCCCCAGAGCTGGAGGAGCCACATGGAAAGCTATGCCAGCGCTAAGATGCTTCCATCACCACTGGATCCACAAGACTTTCTACCCAGTGGCCTGTGATCTTCCTGCATTCGGCATCATTGCATGTGTTGCATGAGTCTGAAGAGGAATTTATAGATTAGTATCGGATATATGGGCTAATATTGGACTTATGGACTTGATCTGCACTGGGCTGGGATGTTTTCGTAATATACAATTACTCTTTATATAAAGCTCTTTCTTCTATACAAATGAATGTGTCTCTGGATTTGTTTCTTTAGCCAACCCAGACTAACACAATAGTATTAGGACCTACCCTACTCCAGTGTGACCTAAAATTGACCTGATAACATCTTCAAAGACCCTACTTCCAAAGAGAATCACGTTCAGAGGTATAGGGGTTATGACTTTTGACGTATCTTTTTGTGTGGGAACAGAATTCAATTCACACCAGCCACACCAACAGAGGGAATTCAGGAGCCCCTATAGTTTAAGATTAGGTCTGAAATTGGTCAGCCACTTTTGTCTAAAATTTACTGAACTTTCTCCCACAAGGATTGATTCAAGTGCTTCTTATTTATCCAAGCTATGTTCTATAGCTCCTTTGGGATGCTTTGCTGAAGCAGCTCCTCCTACCCCAACATATGAAAATATCTGTGCTGATAGTAGATTTCTAGTTATCAATTCAATATATAAACCCCGACTCCACTCCACTTTAACCTCTTTCCTCATCAGCGAGCTCGTCAGCCACAAAGTCGGACCTCCAGTGTAATTGGGGTTGCAAATAATTTCCACTGTTAACAATGCTTCTTCTAAACAATGCTTCTTCCCTGCCTTCAGCACCTGTTGTCCCCAAGGCCCTCCACTGAATGCAACCTAAAAGTCCTGTCCTTTGGCTTCCTGCAGGGAACATCCTGTGCATGTCTTAAGGTTCTAGTAGCAATGAGCTTGTTTAAACAACTCCAAAGTTGAGTTGACTGCAAGTCCCACAGCAGCAACTGTGCTCCCAGGAAGCTGTTCTCAGTGAGAGGAAGGTCACACCTTCCAACCAGCTCAACTATGTTTATCATCGAGGTCCTCACTCCAGATGAAAGAGATTTTTATTTCTTAAAACCCAGTTAATGTAACTATGAAGATTAAGATTGGCTTAAATGCTAATTTAATGCTTAAATGCTAATTGGCCTAGATACTGACTTGCAACCCTCTGTGTGAATTCTTGTAGGCATCTTCAGTTTAGTCCATCCTCAAAGTCTTGCCTTAGTTTGATGGTCTGAGGTGGACAAGCTATCCTGAAAATCTCTTTCTTTATTAAAGTTGTCATTTTGATGTCAGAGTTGTTCCCACCATTGCTCTTGGGGTCTGCAATGCTATTCAATGAGTTTGTCTATGATAAGTCCAAGCATTTGATAATCCCAATGCTGGTGGACCTGTGGCTCAGGTTTATGGTGATTATTATAATCTAAGAAGTAGCAAACTGTGCGTCAGGCAAATCCTACTCAGCAACTACCCCTTACAAATATAATCCATAGCAGGCTAAGTCCACTTGTGGCTCTTTCTGAAATCACTCTTGAATCCAACATTGAACGGATGGACGGAGCTCTTCTGTGACACAAACTGGGTGGTTAATCCTCAAAACTTGCTCCCTTTCCTCCTGACCACAAACTAGATGGCAGTTCCCAAGCCCATTGCAAGTAGAGGTGTTCGTGGGAAGGTCTGATGAATGAACACCAGTGGACATGTGCGCACCAGTTCTAGGTCCAGAGGAGAGTGGCCACCACACCCATCTTCCATCCTCATCCCTGGCTTGCCACAAACAGGCTTGGCAAAAACAAGCTTTGATCATATTTGAGCTGTAAGGCATTTACTTATTACAGCGGTTGGCATGAGCGGGTTTTACTGACAGGACAACACATCCCACAGCAAAACGTCTTCACTTCTTCAGACATGGCCATCTTCTCAGCATCTGTGTTTGCTACTCGCCAACCCACCCACACCGGCCACCCCCTGGGGGATGCAGTCCAGCTCCCCTTCTGACCACTTTTGATTTGAGGAGCTGCCATTACCCCGACCTGGGAATTTGGGTGAATTGAAAGCCTTCCTTCCTCTTAAGACATGTTTTGCTTAAGTAGTTTAAAAATGTTCTCTAAAAATGTTGTTTAGACCCAGCAAAAGTCAATTTCATGCTGTTCCAGACTAAACTGATTGATGATTGTTGAAATTCCAAAGTAATCTAATATAAAATAATTAAAATAATGTGATTTTATTGTACAATGATTGCCAGAAAGGTATTACTTATGTTCATCAAAATAGGAGAGACTCTGCTTTGGGAAATCAGTCCTCCAATCTCGGCGATGAAACCTAGCCAAAGTCTGTGGGTCTCTCTCTCCTTCACACACACACACACACACACACACACACACACCTTAAGATTTAGGTGTCTCCAGGGTAGCTGTGCTCCATGCCGTCTCTCTGTGGCATTGTCATCTTAGTAAGTACTTCCACAGCAGAGAAGGAGGGTGCCACAGCCCATTGACTGGGACAAGTTCTTCTAAAC
>NW_022103896.1:40510366-40513254 GCF_000313985.2 Echinops telfairi | reverse complement strand
AGGCTCACTGAGTCATTTATCCCTCTGCCCTTCAATTAACCCCACATGTGTTTATCGGCCAAGTTGGCACAATAAACTACCTCAGATTGTGACCCACCCAAGCTTCTTGGCAACAGAAAGTTGCCCCCAAAAGGCCAGTGTGGAAAGGGGGTGTTTCTCATATATGGGTGCTTTAGATCCCAGAGCAGCGTGGAGTGCCGGGGAGATGCTCAGGAACCTCCTGTCATGAATAAATGAACCAGGGGCACCTTCAGGACCCCTGGGTGGGAGGACAGTGCATGCCCAGAGCCGAAGAACACAGCCTGTGCCCTGTTTGTTGTGCCCCTAGGCCTTTCCTTGGTTAGATCTCCTCCTTGAACATATCACTCAGTCGGCCCCACTTCCCCTCAGAAAATCATAGCATGTGCTACGCCAACACAATATCGCAATAGGTGGCTTTGAAGACATTTATTTCTCACAGTTGAGGCAGCTACAGCCTGAACTCCGGGGCCCTGGCTTTAAGGAGCGCTCCTTCTTTGTCTACTCCAACTACCGTTGTTGTTAGATGCCGTCATGCCGTTGCCATCTCTTAGCACGACAGAACGGAAAGCTTCCCGGTCCTGCGCCAGCCTCACAACCCCTTGTTGTTTGTCTGAACCTATTGTTGTAGCCGCTGTGTCAACTCACCTCCGGGGGGTCTTCCAACTTTTTGATGCCCCTCCTCTTTACCAAGCATGATGGCTGTGTTAGTCTGGGTTGACTAGAGAAACAAATTCATAGATATTCATATGTGTATAAGAAAGAACTTTATATATAAGAGCAATTGTATATTGAGAAAACATCCCAGCGCAGTGCAGATCAAGTCCACAAGTATGATATTATCCCATATGTCTGATACCAATCTATAAAGTCCTCTTCAGACTCATGCAACACATTCAATAATGCCGAATTCAAGATCACAGACTAGTGGGGGGAAAGTCTTGTGGATCCACTGGAGGTACAAGCATTTCAGCGCTGTGTGGGTCTCCACGTGGGTCTCCATGTGGCTCCTCCAGCTCCGGGGCTCTGGTTCCATCAGGGGTCTCCCTGTGGCTTGTCAGCAGGAAGACAAGCATGGTCTGTGTGTCCTGCCTCCAGTGAGCTATTTATCTCCATGGCACCCCAAATGAGGTCATCAAGCTGCAACCTGATTGACAGGCTAGACTCCACCCCTTTACAAGTTGACACCAGATTATGTAACTGCAACAATGGCCTCCATCAGGGACTGGTCTCTCCTGCTTAAGTGTCTAAGGTGCGTGAGATGAGGTCTTGCCGTCCTCATTTCTAAGGAGCGTTTTGGCGGTCTTTCTTCCGAGACAAATTTATTTGTTCTCTGGCAGTCTACGATACTTTGCATATTCATCACCAGTACCATACTTTAAATATGCCAATTCTTCTTCACATTTGGCTACTGGTAGCCAGCAATCCTGGATGTTCCTGGCTTGTTGATCCATTTACTATGTGTGTCTGTCTTCATATGGCGGCTTTCTCCTGGGTCTGGGTCTGGGTCTGGGTCTGGTCTTCTCTTTTTATGACTCAAACGTGAATCAGTTGAGGACCTACCTTACTCGGACATGGCCTCATTAAAATAGCAAAAGAGAAGCCCGTTTCACATTCAGGTTTAGGGGTTAACATTTCAACACATATTTGGTGGACTGTTCACAAATCAATCCATTGCATGACCCTCTAGGGTTGGTGTGAGGAGTGCCCTGTTCATGGATGTTAAAGCCTACCAACCAAACCTAGCACCCAACCAGGAGCATTGATGCTATTCTACTTCATAGCCACACTACACGAGAGAGTAGAACTCCCCTACCCCACACACCGGCTTTCCAAGGCTGTACAAATCCTTATGGTAGCAGACCACTTCATCTTTATCCCCAGGAGAGAAGTGGCTGGTGGATTTGAACTGCTGACCTTGTGATTGGTAGCCCAACAAGAACGCTACTCTGTCACCAGGGCTCCTCCCTACAGCAGTGCAGGGCTTATCATAAGTGCTTAATACATAGCTACCCTCCAGGACAGAGGAGAACTAACTGCCTCTGTGGGTTTCTTAGTCTGTAATTATCTATGGGAGTAGAAAGCCTCATTTTCCCCTGCTGGTTGACTGGTGATTTTTGAACTCCTGACCTTGTGGTTGGCATCCCAGTGAGTAACTCACTATGCCACCAGGGCAAAAAGTCAGAATCAACTCTGATGGCAGTGAGCATTATTACAAAGGCTACCCTCCGAGCATTTCCTCTGGAAAGCCTCCTTTGTTTAGGGTCTCCTTTCCAGAGCCTCTTTGTTTCAATGCTTGAGAGCACTGAAGTGCATTTCAATCCAGAAAGTTGGCCACCTTGATGGGTCGCTGCCTCACCTTGTGCAGCCTGGGTGGGCAGGGTGGGGGGGCAGGGGTGGGGGGGCAGGGGTGGGGTAAGGAGAGCTTTGGATGAGCGGGGGCCCCAGGAGGGAAGGGGGTTTGTTTGAATCCTGCAGCAAGAATGTCACAGGGAGCAGCCAAGAGCTGGAGAATCTTCCCGCAAGCCCAGAGCAGACGCAGTCCCCAGAAGTAACCATGGAAACAGGAGCCCACAGCCACATCCAGGGTGTGGGATGGGTGGGTGGGTGGATGGATAGATGGATGGATGGATCGATGGGCGACTGATGGGTGGAGGAGTGGGTGGATGAGACTTTCACAGAGACGAGCGAGGCCTGGGTGCACCCGCTGTGAACACCTGCGAGTTAGAGGTGGCTTGGGAGCTGGGCTTGTGTCCTTGGGCGGACAGCTGACCACGGTAAAGGGAGACCAGGTCCGGCCAGAAAAGGATGCTTCCTCTGAGAGATTCCCCAAGTTTCCACCGTAGGGGAGGAGTAGTGGTCAAGGGAGG
>NW_022103896.1:40506470-40509289 GCF_000313985.2 Echinops telfairi | reverse complement strand
CAGGACTTCAGCCCTGCTGCCCTCCACCCAGAGGAGGGTCAGGAGAAGACAGAAATCAGAGGGCAAGCCTGAGGCCAATGCCACAGGCCTAGGGCAGGTGATAATGACCCTGGGGGAGCCCTCTATGGGGCCATCCATGTGGTCCTCCTCCTCATTTACCTTGGGATGTCCCTAAGTCTGCATGTAATCGAGTCTTGAAATCATTCCAGATTGGGCCCAGAGTGTTTGCGGGCATGACGTGAAGGCGCCCAAGGGAGCAGTGTTGGGCCCAGAGTGTTTGCGGGCATGACGTGAAGGCGCCCAAGGGAGCAGTGTCCATGGGGAGGTCTGCTCTCAGAGAAGGGACTTGGAACAAGGAGGGATCAGAGGTGGGGTTTCGATGGCATCAAGCCCTCAGAGGCAGTGGCTCTGCAGGCCAGCTGCAGGACCTGGTCCCTTTCTATTGAGGGCCCCAGGGAGGTTCTTGAGAGCTCCCAGGAAGCCCTTCAGAAGCATCTCTCCTCTCTTCCCAGGCAGGGGCCTCTGGAAACAGTGCTGCTGGCCTAGCCAAGGACTTGAATATGGAAATTCAACCCAGCACCTCGAAGCACTGCAAAGGCCAATGGAGTATGTATGGCCACCACCGCAGGAGGGAACGATCAAATCTTTTGGCTCTCGATTTTCCTCTCAAATTGCCCTGTTCCCAGACTTCATCTCCCCCTTCCCCATTCCCACCTTCCCAAAGCTCAGATTCTCCCCCCCCAGTTTCCCTCAGCTCCAGCAGGCTGGTCCAGCCCCCAGCACCTTCTCTGTGCCTCAACAGCTGGAGCTCCCCCTGCCATCCTGCTGCCTCCCTGGTCCTCACTCCCACTGCCCCGGGCCGCATAAGGAAGAACCGAAGGAGGGAGAGAAACGGTGTGGACTCCTCATCAGAAACATCTCCAAGATGAAGGATTCCGCCAGCGACAGACACAAGGGCCCCCCTGGGGCGTCTGGGATGGGAGAGCGGCGGATGGCAATGACATCGCGCCATCATGGGGTGCCAACGAGTTGGAATCCACTCCAAGGCAGCGGACTCAACAGCACAGCGAACGAAAACATGATGACCTCATTCCTTACGCAGCTCCCACGGCCCTCCACGACGAGTTAGGGCCTCGTGCGTGCTGCTGAGGGTTCCTGCGCTGCCAGGAAAGGTTAGAGGTCCACGCAGAGTTCCTTTGGAAGAAAGGTCTGGAAATTTGCTTCCCAAACTCCAGACATTGAGAGCTCCATGGAGCACCGTTCTTGCCTGCCACGCAGGAGGTCACCGTGAGTTCAATTCTGCTCAGGGCCAACTGGTTAATGGTTGACTCTGGGCAGGTGCGGCACCCAGAGGTGCTGTCAGCAAGTGAATTAGACCCAGCTTCTGCCTTTGAGGCTGCAAACTCGGAGCCTACACAGCTCTGAATCCACACCCCAGAGGCAGGCTGCCCAAGCTCTCTTCCTGGGCACCACCTTGGACTCTCCTAGGCAACTTTAACCTAACAGCACTGCCCATTCATTGGTCTGGGGTGAGGTGCAAGGCATCTAGAAGAGTTGGCATGCTGAAAAGGTTCCCAAGTGATTCTAATGTGCAGCCAGAGGTGAGGGTCACTAGACCAATCTATTGCTCAGAAATGCCCCCCAGAACCTGTCATCTCATTCCCTCCAGCTTCCTCTGGGTCTATCAGGAGCAGGAAGAAGGGGGACCAAGGCCCTGGCTGGTCAAGACGAACTTACACTAGCCATTGGAGCTTCATTTGTTCCTGCATTCACCCACCATGTAATCATGCATTCAATAACTACTTAATATAAATGCTGGGGTGGGGGGTGTTACTGAAACTTGATATTTGGCCATCAGGTAAAGGTGCCATTTAAAGTGGGATCTGAGAGACAAGAGGGAGCCTGCCATGGGATGTTGTCATGAGGGAGGCCCAGAGAAAGTAGTTAAGACAATGGGCCTGGGCATGATGCTGGAGGGGGGAGAGGAACACGGGGGAAGTCTTTGAGGTGGACATGGGGCCATCACCCAGGGTCTTGTGCAAAGAGCTGGTTTCATTCACATCACAATGGGAACCCATTGAAGGGTTTTCACGGAGGGAATGGTGGGGTTGAATCTGGTTGGTTGCTGTGGGAGGGTGAGTGGTGAGGGGGAAGAGTGCATAGAGATAAATAGCCCACTCCACCACCACAGTGATGCAGCCACCCCTGTGCCCACACCCCCAGAGAAGGGACTGAGCTCTTTCTTGCATTGGGTATGTAGGTCAGGCAGCCTGGCTCCTTCAGCCAAGTCACGGATGCAGCCCCCTCTCCCACCAGGGGATGTGTGGGCTCAGCCTAGATCAATGCTGGCAGAGATAATAGTCACCCAGGTGCAGAGATCTGGGCCACCACCCAAGGCCCCTGTTTCTCCATCCCAGGGTGCCTTTCCCCAACCCTCCATCCCAGCAGGTCCTCCCAGCCCAGGGGCAGGCCTCCACAGGCGCCTGGAGCAGGTGGCTGTATTTTAAGATCAGGGCACAGCCCTCTAAATAGACCATAAGCACAGCCAGCTTCCTGGGTACAGAAGGAGAGAGATGGCTCCATCTCTCTTCGGCACAGTCACTAGGAAATAAACAAGTGGCTCAGCCTGTCACATACACTTAACCCTCGGCAAAGGCATCTGTCAGACCGACAGAGCTTCTGCCTCAGCCTTTCCAAGAAATAATTGATGGGCCACAACCCCAGGCTTCTCCCTGCGGATACCAAGTTCACTTTTCTGTCCAAAGAGAGTCAGGCACAAGGGCTTATTCCCAGCATCAGCCTCATGGGGCGGGGGGACA
>NW_022103896.1:40504648-40506320 GCF_000313985.2 Echinops telfairi | reverse complement strand
TGGGAGAGTGGGAGGAAGGGTGAAAGGTGGAGTGGGGGTGCAGGAGCTGGGGTCAGAGCTGAGAGGGAGGGGCAGGGGTAGTCCCTGGCACAGAGATGGAGAGGGTGGAGAGCCTCAGGCACTCAGGTTGTCTTCAGGTGAGGTGGTGGTGGGCGGGGGAAACAGAGAGAACCCAAGGACAGGAGGGGCTCTGCCTCCATGGGCGGGATCTGCCAGGTCCACAGAGGAAGGAGGAGTGAGCCAGAACAAAAACAGCACAGAAGGAGGCAGGCAGGCAGGGATGGAGGGAGGACAATCCTCAGGGCCTCAAAGCCAAGGGCTTTTGGTGGGAGGGATGAGAGCTGTGTTGGGGACCCTCCAGAGGCAGCAGGAGAATGTGGCTGATGCACTATGTTTCCCCAGGAGGAGAGGCAGGGGTCGGGGCAGGGGGAAGGGAGGAAGAGGCTGGGAAGGGTGGGCAGGCATTGGAAACCACACAGCCATGTGGCAGCCACGCAGAAGGGAGCCTGACTGGGAGTCTCAGAACGGCCAGAACCCAGGCAGCCGCTGCAGTCACGGAAAAGACGGAGGCAGGGGATGGAGAGACCACGGAGATCACGAAGCTTGTCCCCAGGTGCTGCTGCAAAGGGCACCTGCAGCAGGGACACCCCACCCCAGGAATGGTGGCAAGGGATAAAGAAGGAATTACATGCACGGGAGTGCTCCAGAGAGAGAGAGAGAGAGATTGAATATGTGCATGTGTGCACGCACATGCACACACCCTCTGCAAGGGCTGGCACTCTCTCAGCAGCACTCCCAAGGAGTACAGGAGACTTGGGGTCCCCAGACTGCAGCCAGCCAGTGTGGGGATCCTATTGACTTCACATCATAGATCCAGCAGACCTAGACTGGAGGGAATGAGCATGTTTTGGCAAAACACAGGCCTCAAAAGATGTAGAGGTGAGACAGACAACAAATATGAAAAGAACCAATCTCTCTCTCTCTCTTTCTCCTTCCCATTCTCTTTCACATCCATACCCTGAACCCGGAGAGAAAGGGAGCTTATGTAGGCCTCAGGCTGGTCTCTCCTTTCTGGCCTCACTGCTTGATGGGGACCCTCCCCCTTCCCCATGAAGTCAGATCAAGGACCCTCCCAGACAGGGGATTTACCATCCTCTAGATCAGCACTTCTCAACCTGTGGGTTGCGACCCCTTTGGGGGTCCAATGACCCTTTCACAAGGGTCGCCCAATTCATAACAGTAGGAAAATGACAGTTATGAAGTAACAACGAAAATAATGTTATGGTTGGGGGCGGGTCACCACAACATGAGGAACTGTAGTGCCACAGATACAGATGGCCTTGCAAGGCCTTATAAAAAAGGGATATGCTTCCCACAAAAGCCTGGGCCACTGCTCTGCCGATCCAAGCCACCCACAGGTCACAGTTTTCCATGAATGCAGCCCACTAGCTGCCAGCTGAGCTCACACACCCCACCTGGTGCGGCGTTTCCCTGCCAAGGGACTGCAAGACCCAGGAGGGCTCCACAGGGACCCTGGTTCCATTTCTCAGCATCAGCACAGCCCTAAAGCACAGTCTTGGGGACAAGCACAAGCAACTGAGCATTCAGGTCTAGGTCACAAGGCTCCTTGGGAATGAGGACACAGATGGTAAGGACACTTCTGCTGAACAGA
>NW_022103896.1:40490807-40503062 GCF_000313985.2 Echinops telfairi | reverse complement strand
GCCTGGCTGCGGCGAGCGGGCGGGGGCGCCTCCTGGGTCCGCCCCCGACCAGGGCAGCGCGCAGCCCCAGTGCTTTCCAAACCGCCGGGGTGCGATCCCCACAGCAGAAGCTCCCTCACCCCACCCCCCATGAGCTCCTGACCCCCACCCGGCCTGGGGGGTGGGGTCGCGGCCTTTCTAGTACGAACACGCTCCCCCTTTCCACTCCTTCCTTTGGAAGGAAGGGGGCTGAACCCCACCTTCCAACCCGGTGTAGCACCTGGAAACCCTCCCGGAGAGGGCCGCCCTCTCCCCCCCGCCCCTAGAGACGGTTGGGGGCACAGACCAGGGTAGCCAGCCCCGGGCGCCCCGCGCTCACACCGCCTGGCTTCCTCTGCTTGCAGGTGTAGCGCCCTCGCCCGATCCCGGCGGCCCGGCCTCGCCAGCATGACCGGCCAGAGCCTGTGGGACGTGTCGGAGGGCCACGCCGTCGAGGACAGTGAGATCCGCATCAACGTGGGCGGCTTCAAGAGGAAACTGCGTTCGCGCACGCTGCTGCGCTTCCCGGAGACGCGCCTGGGCCGCCTGCTGCTGTGCCACTCGCGCGAGGCCATCCTGGAGCTCTGCGATGACTACGACGACGTCCAGCGCGAGTTCTACTTCGACCGCAACCCCGAGCTCTTCCCCTACGTGCTGCACTTCTACCACACCGGCAAGCTGCACGTCATGGCCGAGCTCTGCGTCTTCTCCTTCAGCCAGGAGATCGAGTACTGGGGCATCAATGAGTTCTTCATCGACTCCTGCTGCAGCTACAGCTACCACGGCCGCAAAGTGGAGCCCGAACAGGAGAAGTGGGATGACCAGAGTGACCAGGAGAGCACCACGTCCTCCTTCGACGAGATCCTAGCCTTCTACAACGACGCCTCCAAGTTTGAGGGGCAGCCCCTGGGCAACATCCGCAGGCAGCTGTGGCTGGCGCTGGACAATCCCGGCTACTCGGTCCTGAGCAGGGTCTTCAGCGTCCTGTCCATCCTGGTGGTGCTGGGCTCCATCATCACCATGTGCCTCAACAGCCTGCCGGACTTCCAGATCCCGGACAGCCAGGGCCACCCTGGCGAGGACCCCAGGTTTGAAATTGTGGAGCACTTTGGCATTGCCTGGTTCACTTTCGAGCTGGTGGCCCGCTTTGCCGTGGCCCCGGACTTCCTGAAGTTCTTTAAGAACGCGCTGAACCTTATTGACCTCATGTCCATTGTCCCCTTTTACATCACTCTGGTGGTGAACCTAGTGGTGGAGAGCACACCTACCTTGGCCAACCTCGGCAGGGTGGCCCAGGTCCTGAGACTCATGCGGATCTTCCGCATCTTGAAGCTGGCCAGGCACTCCACCGGCCTCCGGTCCCTGGGGGCCACGTTGAAATACAGCTACAAAGAAGTAGGGCTGCTCTTACTTTACCTCTCCGTTGGGATCTCCATCTTCTCCGTGGTGGCCTACACCATTGAAAAGGAGGAGAACGAGGACCTGGCCACCATCCCCGCCTGCTGGTGGTGGGCCACTGTCAGTATGACCACCGTGGGGTACGGGGATGTGGTCCCGGGAACCACGGCAGGAAAGCTGACGGCCTCCGCCTGCATCTTGGCCGGCATCTTAGTGGTCGTTCTGCCCATCACCTTGATCTTCAACAAGTTCTCCCACTTTTACCGGCGCCAAAAGCAGCTGGAGAGTGCCATGCGCAGCTGTGACTTTGGAGATGGAATGAAGGAGGTCCCGTCCGTCAACCTGAGGGACTACTATGCCCATAAAGTTAAGTCCCTCATGGCAAGCCTGACGAACATGAGCCGGAGCTCGCCGAGTGAGCTAAGCCTGGATGATTCCCTACATTAGCTGGGAGGACTGCTCTCGTTGGTTCTCAGTCCTATGTGGCGGAATTGCCTCTTGTGCCTCAGGCACCACGGCTTGAGCACTTTGCCAGCCACAGCACGCTGTTGCCATAAGGAGCAGGCCCGCGCCCAAGGGGGAGAGATGCCTGGGCTGCGCGCACCCGGGGTTGCTTTACCGGTGTTTAGAATTGTTTTTTAAGAGGATGGTGTGTCTGACGCCAGGCCTTTGCACCTTTCAATGAAACGGCGCTCGTGGGTGGTCCTTAGCCTGTGGGCGTATCGTGTTCACCTTTCTGCCGGATGAGTACCACCCAGAATGCAATTCTTTTTGCCCTGTTCATTGTGTACACGATTCTAGCGCTCCCAGTCCAAGCGCCGTCTGTGAGTTGTTTGTGTTCTTATTTCTGAGGTTGTCATGTGAGTTCTACACCAAAAAAAAAAAAAGGCCCCACCCCCAAACTGTCCAATAGAATAGAAACCTATGTGTGAGGTCAGCCAGGAGCTGTGGAGACGTAGCTCACTGTCCTGTGCACGCCTGATCTCGCTTCTTATAGCCGTTGCTGCCGCGTCTTTTCCATCGCAAACCAAGAGATTGGGCAGAGGAGCACGCCTCACCGCTGCAAAGGAACCTGGAGCTGGGCGGCTGCAGGGGTGCACAGACCACCTTGAGAATGACTCGTGCAGATAGATCTGCCCCTTGTCCACGTTGCCCTCCCTTTAAGAAACGTGGCTCAGTGAAGTGCAGCGAAGGTTGCTTTGGGTTCTTTCCTAGGAACAGGGGGTTCAGCTGACCACAGGCCTGACCCCAAGATGCTTGGTGCAGAGCTCTGCCCTTTGCGGAGCCCATTCTCTCGGGGCCTCTCTCTTTCCCAGTGACCACAGAGCCTGTCTCTGAGTGAGGCTCTGAGGCTGGGCCATTTGAGCAAACGTTGCTGTGTCTTAGATACTGTTGTCCTTAGCTATCACTAAGTGGCCACCCCACCCCCAACTCATGGCAACCCCATGCACCAAGGGATCTGACTGTTGGGATCCACAGGATCTTAGATAATCGCATGTTTAAAGTTTTATTTTTTTTTTAATGTTTAGGAATAAGGTTCTGTTGTCTTTCTTGGCTAAAAAATGTTTCCTGCTGTACTGTCTTCATGGAATCGCTGGCCAGGGCAGTGGCGGAAAACCTCTGTTGCCTACTCTGAAAGCCCCAAACCCGGGAGCTCCTTTATCCCCAGCTGACGTTGTTTAGGTCACATGGATTCTAGTGTGTCCGTCCCTATGCTGCTACGAGAGTCCCGGAGTGCCTGTTGGGCCATGGAGACCTGGTGGCCTGGACGTGTGAACGCAAAAGACATAAAGGCTTTTTGGCTGACCCAGAAGGAAATCCCTCCAGTTCTGATGTCCATCCCCCTGGCTTTGGTTGGGGGTGTGTGTTAGGGATGATGGTGGTGGTGTTGGAGACCAGGAGAAAGGAAGAGACGTGTAAGGCAGAAAACGACGACTTTCTCAAATGCCACCAAGTGTAGTATGATCTGTGATGTATGTGTCTAGGCTTGTGTGGAAGGAAGAGAGCTGTTTCCTTCTTCAAAATTCCCTTCCTCCTTATCTGCTGTTATTTAGCGCATAAAATCGTGAAGGGGCAGGTGGGTCCGTTTGTCATTCTTCTCCACCTCATCTTCTAGATCCTTGGATGGCATCCATTATTCACTTCCATCGTTGGTCTGTCTTTGGAAAGGCTGTGGAATCCAGGGATTGGAGTGTTGGGGTCAGGCAGGGTTTTGATCCAAATCTTCCCGCACTCGATCGCTTTTGCATCTCAGTTGGATGAAGATAATCCATGGCTGACAGGCATGTGGTGAGGAGCTTGTCAGAGGGCTGTGTGGCTGGGTAGTTGCCATGGCTACTACTGCACAGACGGTTTGTTGGATGAGCACACCAGTCACTCATGCCCTTGACTTCCGGTTCAGGTGCTTCCATCAGCATGGAGAGTCCAGGGGAGTGGGGAGGTAGTCACCCCTGGGTGCCTGATGGTCTGTGCCTCTTCCTCAGCACCACCGGGAGAGGTGAGATGACACAGAGGTATCAGAAGCCAAACACCAGGATTTATTTTTTCAGGATTTGCACCCGGAACACTTGGCTTTGGTTGCTGTTTCCAGCATGAAGAGGCAGAGAATTTACCCCACCATCCCCGACTGCCCTAAAGGCAGGGGATGGGACAGGCTCCCGAGGTCTGTTTTACTCGCCAGGGTTGATGATATTCTCAGTCACTGACTTTGAAGTCGGAGGAAACGGAAGCTAGGAAGGAGGCGGATGAGCTCGGTTTCTAAAGAAACAGGTTTGACCACACAGAAAATGGGGGCCCCTGGTAGTGACCCTTTGCATGAAAGAGAGAGAGTGAGAGCCAGAGCGTGAGTGAGAGAGAGAGCGAGCGAACTGGAAGGCTTCAGTTTGGGAATGACTTGCATTTATTTGGTGCCTTTCATTGGGAGAACCCCAAAGTGCTTTAGAGACTTTTTAAACATCTCTTGTCCATGTGTCTACTTGCATAAAAGATGGCTTTGCCCAACCTGGAACTGTCATTGCTTTTAAGCCTCCGCCCGGCCTGATAGCATTGAGTTATCCAAGTGGTGGTTTCAGAGACAAAGGAGAGAGAGCCAGGCTGGTGGCGTGGCCCTCGGGAGTTTCTACTGGCAAAGAATGGAAACGGCTCCGTGACCCAGGGAGGCATCCTCTTTCTCCTCTTCCCCAGCGCACCACCAAGATGTGACAGTCACCAGCGCTCTCAATGGGGTGTTCCGTGGACCTGGGGTAGCAGTGCCCTCTCATCCCTGATGCTAAGTAGGGAAAGCCAGGTTAATTTTCTGCTGTTTCTGGAATGAAGATGATCAGTGTGCGATGATGTCGCTGGCCACCGAGGCTGACCTAGAAACTGCCTTGATTTCAATGGATACAGCAGAAGCTGGGGATCGCTTATTCCTGCAGCTGGCTGGAGGACGACTTCACCCCCAACATGTGAAGTTGGTTAATTTCCAAGACAGTGGGACCCATAGAAGGGCCAAACTCCTTGCTCCTGCCACACCACGCCACCGCCGCCCCTCCCTTTAAATGACGAGCATTTTGAAAGTGCTAGCCTAAGCAGGGACGCCACATCATTTGCACAGATGCACGCTGGTTATAGTTGTGTTGTACTTTCCCTGCCAAAACCCTGAAATTCCTGGGTTTGCTACCAGTGAAGGGCATGTTGTAATGCCGAGCCGGTCTGGAGCTCAGTGGGGGTAGTAATGGGTGTTTACTATTTGGATCAGTTATTTCTACTTATTACTCAAATCATTGAACTACCTGTTAATTCTCACCTCTTTTCACAAAGAAGTGTTTGTTATGCACTTTGGGATAGCGGTGATCTTGTACGGGCTTTGTGTTGGCTCCTTGAAGGCTTAACTGGTATTTGTGTGTTTTAACAGCATGACTTGTTTCAGAGTTGTAATTTTAAACATCGAGAACGCTGTATTTGCAATGTCAGTTTTAACACTCATTAACACACTACTGTGAAAGCATCAATACAGCCTTCGTTGCGCTATTGTGTCTGATGCCACATTCTCACCGTTGCCTCTGCAGGGGAACCAGGAATGGCTCTCCTGACTCGCTCTCCCGCCTCCCAGAGCATGCAGGTTAAACAGGGGGAAGTTCCCACTCTCCCTTAAGGCTCTTCAAGAGGCCCGGGGTGGTGCAAACAGCTAATGCTCTCAGCTGCTAATCAAAAGGTTTCAAGTTCAAATCTACCCAGAGGTGCCTCATAGGGGAATAAAAAATAGCCCTGGCAATCTACTTCAGGAAAACCAGTCAGCGCTCACAGGTGTACTCTGGTATGCAGTCACCAAGTGTCAGAGTTCACGCCACAGCAACTGTGCATGTGTATGTGATTGTTTTTCATTTTTAAGCTGAGTTGTATTTATCACTTTTTTTAAAGATCATTTTATTGGGAGCTCTTACAACTCTTATAACTGTCCATACATCAATTGTCTCAGACACATTTGTACACATGTTGCCATCATGTTGATAACGTCGTGTTGTGATTTGGGTTGACAGTGCAAGTTTGTTCTCCATTTGACAATTTTATCCTCAGTTTTCTGTGTGGCATTGTTGGCAATTCCCATAATGCCACAGCACTCTTCCTTCCAGGGGTTCCCATTCCCATCCCATCCTCCTTCCCTGCCTCCTGAGCTTTGTCCCTGAGCCAATGCTTCCCCTCTGCTCTGGTTGTCTGAGGAGTGTGTACCCCCCACCCCGTGATGCTACTGTTCACCGTAGAAGACTGAGCGTTGTTGGGCTGAAAGGAGGTGAGGTCACTTCCAGGCTTGAAGGGTGTCCAACGGCCATCATGCCAGAGGTTGTACCAGTCTTTATCAGACCAGAAAGCTGGGTCAGTTTAAAAAATTTAGTTTTGTTCTTTGTGTGGCCCCCACTCTGCTCAGGACCTTCTGTTGTGGCGTGTAGCGGTAGCTGGGCACCATCTAATTCTTCTGGCCTCTGGCGAGTGGTGCCTGAGGGTCATGTGGTTCACTAGATCTTTGGACTAATTGTTTGCATGAAATCTTTGATGTCCTTTATCCTTCACTTGCTCTGCATGGGGAAAAGCCAGTTGCAACTGAGATGGCTATTCAAGAGTGTTGAAGACCCCAGTAGTTACTCACCAAAGCTGGGTGTAGAACCTTGTCTCTGTGAACTAAGATAGGACAATTGACCTTGATGCTCCTTGAGACTACGGTCTTGAGGCGCAGGGTGCAGCGAGTCGTTCACTCAGGTGTTGGATAACCGATAAGACATTTTCATCACGTTGCCCCGTCTGCTCTACTATAACCACAAAAGCAAACTCATGCCATCGAGTTGATGTTGATTTATAGTGACCTTATAGGGCAGGATAGAACTGCCCCTGTGAGTCTCTCAGACTGGAACTCTTTATAGGAATAGAAAGCCCTGTCTTTCTCCCATGGAGTGGCTGGTGCTTTTAAACAGCTAACCCTGCGGTTTGCAGCCCAACAAGTAACCACTAGACCACCAGAGCTCCTATGCGCTGCCATATACATGAGTATGGACATCTGAGGCACTTCAGTTGTATTGGGAGTAGCAAACAGAACAAGGGCATTCAGCCAAGGGCCAGAGGTCCTGAGAAAGGCTGGCCTTTTTTTTTTCTTTGTATTGTGAATTGGGTGAAGGTTTACAGAGCAGATCCGTTTTCCATTTAGCGATTCATACGTATTTTGTTTCATCTCATTCATTGTAATCCTCACAGTGTAACATCACTGATCTCACTTCCTACGTCTGTTTCCTGTTTCCATTCCTCCTTCTTTCCTAACCTTTCTGAACTTTGCCTTTGGGTAAATGCTACCCTTTTGATCTCAAATAGTTGATTATTGTAAGGTGTGCATGCCTCCCTAGTGTGACTGTTCCCCTTATAGACTGGCTATTGTTTGGCTGAAACTGGAGCCGTAGGGGTGAGTTCATTTGCAGACCTGAAGGGTGACTGAGGCTATAGTCTTGGGACTTCCACCAAATTCCTACCCAATCAGTAAGAGTGGTCTTTTCACAGCTCTGTTCCACATTTTTCTCCCACTCTAGACAAGACTCTTCTCATATGATCCCTGTCAAAGCAGTTGATAGTGGTCATCAGGCACCATCTAGTTCTTCTGGCCTCAGGGTAGTAGAGACTGGTGCTCACATGGTCCATTAGTCCTGTGGACTAATTGTTTCCATGCAGAAAGACTGGCCCTTTTGATGAAAAGGAACAGATGTTATTTATTCTATGTGGGTGCATAGAGGTGGGGACCCCCTTTTTTCCTAGGATCTAGAGCCTACATGTCATCTCTCCTTGCAAACCTCACGAAACAATTCCTGCAGGACTTTGCTCTCTCAAGCTGTCTTGCTGCAGCTCACTAGGTCTCTGAACGTCCTGCCAGCACCAACCCTTGCCCTAGCCCAGGGAATCATTCTCTTTGCTGCTAAAGTACCTCTCTGACAGTAAATTAGGTGCTGGGAACCCTGAGTGTTTGGGCTGCTTGGGTGTGAATATCATTGGGAGATACCATGGACCTAGGTCTTAGCACTTACTCACCCCTCAAAGTGACTTGGAAAGAGCCTTTCCCAAGGCCAAACTGGAAGGTGGGAGGGTCACCGTCTAACTGGCTTCCACTCCCTGTTTTGGCTCCAGCCACGTGAGCTTCGGTTGGAGTACATAGTCCTCAAGATCCTGCCCAGTTCATCGGGTCAACAGAAATTCACAACTCCTGTTTGTCCTCTATGTCCTCAGTGGCCCTGGGAGCAGAGCCTGCTGTCCTGTTTTATTTATTGTAAGCAAACAGAGGGACCACCTGCCAACAGCCTTCTATTTGGTTTTGTTTTTCTTCTGAACAGCCCACTGCGGTAGCGAGCACACGTGCTCGTATGCTTCAGGGGAAGGAGAGAATTAGCAGGGTAGAGAATGGGCCCAACAGAAAAGCGAGGTCTTCAGCCTCACTCCTCGCACAGCAGTGCCTGAGAGAAGCGTGGGCTCGGCTCCATTCCAGTTGACAGCATTTCAAAATAATCAATGTCTCCATTGGACTACCTGCTCGCTAGTCACACCTTATCCCGATGCCCGTTATTACAAACCATTAGGCAGAGGAAGAGCCCATTGAGCATTAGCCTGCTGGGCTAATTCTTTGCCCACTTAAGTTTGTTCCCTCTGGGTCATTTGACAGAGCCTCTGTACCTGTTTTCATGAGGTTTTGAGGAACTCCTAAGTGCACAAGGACAGGTAGCTCTTCTCTAATTTGTTGGGTCCTATGTAACTCCATAGTCAGATTAGCTCATCTAACTCCATGTGACAAGGACACAACTGCCCCCTAAGGATTTTTTTGGCTGTAATCTTGCCAAGAGCAGATCGCCAGGGTTTCTCCTGGGAAGCTCCTGGATGGGTTTGAATCTCAATCAGGGCTAGCCGGCAAGTGCTCAGCCTTTGCGGCTCCAAATGTCATTTGTGTGGAGGAATGATGAGTCACCTGTAGAAGAGTTCGGGACCTGCGTGACCTTGTCCCATGGGGCCCTAGAGGCTGAAGAAGGACAGTGCATGACCATGACCACTGGCAGCACTGAGAAAGACCAGAGGTTCTTGTGCTCACCCTCCCACCGTGGAGTGGACAGCCCCACTCCTCCCACCAGCAGGGTATAAATGGATGTTCAGGGATATTTTTAGGGCTAGGGTGCCTTGCATCTTAAAATGAAATAAACAAACAAGGCACCTCCTTTTGAGGGAAGAACTTAAACACTGCACTCACATGGTTATTATCTCCTCTTATTTTTAGGAGAATGTTTAACTGGTATTTCTACCCATGGTCCCTCCATCAGTGTCACATCGAATTGATCCCGTGGCTTTGAAAATCAATGGCATTTTTCTCCTGTGACCTCATTTATCAATACCACAGTTCTCCTGGCTCCGTTCCTCCAAAGGAGGGGATGGCGTCTGCCGTGAACAGGTCGATGCATCCAGACAGGCATAGATCAGAACACGACCTCCAAGACTTGCCTAAGAGGAACCCGATAGGCCCAAGAGGAGAAGTTGGCAGATAGGCCTGGGAGCTGGCACCTCGCTCCTCCAGAAGGGGGAAGGCATAGAGAGAAGGTGGTGGAAAGAGTCAAAGAGAAAGGAAGGCAAGGAGAATAAAGAAAAGGGCAGAGAGGAATGAAGGGCAAGAGAAAAAGGAGGAGACCAGGGACGCAAAGACTGGCAATGTCGAAGGGCGTGATTTGGGGCCTTCTCTGAATTTCTTCTCTTTCCGGACAACATAGCAGGCTCTTAGGCCACCAGGGTTTCTTGGGAGAGAGTGAATGCTGCCCCTCTTCCCCTGCCTCCCACATTAGGGTTTCACCATCTGATAAAATAGAAAGATCCAGTGATTTCTGAAGGTGTTTTGAATGAAGGTAGCAGTAAGAACGCAAAGAGCGTGTGTGTGTGTGTGTGTGTGTGTGTGTGTGTGTGTGTAAGTGCTTACTCTCGGGAGACGGGGTCTTGAAGTTGCAAAGAGAAAGGGAACCAGGCCAGCCAGAGGAGGATATGGCTAGAGAGGGCCAGAGGTGAGCAGGTACCTGCAAAAGCCACGCCAGAAATGCAAACCTGTGCTCCTGTGGGTAAGAAAGCACGTGGGTCAGGCTGGCTGAAGGGAGCCGGAAGCAAGAACAACTCAGAGCAAAGTCTGCTGCATCCCTGAAAGGGCTTGAACGTCATTCTCTTGTCACCAAGATGGGAGGAATCGAGTGGGCATCTTGACTCGATTGATGCTATCAGAATGTGACCAGGGCAGCAGCTTGGAGGGGCCAGGCAGCTTGTGAGAGGTCACTACCATCCTGTAGGCCAGCGGTTCTCAACCTGTGGATCGCGACCCCTTCGGTGGTTGAATGACCCTTTCACAGGGTCGCCCGATTCATAACAGTAGCAAAATAACAGTGATGAAGTAGCAACAGAAATAATTTTAGGGTGGTGGGTCACCACGAGGAACTGTATTAAGGGGCCGTGGCATTAGGAAGGTTGAGAACCACTGCTAGGCCCAAGAGGGAGGAAATCTGCATGGAGAGGAGAGGCAGAGCAGGTTGCTACGGAGGTCAATGCGACAGGACTTGGTCAGCGACTGGACTTGGGGGGAGGGAGAAGCCGGGGCAGGATGACATCTTTGGCTCGGGTTGAGGCGGTAACTGGGTGGAGAGTGATGCCAACAGCCGGGACGGTAACTACCCCTCTCCGAGGCTGAGCCCTGCTGCCCAGGGGCCCGAGGGCCCACACACGGTGATAGACTTTGGGTCCAGCGCAGCCTGAAAGGAAAGCCCTTGGTTTAGGGCCGGCAGTTGGAATCATGGGAGCGACTGCCTAGTGTGGATACAGAAAAGGAAAATCCGAAGCAGGGAGAAGGTGGAACTTCTGAGGGTCAGCCGTGGGGACGAGGGCGACGTTGCTTTTCCATGCCGGCCCAGGCTCTCGCCTGGTTTCTCTGCTTCCATGAGAAGCATCCTTTCTCGTGCCTTTCCTTACTTTCCCGCTGCAATGAAACTGTTAGGACCACTCTTCGGAAGCGGCTCTCTTGAAAGTTGTCAGGGCATCCCAATAGCTAGAGCTAATGCTCTTTCTGTAGTCCTCAATTCTCCAAAATCCTTTGACCTCATGGGTCAGCTCGAAGCCTTTAGCTTGTGGCTCCCGCATGTGGCTCCCACGTGCCCCGTCCCCTCTCCTTTCCCTGCTGGCTCTTCACCCTCCTGTTGCTTCATGCATCTCCCCCAAATGGTACATCCTCCTTTATCCGTAACATAGACCCAACCAGTATGCACCTGATGCCCATGCCTCCTGTCTGACGCCCACCTCACTCTGAACCCCGGCGCACTGTTAGGAATGTGCACTTGGAAGTCATTCTATCTAAAACCAGACTTCATGCATTCACGACAAACTTGCTCATTCTCCTGTCCCCCGCCTTTCTGTTAGTGGTTCCACCCTCACTCCAACCACTCGGGATGACATATCCGTCATCATTGGGTCCCCGTGTATTTGTTTGGCACGTACATCACCTCTTGGCAGGTGACCAATTGCCAGGTATGGTAGTGGATGGAAGGAGAATAAAAGAGAAGGGTGGGCTCAAGACTCTTAAGCAGAGAGCACGGTTGCAACAAGTCAAGAAAGGCTTTTCCCAGGAAAAGAAACATGCTTTGCTGATGAACAGGGACCAGAGTGGGAGGGAGAAGAAGTTACTGACTCAAGGTCAGATACATGGTGAAGGGAAGACAAGATACAGAAAGTGGGGAGGGGTCAGCAAAAAAATGATGGAGGCAGGGGAAGACAGTGTGAGGAATGTAAGTTAAAGGCAACAGAGGTAAGTGCTGCTCTACAGACAATCTTGCAGTATGGTGATCTATGTGTCGATTCTTGGATAGACACACAGGCTGAGTGGATGTGGGAGGAAGCGTAGGAACAGGCCCAGGATTTATTTGTGTGTGTGTGTGTGTGTGGACAGAGGACATTTGCGCATGGGTATTTACTACCTTTGCTGCAAATATATCCAGGAATGTGGTGGAGCGTGCAGGGAGCTGAGCTAGAAAAACTGCTTAGACATCACCAAACCTCCTGAGGGACTGAGTTGCTGGACCAAGGAGCTCAGGTAAATAGTCTTGGGGAACATCATGGTCAAAAGCCATAACCTAGCTCACAAAAACAGTGTTCTCTATCCTGCATTGGTGAGCACTGGCTGAGCTCTGAAAAGCTCATGAGCAGCCATGTAGGTCTCTTCATGCCCAGAGGAAAGAAGCATGAAGCAAATCAAAGAAACAGCCATCTGATGGACCACTCGAGGTCAGTCTTCAGGACCTTGGGGCCAGAAGAACGAGTGGTGCCCAG
>NW_022103896.1:40488086-40489856 GCF_000313985.2 Echinops telfairi | reverse complement strand
GCTTTATCAATTCTTCCCTCACAGTCCGCACACCCCACTTTGTTAACTCATTTTCTGTTCACTTCCAACAGATCCACGTCCACTGTCACCTCCTCTAGTGCATCCGAGTCTGCAACCACACCAGGATCCTAGCTCTTTTTCTGTCTTGGACCTGCTGGTGGCTCCCGTGGCCACTCCTGGAGTTCATGCTCGACACAGCCACAAAGATAGAAGGTGACATACCAGCATGGTCAAGGGACAGAGGAAAGGACGTTGTTAGGAAGAAGTTGACCTTGGACTGGGGCAACCACAGGCCGGCCAGAGGGATCTAAGAGATTGGTACCCAGGGCACGATGCCACGCTGACTAAGAAGAGCCTGGCGGTGCCCATGCCCGATGACCAGGCTCTCCACCTGTCCTGGAGTGGCCGAGTCCGAGATGTGAATGGGGCAGGCAGACCGAGAGGGGAGGGGCTGAGGAGGGGTTCTTAGGGAGTTTTCCACTCAGACCTCTCTGTCGCCTACATCTTCAGGCGTTTAAAGAATCCCGAGCTATTTCCAGACCTACTATGAAAAGAACTGAGGTGTTAGCAGTCAGACACCCATCTAGGCGTTTCCGCAACAGGAGGGCGTGCTGGCATGACTCATTTTTGATCTGTCAGCTTCCTATCGATTTCTCTGGCAAACTCGGTGGGTCTGACTTTGTAGGGCTGCTAACCGGAGCGGCTGAATTGCAGCCCGCTCTCTGGTGGGTCAAGGAGGGCGAGGACCCCTGTTGCTGGAGTGCATCCGGCTGTGTCTTTCTGCAGAGAGAGTGGGAGGAGAGGAGAAAGGGTGCGTTAAAACAAAGGCGTCCCAGGGGCCTCCCTCTGCCTCTCCTGGGCCGGAAGGGGAGGAGCTCTGGAACAGGAGCTGCAGGGACCCAAGGAAAGCACAACTTGGGATTTCTTTTCCTGGCAGAGGGTGACCTCCACTCTGTGCTGAGAACTGGGGTCAAGGGTTGGAGGCTCAGAAGGGAATGGGGATACTTTATGCAGAATTTCAATATACAGTTGCTGTCAAGTTGATTTCAATTTCCGGTGTCACTCCCCCACTCCCCCCAACCACCACCACCCTGCGCCTTCGTCTCCCATATGCATCTGCGTAGAACTGGGCTCCATCCGGTTTCCAGTGGCTTAGTTTTGAGAAGCAGATCACCAGGCTTTTATTCTGAGGCACTTCCGGGGGAATCCACACTTGTCAGTTCGCACCTGACAAACCATTTTTAACACAGAACCCACCCACCCCCTGTGTGCACAATGCCATATGCATTTATAATCCCAAAATGTGGAATCACATTGATTCCCAAGAACTCCCCATTTTAAAAAAATTAAAAACTTCTCCCCAAATGTTAAACATGTTTTAAAATCCAGCATGTTAGTCTGGGGAGACTACAGAAAGGAATTCATAGACACTCATGTATATTAGAAAGATGTTTATTTATTTTTATAAATCATTTTATCGGGGGCTTGTACAAGTCTTATCACAATCCATCCATCCATTGTGTCAAGCACATTTGTACATTTATTGCCATCATCATTCTCAAATCATTTTCTATTTGAGCCCTCGTTTTTCTCCTACCTCCCCTACCCTCCCTCCCTAATGAACCCTTGATAACTTATAAATTATAATTTTTTCATGTCTTACACTGTCCAATGTCTCCCTCCACCCACTTTTCTGTTGTCCATCTCCCAGGGAGGGGGTTATATGTAGATCATTGTGATCGGTTCCCCCTTTCTCCCCCTCCTTTCCCT
>NW_022103896.1:40435800-40486283 GCF_000313985.2 Echinops telfairi | reverse complement strand
CACCAGATTATGTAATTACCATATTCGGTTAAACCAAATTATCCCACAGACCGTATACTTGAGTTTCCCCCTTCCCCGTGAGAAGGTGTAAATGTGTGTCAGAGCCTTGGAGCATAGTGAGATGCGCTGAGCCCTGAAGCTAAAGGACACACTGTGTCAGTATCTCATGGAAGAGCCTGGTGCCCAGAAACAGTGACGAACGTGCACAGGTCACACACTCAGAGACACCAAAGTGCTGCCTCAGGGAGACCTGGATGGGCCCTCTGAGACAGCATTCAATTGGCCACCAGCCTTCAGTGAGCTGGTGAGATGCTGTTTGAAACGCCCTATGTGGGCGCTATGGGAGCAGTTCCCTGCATGTCCTCAGCCCCATCTTTCACATGGGTACCATCAGGTAACAGGAACCGCAGGAGCAGGGTTGTGTATATGTGTCTGTGTACACATGTGTTTATGTACTTTCATGTCTGTGTGTGCATTTGCCTGTGCATATGAGTGCCTGTATATGTGTCCACAAGTGCCTTGTTTGTGTGTGTGAACGTGTCTATGAATAGTAAATGAATAGGTATCTCTGTACACGTCCATATGTGTTTGTCCATATGTTCCTGTCTACAGGTGTCTGTGTGTATTTGTAAAGGGAGGGCAATGTGTGCATAAACCCAAACCAAACTCACTGCCATTGAGTCCATTCCAATTGACGATAACCCCATGGGACAGAGTTGAACCGCCCCTTTGGATCTTTACAAGAGCAGAAAGCCTCATCTTTCTCCCATCCAGCTGCTGGTGGTTTTGAATTGCTGACCTTGTGGTTAGCAGCTTGACAGACACATAGCCCACTGTGCCACCAGGGCTCCTTTCAGTGTGTGCATCCATGTCTCTAATGTGTGGGTGAAATGAGAGGGAGCAGCCTTCCCCTTGGGGAAAACCAAACTCCAAGCCATGCTCACTCCCCTTGAGTCAATATTGACCCATAGCAACCCGATAGGACAGAGTAGAACTGCCCCTGCAAGTTTCCAAGACAGCAACTGTTTACAGGAGTGAAATTGGGGTGGAAATAGCGGACCTTCCAGGGTTCTGATTAGATATTACTGCCACCAACTGAAATGATCTTTCTCTACCACCCACTGTCCCTCCTTTGCACTGTCCCACAGCATCCTAAATGTGTCCTTCTGTGTTCTTGGTGTAATTTGACATTTCTGTTTCCTGGATGATGTCTGTCACCCCTCCTAATCTGGAAGCTCCAGGAGATTGGGGACATTTGTCTCCAGGGCCCATCACAGGGCCTGGCACCGAGCACAATGCTAGTACATAATAAATAAACCGAGGGTAGTGAAGGTGGCATTTAGACCCTTCCATTCTGCAGGATACTGGGTCAATTGCAAGTCCTTGGAGCATCGATTGGGCCCACTGTGGACCTGAAGGGAGGACTGTTCTTGTCAGATGCCATTGAGCTGATTTTCCACGTATAGCAACCCCCCAGAGGCAGAGTAGAACTGCCCCATGCAGGATGTAGGTATTTTCTCAATCAAAAATAAAATCCCTTCCCTAAGAGAAATACAGTGCCAGATGTTGGGATAATAATTTAGAAGACACATTTTGGTCCCCAGAGCAGACTGAGAGGCAGGGTGAGAATGGAAAGGAGTGAGGGAGTAGAGCCCACTCAAGTTCAGGGGATGGTGGCACAGATGCCATCTCTAGATGGAGAAGTATCAAGATTACCAAGGGACATGTGAAATAGGAAATACGGTTGTGGCCACTGTGGGAAAATACAATCTGTCACAAGATACTTCGCAGATCTTGAAGGGCAGGGTTCCCCACCCTCCCCACTCAGCTGATAGTGCTGGATTTCCCTTTTCTCCAAAAAATAAAGGAAAAAAAGTTTTATTGGGTTTTCATGATTGGAATTCAGAAGTTTATACCAAGAAAGCGGCTCACACAGTTTTTGAAGTGAATAAGTCCGGTCAAGTTCAAGTTCATGGGTCCAATATTAAGCTGGAGGCTTGTCCTGCCTCAAGTAGCTTCCAAGGCTGATGAAGCAGGAAGCAGGAAGAAGAAGCAGACAGACCACATCTGTTGGATGCAGAGACAACAAGTGAATTCAAGGTCAGTGGGTCCAATGGCAGGGTCTGGTGGTTCCCGGGGCTGGCAGGCAACACGGTGATCCATTGACTTAAGTCCAAAGAACCAGAGGTTAACGAACCAGATAAGATGCAGGATCCAGACCAGCAAAAAGCTAAGAAGCTTTCCGTAACATCAACATATCAACTTACACTCCTCTCTAAGTGATCGATAGGACACTCAGTAGCCACCCCCCTGAGGAAATTGCTCTTCAGTTTCACTCCACCTTAATCTTCTTACAATTGCTTGGCTGCTCACAGGAGATGCCATGATGGAATTGATTGACACTGTGCTAGATCACATCATGAGGGGTTACTAGGCCCCAAGTGCCAAACCACTGAGAATCATGGCTGAGCCAAGTTGACACAGAACCTAATCATCATACAAGGAAAACGTGGACTGACTTGTCTTTACTTACTAATCTGCATTAAACAATTTCCCATGGTTTTTGCCACATCAAAGATGTGTTTACCTCGCTTACTGGTTAATCTTGGATATGATGAACAGCATGGAAACGACTCACTACAGATTAGGAAGTAAGCCCACGCTTATCGTACTTATTGGACAATTCACCCCTGAATGCATGGACCAGTTTGTTAGTGAATAATGTCAGAGTGGCTCGATATATAAGCACCCAATTCCTCTGGGGCAGGGCCCAGCCACCATTAAACAAAATGTCATTTACAAAGCCCACTTACACGAATGGAGGTAGAGCAGAGGGCACCAGATGAGCCTGCTGCTGGCTCGTTAGCAAGGCAATCTTAGGACGAACTCGCATTTCAGAGCCTCTGGCAGAAAAAGAAAAAAGTATGGAGCCCTCCTCCCCATTCAAATGTATCTTCTCTGTGGTTAGCTAAGCTACACACCATCTGCATACTGATTTAGGCCGTGTTTCACTGGCTGGAACACAATGGAAACGGATGGGATGCGTGCAGGCCTGGGAAGCGGGACTTTCAGAAGGAGCATGCCCTGTGGTGGGCCCCAGTCTGAAGTCGGATACACAGGGTGATGAGGGGCATCCAAGGCAGGATCAGGTGCCAGGACTCCTGCAGGGCAGGGCAGGGCACTCCTGATGCAGCATCAGCCCTGTTCCGATGGGGTCGGGATAGACGCAAGGGTGCAAGGAAGACTGGACGGGAGGTTACTCCTGAGCCCCTGCCGCCTGCACCCAGGCTGGGTAGGCTGAGGTGGATGGATGGTGGAGACTTGGAAAGAAAGGAAGGAATTCAGACTAAGCAGCTGGGGAACAGGGGGTAGGTGTGGCCAACTTATTTCATACTCAGGTTTCCTTATCTGTGTGCACACGTGTGTGTGCATACATGTGCGGCTTCCTCAGGGGTGCGGTGAAACAAACACAAACACTTGGACTTCAAGTAGAACTGGGCTTCAATTCTAGGCCGCTTGCTAATGGTGGAAAACTCACACCATTTTGAACATTTGTCTTTGCAGCTGAACCCTAGGGCTGACCCTGGTGACAGTGATGAAGATGGTGTGAATATTAAACATTCTCCGGGCACTGTGCCAAGCGCTTTCCACATGGCAATACATTTAGTTCTCCCAGTGACCCTTTAGAAAGGTGCTATTATGGCGGGAAGGAGCCCTGGGGTCCCAGTGGTGAACTGTCCCGATGCTGGCAGGAACGTAGGCTGTGGGAACACCCCACCCACCCAGCATCTCCCAGGAAGAAGGACTGTGTCTTGGAAAGATGAGAGCCACACGTGGCCAGTGGGGCAGGTCTTCTCTGTCGCATGGGGTCACTACGAGTGGGAATTGGCTCGACAGCCCTCAGTTGCACCCTTACTATTCTCATCCCATGGACGGGAAAATGAAAGCACAGGGAGGTACAGTCCGGAGGCCAAGGCCTTGTGCAACATCTGTCTTCCAGGGCAGGTCATTGCCAGGGAGAGAGTGCTTAGACATGGAGGTTCCCTGGTCTTTTCTAGAAGTTGTATGGGCTATGTCGAGCACCCCACAGGAGCTTCTTTGATGTGTTTCCTTGAGTCCGTTCAACAGAACAAAACACTGCCCATTCCTGCTCCAGCCTCACCATCGCTGTGTTTGACCAGCCCGCTGCTGGATCCACCATGTCAGTCCATCTCATTGAGGGTCTTCCTCTCTTTTGCTGACCCCCTGCTTTACCAAGCATGATGTTTCTCTCTGGGAGCCAATCTTTCCTGAGAACATGTTCAAAGTGTGCGATAAAGTCTCACCATCTTGGCTTCTAAGGAGCATTCTTGCCTGTACTTCTTCCAAGACGGATTTGTTTATTCTTCTGAGAGTCCAGGGTCCTTCCGAGAATCTCCGCCAGCGTCACTCACTCAGATGCACCCATTCTCCTTTGGTCTTCTTCCGTCTTTCCGTAGCCTCAGGCAGTGCGTTTTATGATCACTTAACCCTTCACCACAACACTAAAAGGTCTTTAAAATGCATTTTTAAGTGTCTAACTTTGTAATAGTTGAATATATTAAGAATTAAACCTTAAAAGGAGAATTCAAAAGCCATCTGCCCGTTATCATCCAACTTCGGCCCCCTCTCAAGCCCCTCAACTGCTATTCTGGAGTTGGTGTCTGGCTTTCTTGGCCTTTGCATGAATTCAGATACAGAGCTTTGTACACAGCTTTCCATTCGGGAACTCCTCAATAGCACACACTGGTTTTTCCTTTTAATGCCAGTTTATAAAAAGATCAATCTCATTCTTTCTATCTCATTATTGACTCCTCATGTCCCATTGTATGGTATATTGGACTTTTCTTAGCCCTCTGATGATCAATTTGTGAAGTTAGTAATATCTTTGTTTGGGGCCTGGGTCCTTTGTCCAAGCCCCCCCAAAAGAGAAAAGGGGCCGAGCTGGACTCCATTCCAATTCTGTCTGGTTCCAACAGTCACAGCCCCCTATAGTATACACTAACACAAACATCTAGGTTTGTTTTCAAGTCAGATGGACCCTCAGTCGTTACATTTTTGGTTGCACCCACATTTATTGAGTTGCTACTTTGCAACATAACGGGATGGGGAAACTCCTCCTGAGACTCGCCCCTCATTTAGCATTCAACCACGCCTCCCAACCCCTTGCTGAAGGTCAACTCTGCTGGCTCTTTCTTTCCCTCTCCCCCAGGGTTAATCTTTGGTTCCTTACTGAGCACTGTCCCTGCTGTGGCCCACTTCATCTCCTCTCCCACCTGACAGCACAAGTCCTCGGTTCCCGGTCTCTGGCTTCCCCTAGCACCACGCTCACGTTTCCAGCTGCTGCCCCTGTCTCATGATATGCACACAAACTGTCACACGCAGTCTGAACGCATGATCCTACCTCTCACACTCAGTCCTCTTCCAGTGAAATGTATCTGTCGCCTCTGTCCCAGGCTAGAGATCTCAGGGCTACTTAACTCCTTTCTCATCTGTCCCCCCCAACCAGTCAGCCAGCCCGACTGGCTATATAGCCCCTGAGCAGTTCTTGTATCACCTCCCTTCTTGCCGTGGTCAGAATTCAAGTGGTCAGGCCCTTCCCTTGACTCTGAAAACACCTCCTCACCCCTAATCCACTCCTCAGTCCTCCTCTGCATGCTCCGAGATTATAGGGACCTTTCTATTTGAGGGACAGACATTGAAGACCACTGGCAGATGAGTGTCTTTGAACACGTCCAATGCCCTTGCAGGTTTGCCAAGTACCCCCCCGATGTCCAGCTAGCCCTAATGCCACTCGCAGAAATGCTCAATCAAACTATCGAGGGGCTTTGCTTAGGGCAGAACTGGGGAATAAAGACTGGCAGGATTTCTGGAGGCAACGCCTGTGTGTTTATGGCTAAAATCATCCCTCCATTTTTCCCTCAGGGAGCATTGAAAAGGACTCCTATTTCACGACCTTTGTGTGATGCTGATGGCCCTTTCGTCAGACACTCTGCATATTAATCAGGATGCATCCACGAAGCTTCTGGAATAAAAAGTCGTACTGGTAGCAAATCCCTATTGTTGCTCTAACCTTACTGCATGCGGACAAGTTTTTGTTTCCTCTGAGCAGCATCTGAAGGCTTTATCTTCCAGGCACTTTTCAGTACTGTGTGCCTGGCTCTTCTGACAGCAGGGAGCCCTGAGACGACGAAGAAAAGCAAAGATATTCATTGTGTTTTGTGCAGGTTTGGGTGTCAACCACAGTGGAATTACAGGAACAGAATGAAACTGTCTCACAGCTGAAGCAAAAAAAAAAAAAGCCAGGCTTGCCGCTTGTAGTTCTTGTGAAGTGGAGGTGCTGCTGGGCTTGGTCTGATTTAGAAGGTCTAGACGTGGTTTCTGAGGGACTCCAGAGGAGTGAGCATCCTCCCTCCCAGTGACAGAAAGGACGCCTATGCCTCTCCCTTTAGAACCTTGGCCTATTCATTCAGGCCCCACAGTGTTGATGGACCAGGTATTTTCCACCTGTGCTTTCACATTCAACTGGATGATTATTTGTGTAAGGCCAAAATAAATGCTCCCCGAGTTCCCAGTGTGTTGGGTCCGGAGCTGTCTAACTGGATTGGGGAGATGACAAGGATAGAATTTTGGGAATGTCAGGCCTCATTCTCACGAAAGCAGTTGGTTTTCCATCTGGGCTTCCGCCTCTATCTTGTTCACTCATCCGTTTATCTTCCCGTCCACCCATCCGGCAAACCCTGGAGACAGAAGAGTGGGAAAACAGACCTAAGTCTTGTCTTCCCAGAGACAAGCAAGGACACTCAGCACTTGGAAATTGGGCTGCTAGGACTTCTTAACCATTTGCTTCGATTCAAAATTGCAATCCCTTGTCTTTTACCCAGGGCTCCCCCGGTATGCAATAAACACATCTACTAAGCACTGTAATATCCAGGCCTGCACTGGTAGTACAGAGATAAGAGAAACAGGTAGGAGCCTATCCCCAAGGCAGCTCATAATTATTGGAGAGGAAAAATATCACGCTGGTCTTCTGTGAGCTTTTCAACCGGGTACCTTTGTGAGCTCTATGGTATTATTATTATCATCTACATGTTGCTTTTATTATGATGATTTTTTAAAGCACAGTACACTTATGTGGTGGAAGTGGAGAGGCCATAAAACAAATGCAGGAGGCTCGTGTGATTCGAGTCCAAGTGCAGTGGGTCGATAAGTGGACGCCACATGGAAAGGGCAGGGACGGGGATCTCCATCTGGGCCGATGACAGCGAGCCCTGAGCGGGGCTGACAGTCTGAGAGGCCTTGGCCACTTCAGTTGCAGCAGCAGAAAGTAGGCAGGTGTGTGAGTCGCCGACACCGGCTACTGAAGCGTGACAAAGAGCGAGCATGGAGATTAAGACGAGGGAGGGAGGGAGGGAGGCTCCTAGAGGGCTCTGCTTGCTTTCCTGAACTCCATCTTGCAGGGGAGGGAAATCCGGCAGGTGGGGAGAGTGAGTTGGAGGGGCAGCAGCCTGTGGAGAAAGACCAGTTAAGGGGCTACTAGAGTCATCTCAGTGGGAGGTGATGGGGGTCTGCAGGAAGACGGTGTATGTGAAATGGAGAGGAGGAGAGAATCAAAGAAATGTTTGGAAGACTGACTTGGTTGAGGGGTGGGATGGCATAAGAGAGGAGGGCAACGAGAAGTCAAGGCTCTAGAGTTCCCGTTTAAGGGATCAGATGGAAGATGGCGGCACCAAGGAGGGAGAAAATACAGGAAGAATGGTGTCTGGGACTTGTCGGACTCGGCACCTGCTGGAGACTGGAAACACGTCGGCCTGGAACACGGAAGGTCCTGTAGACTGCCAAAGGAGCACACAGATCTGTTGTGGAGGAAGTACAGCCAGAAGGCTCCTAAGAAGCGAGATGGCAAGACTTGAATTCCACATTGAATTAATTTATTGTGCCAACCTGGCCGATAAACACATGTGGGATTAATTGAAGGGCAGAGGGATAAATGGCTCAGTGAGCCTCGCCTTTTGAGTCCTCGGGTCTCTTGCTTTGTGGTGGTCGCACCAGGGTGCAGCTGCCTTAGCCAGTTCCCTGCTTCAGCTGGCAAGGCTCACTTCCTTCAAGACATCCCCGAGGAGAAGCTGCATAGGCCTACCCTGATGCAGCCCTGAGACGGTTACACTTTCCCTAACTCAGCTTTCCTCCTGCAGTCGGCATCATTGCATCTGTTTTGTGAGATGAAGGAGGACTTTCTGGATTGGTGTTGGACCTATGGGCTAATATTAGACTTGTGGGCTTGGGCAACACTGGGTTGGGATATTTTCTTGATGCGCACTCAACGTTTATATAAAACTCTCTCTTATACATGAGTTTTTGTGGACTTGTTTCTTTAAAGCACCCAGACAAATACACACATACTTTGGACATGTCATCAGGAGGGACCCGTCCCAGGAAAGGACATTGTGCTTGGTCAAGTCGAGGGTCGGCAAAAAGGAGGAAGAACTTCAACGAGGTGCGGAGAGACAGTGGCTGCTGCCAAGGGCTCAAGTAGAAGGACAATCAAGAGGCTGGTGCAGGGCGGGGCAGTCTTTCCTTCTGCTGTACACGGGTCCCTGTGAGTTAGAACTGCCTCAACGACACCCAACATCAACCACAAGGGACTGAAGATGGGAATTTGGGGACCATTAGCCTATAGCTGTTGACTGAATTAAGTGACATGCCACTGGCAGGTATTGAACGTGTCAGAAAGACAGACTGTGATGGGGGCAGAAAGCCTCATCTTTCTCTCATGGAGCCACTGCTGGTTTCGACCAGCTGGACTTGTGGGTAATAGCCTGCCTCATAACCCACTACACCACCAGGACTCCTTTCAAGTCCACATGGTCCCATCGTGGACACTGCGCCCTTTCCGGTGTCCTTCTTGACTTTGCCCTCTAGGAAGACAGTTTATGGGAAGTGAATTTTTGCCATTAGCATTATCCCAGCATTCCAGATGGCTTCCCTACTTTTCCTTTTCTCCTTGTATCCTCTTTCTCACGTCTCTCTCCCTCTCCCTCTTTTGGTCACCTGCTCTCAAGTCCACGCATCTCCTTTATAAATGGCCTTAATTCAAGTTGGAAAACTCTGCCGAGGACTTAGAGAAGAAAACTGCTGACAGAAAAGAAAATGAACTTCTCACTGGGAGCTCTCGGACAGTGAGCTGATTTCAGGAACTGAACTTAAGCCGGTTTGCTTAGATGCTGCTGTCAAACCTCTCCCTCAGCCTCTCACTCTCTTGCCCTCAGCCCACTCTACCCCCTGCCCCCAATGGCAGCAAACTGGCCTCTGAAAATGTAATCACGCCGAGATCCCTCGCCAATAAAAGGACAGAAATGAATTCAATTGCATGTAACTGGTAGATATAGGTTCCAGGAAATAAGCCAGCTATTGCTTGGAATTTGTTAATCTAGAAAACATTCAGCAAGCTGGAAAAATGAACAAACAATGGCCACAACAATATTCTTCTGTGACCTCTCCGAAGTACCAGGGCCGAGCAATGGAGCCAAATTAATGATCCTCAATGCATTTGCATGAAATGCTTTCACTACATAATGACCTTTCTTAGACACAGAAAGGCCGACCGCCTGCCTCTCCCTTCCAAGTCTCTGCCTGGCCCCTTGTGGGGCCTCCGCTCCCTTTCTCCCTTTCCTACCTTCCCAAGCAATCCCTAAGACCTGGTTTGTGGACGTTACACCATCTCCTATCAACTTGCAATGGCTGGGTCTAGCCTGTCAATCAGGTCGCAGCTTGATGACCTCATTTGGAGGTGCCATGGAGCTAAATAGCTCACTGGAGGCCAGATACACTCACTCCCTGCAAGACATTCCTGTTGATATGGAGCTACACTGATGGAGCCAGAGCTCTAGAGCTGGAAGAGCCACGTGGAGACCCACGCCAGCACTGAGATGCTTCCACCACCACTGGATCCACCAGACTCTCCATCCACTGGCCTGTGATCTTCCTGCATTTGGTGTCATTGCATGTGTTGCCTGAGTCTGAAGAGGACTTTATAGACTGGGCTATATGTATCGGGCTAATATTGGACTTATGGACTTGATCTGGACTGGGCTGGGATGTGTTCTTAATGTACAATTGCTCTTTGATATAAAGTTCTCTCTTTCACACATGAGTGTCTATGAACTTTTCTCTATTCAACGCAGACTAACACATGGTTCAAACAACACATCAGTGAAGCCTTCCCCCCTCTTGTTACCACCATGCTTTGCTTATGTTTTTCCTAGGGCACTCATGACACTCACATATCTATGTCCCCGACCAGGCTGCACACACAGTCTCCTGGGTAGGAAACATGGTGTCTTCACATTTGTATTTTCAACCCTTGGCAGAGAAGCTGGCCTACGCCTGGTGCTCAGCAGGTGCTTGTCGGTAAGGAAGAATGTGCATCTTGTTACCGCCATGCTTTGCTTATGTTTTTCCTAGGGCACTCATGACACTCACATATCTATGTCCCCGACCAGGCTGCACACACAGTCTCCTGGGTAGGAAACATGGTGTCTTCACATTTGTATTTTCAACCCTTGGCAGAGAAGCTGGCCCACGCCTGGTGCTCAGCAGGTGCTTGTCGGTAAGCGAAGAATGTGCAGAGGGCTTCATGTGAGCCTCTCAGTTTTCCCACAACACTTTGTGGTTATCTTCTCTGTTCAGTAGACTGAGACTTATAACCGAAAAAGAAAGAAAAGTAATCTAAACTCACTACCATGAGTCGACTCTGACTCACTCCCCACCATCAGGTCGATGCTGACCCACAATGACCCCACGGGACAGAAAAGAGCCACCCTTGTGGATTTCTGAGACTGGAACTCTCGACAGAAATAGGAAGAGGAAGCCTCTCTGTTCTCCAGTGAAGTGGCTGGGGGTTTCCCAATGCTGACCCTGAGGTAAGCAGCCAATGTGACAAGCACAGTCAAGATGATCGTTGCTTTGGGGAAATGTCGGGGCGCCACGTAGGACATCAGGATTCACGGAGGAAGACTAGAAAGCCAGCAACTTAGTAGACTGGTGCGGAATGAAAATCATTTTGCACGAACAACTTTAAAAACTTGCTGCTTGGATGTCCGTGACTGTTTGCCACATCCCAATTTAAATCACATCCAAATCAACATTTACTTATTTAAGCAATTAAGTTACCCTCAAAACCAAAAAGCCTGATGGAAACATTGAAAGGCCCAGGTTCATTAGTCCACCATAAGAGGCTATTAAATCAAACCATGGCCATCGAGTCCACTCCAACGCGTAGTGACTCTATGAAGGGTTCTTAGCGTTTAAATCTTCATGGGAGTGAAAAGCCTCATTTTTCTGCCTCGGAGCCACTAGTGAGTTTGAACTGCTGACCTTGTAGTTAGCTGTCAAATGGGTAGTCCACTACTCCAACCGGCATTCTACTTTTCAAAGATCAGATCCTAAGCAAATAACTTGCTCTAAGGCCATCGGTTGATGTGCTTCTAAAACCAATTCCTCTATATTTCCAGAAAGGTCAACAGAGAATGAACGCATGAATTTGCACACGGATGCATGAATAATGAAAGAGTTCTGCATTTTAGATTCCTCAATGTGTCTTGTTTTGTTACATCTTTTTTTTTCACATCAAATACTTCTGTTCCAAGTGCTATTCTGTCTTTTCATTTGAATTGTGTGTGTGTGTGTGTGTGTGTGCCAAGAATATTCTCTTTGTGAACAGGAAAGAAAGCTGTTGGAAAAAAATGGAAAGGCTGAAAGATGCACAGCTGCAGGATGGCCCCGCCCCCCTCCTCCCCACCCACTGCCACCCCAATCGAGCATGTTCTGTACATGCTGGAACATTCGAATCAGAATATTGAAACGCCAGGAGCTTTCATATCAGGTTTTATTTAGCTTCCTTCCCACTAATTACAGTTCACCTTGGAAAATTCTCCAGAGACTTAAAAGACAACTAGTCGCTCAGTTTAAACAGGGCCAGACACTGGATTTGCCCTAGGAAAATTCTAGCTCTCCTTTGCTTTCTTAGTGCTTGCTCATAAAATGGAAGAGATTTGCTTTGCTACTGAAGAAAATATATAGCATGATACTCTTTTGTAATTTGGGGGCGGGTGGGTAATTTTTGGTGAAAACTTGTTTCCATCATGCTAAAAACCCTGGCTCCTTCTGTCCTTTTTCCTTCCCATTTTGCGTATGTTCTTTGAGCGTCTGAGGGGACTCGTGACTATAAGAATAGGTATGGAAAGATACAGAGAGGTTTACCAGCCGAAAAAGACAGCGGACGCTCAAGTCAGAAGGACGGTTTAGCCAGAGCGGGCTATACTAAGTGAGCCAACCGTCATCACTTACTTTTGGAAGAGACTCCGAGGCCGGTAGGGGACGGGGAAACGTCATAGAGGGAAAAGAGGAAGTCTTTGGTGAGTCCAGAGGGGAGGGTGAACTAGAAGCGGGGACAGCAGATGCGATTGGTTAGGGGAGCAGATTTGGTTTCCTATCATTGGTCCTAGGTTGGAGCAGCCCTCGGGGTGTAGGGCTAATGCACTGGTCTGCCAACCACAAGGTCAGCAGTTCAGAACCACCAGCCAGTCTACAGGAGAAAGAAGAGACTTTCTACTTCCAGAAAGAGTTACGGTTGTGGAGACTCACACGGGCAGTTCTACCTTGCCGTATGAGTCAGAATTGATTTGATGGCAGTGGGCTGGTCCTAACTTGGAAGCAGGGTCAGAAAATTCAGGAAACTCACAGTTTCAAGGATTGTTGTTTGGCTTCCTGGACTGATAGCTGAAGACAGTGGTTTCATTGGAAGTGGTGGGGCAGGTGGGGCGGGGGACCACGGAGCTGGCTGCTGCAGGTTGTGGGCCAGCGTTTTCTCTCCGGGTTGGTCATTTTCTGCTGGTTCATCCAGTCTCTCAACAGGTTGGTGAGGGCAGGAGATGTGAGGGCCAAGGATATTCCCGACACGTTGTCAGGAGAGACCAGTCCCTGGAGAAGGACATCATGCTTGCTAAAGCTGAGGGGCAGCGAAAAGGAGGAAGCCCCTCCAGGAGATGGGTTGACACCATGGTTGCATGCACCAATGGACTGAAGAAGAGGAACAATTGTGAGGACGGTGCAGGACTAGGCAGTATTTCATTCGGTCATGCCTATGGGTTGGAACGGCCTCTATAGCACGTAACAACCACCACCCAGACAGGGGCTATTTCAGTCTCCAGGAACACCCTACCCTAGAACTCTTCCACGGAGGTAGCAGTTTAGTATCCACACACGCATGATTCAGCAGGGTTCTAAAGCCAGGATCTGAACAACAAAGTACCTTCTCGCATATCACCATATTTGACATCTACAAGAACATCAATAGATACAAATGCTACACATGCTGGTGAAACCAGAGCTTGTTAAAGTACTGTGGAAAGATTTATACCTCCAGAGAGTTCTTCTTTTAGAAGATCTCTTCAGTTTTTGTAGAAGATCAGAGAAACGTAGATATGCAGTTCATGCAAGCCTATAAAGCAATTACAATAAAAATTTGATTTCTTGCTTCCTGGGGCCAAAGGAAATTGAGAAATCCAGCCAATGGAATGACTCATATTTGTAGGAATAAGCAGTGCTAGAATATTAGTGAAACACAACTCTTCTGAACAATTTGAGTTAATGGAAGGTTTTTCATAAGTAGGGCAATAGATATTGGCCTGAACAATGTCTCTATAGTAGAAACAAAAGCCTTGAAGAAAGTTCCGCTTACCTCATGTGTTAGTCTGGGTTGTCTAGAGAAACAAATTCATAGACACTCATATGTGTATAAGACAGAGCTTTATATAAAGAGTGATTGTATCTTAAAAAATCATCCCAGCCCAGTCCAGATCAAGCACTTAAGTCCAATATTAGTTCATATGTCCAATTTCAATCTATAAATTCCTCTTCAGACTCACACAATACCTGCAATGATGTCAAATGCAGGAAGATCACAGGCTAGTAGGTGGAAAGTCTAGTGGATCCAGTGGTGGTAGAAGCATCTCAGTGCTGGCGTGGGTCTCCACGTGGCTCCTCCAGCTCCAGGGCTCTGACTCTATCAGCGTAGCTCCATGTGGTTTGTTAACAGGAGTGTCTTGCAGGGAAACAAGCAGAGAGTGTATCTGGCCTCCAGTGAGCTATTTATCCCTTTGGCGCCTCCAAATGAGGTCATCAAGCTGTGACCTGATTGATAGACTAGACTCCACCCCTTCCTCAAATTGGCAGATTATGTAACTGCCACACCACACCAACTGATTTTCCTCTACGTAGAAAAAAATGACCAAGTTGAATATAATAGACTTTCCTGATTCTAATATTCTTTAGAAATGATAATACATTTGCTGATCAATGAATACCAGGGCCCTTTTCTTTATTTCTCCAGAAACAGTCGCCTAAATTAAGAGAAGGAGGCCTTGGATGATAGAAATGGTTACTGCCATTGGCTGCTAACTAAATGGTTGGCACCTCAGGAGAAAGGCCTGGTGCTTTGCTTCGGAAAAGGCAGCCTTTGAGAACCATGAGGAGCACAGGGTCTACTCAGACACCCCTGGCGTCTAGTGGGCCTGGGCTGGCTTGCCTGGGATGGCAGGCTCCCTCCACCGTGCTTGTTCTCTCCAGAGTAAGGACTCTAGGAGCCTTGGTAGTCCAGCTGCTGACTCAGCCAGCTGCTAACTGGAATGACCTGCTCCACAGACATCGTGGCATTTGCTTCTGCAAAGACTACAGCCATGGACACTTGGAGTAATTCTACTCTGTCATATCAGGTCACTGTGAGTTGGAATGGACTCGATAGAAACTTTTTTTTTTTAAGTACACATTAACAATGAAAAATGTTGGTTATAGAGAAAACAGAACACCCTTTCTTTCTTGGGGAAAAAAAAAGCTTTCAAGAAACCAGAACTCTTCATACCGAGAAAAACTATCTTTTTGTACAACTCATCTTGGGAGTGTAAGTCCCGCATCCTGCTTGTCTTTCCCCTCACATACAGAAAAGATGCCCTTCGGAACATGCAGCTTCCACTGAAGGGTGAAGAGGCACAAATGCCCCTCCACCCCCCACCCCCCGCCCAAGGTTGGATAGAAAAGAGAGTAGTTGGTCCTCTTTCTACGATAGATCTACAGGCAGGCTTAGCAACCCCGTCATTCTAGAGCCAGACTGATGCATCTAGAGGAAAACGCAGAGATTTTAGGGCCGACAGGCTGGTGCTTGAAGCTCATGCTAGCTAGCATTGACTGATACTGTGACCTCATTTAATTTTTCCTTGTCTCTTTTCTGAGAAAAGCAATATGGATCCTGTTGTGAGGATTAGAGATAATGTGTAAAAAAAAAATACATGGCTGAGAAGATGCTGGAACCTAGTTGTTGGATGCTGAGAAGGATGGACTATCTGGTTAATGATGTTTCACTGCTTGAGCTAACTGTATTTAATAAAACATTACTTATTAATTATGTCACATGCTGATAGAAATTATGGGGAGCAAGATGCATAAACACCGCCTTTGTTTATAGAAGTTTTATACTAAACTAAGTAGATACATTGGATAACAGACAAGTTTGAATTATGGTGCTGGCAAAGAATACTGAAAGTACTGTGGGCTGCCAAAAGGACAAACAAGTCTGTCTTGGAAGAAGTACGGCCAGAGTGTTCCTCACAGGCAAGGATGGTGAGACTTCGTCTTATATACTGTGATGGTTACATAATTTCATGTCAACTTGTTAAGTAGGGTATAGGGGTGGAGTCTAGCCTGTCAATCAGGTCAGAGCCAATGATACCTCTGTGTGGGCATGGCCTTCTCCTGAGGATTCTGGGAACTCCTGTCTTCCTCCCTGGAGGTGGGACACACTCACTCTGCTTTGCATTCTGTTTGACAAGCCACAGGAAGCTATGCTGATGGCAGCCAGAGTCCTGAAGCTGGAGGAGCCATCTAGAGTCATGCCAGTGCTGAGATGCTTCCATAAGACTTGTCACCCACTGGCCTGTGATCTTCCTGCTCTCGGCATCATTGCATATGCTGCGTGTGTCTGTAGAAGAGTTTATGAACTAGTATTGGAAACATGCGCTAATACTGGACTTATTGGCTAATATTGAGCTTATGGACTTGATCTGGACTGGGTTGGGATGTTTTCTTAATATCCAATTGCTCTTGGATATAAAACTCTCTCTTACACATATATGAGTGTCTCTGGATTTGCTTCTTTAATCAACCCAGACTAACACACATACTTTGGGTATGTTGGGAGGAGAGACCAGTCCCTGGAGAAGGCCATCAAGCTTGGTAAAGTAGAGGGACAGGGCAAAAACAGGTAGGTCCTCAGTGAGATGGGTGGACACAGTGGGCTCAAGCATAAGAACAATGGTGAGGACGGTGCAGAGACCAGGCAGTGCTTCCTTCTGCTGAGCACAGATGAGTTGCTATGAATTCAAGCTGATTTGCTGCCATTTAATAACAAGAAAACATTGGTGAGATTGGAAGTAGCTTGGTTGTCGGAGCCAAGGCTCACACAGAGCAGTAGTGGGAGATAGTTACACATGATGGCCTGCTGTAAGTCTTGAACGCTGTGTTAGTCTAGGTACTTTAGAGAAACAAATCCACAGCAACTCATGTATGAGAGAGTTTTATGTAAAGCAAGTGTGCATCACAAAAACATCCCAACCCAATGCTGCCCAAGCCCACAAGTCCAACTTTAACCCATTAACTCAACACCAGTCCACAAAGTCCTCCACCTCACAAAACAGAGGCAATGATGCCGACTGCAGGAGGAAAGCTGAGTCAGTGAAGGAATAAGCATCTCAGCACTAGAGGGGTCTCCATACGGCTGCTCCAGCACCCAGGGCTGCATGGGATAGGTCCATGTGGCTTCTCCTTGGGGATGTCTTGCAGGAAGTCAATCTTGCAAGCTGAAGCAGGGAACTGCTAAGGCAGCTGCACCCTGGTGCGACCATCACAAAGCAAGAGACCCGAGAACTAGAAAGGCGAGGCTCACCGCCCATTTATCCCTCTGCCTTTCAATTAGCCCCACATGTGATTATCGGCCAGGTTAGCATAACTAACTAACTCAAACGCTAAGGAGTCAAATTCATTCTGAACTTGGTAATCAAAATCGTGTAAGCTGAAGGGGTCAAACAAGTAAAAGTTTTATTTTGGGAACTTCAGGTGAAGAAAATGGTGGCAGTTTGGCTAATAGTGCGACCCAGCACTAGAAGAGTGGGGAGTTGGCTGCCTTTTCCACCCCTGGGGGATGTACTGTATCAGGTCACCTGTTTCCTCTCTTGAGGTCTTTTTTTTGACCCAGGAAGCTGGAATGATTTTGTGGGGTTGAAAGTCTTTTGTGTGGACTGGGAGCAGTGGGGCAAGAGACTGCCCAGCTGCCTACCAAACTTGCTTGCGTCCAGGTCTAATCAGATTGTCACATGTTCTTAGACCTGATTCCCAGTCTTTCATGCCAAAGACAGCATGGCACTCCAAAGTAACATTTTGATGAAAGATTGAATTAAATGCCTGCGCAAATAACAGTTTAGTAATGCCATGTAACTCCAATTTTTTAAGTGGTGTTCTATTTAGAATATCATTAGTCGTTTCAGGATTAATTTTAATCATTAACATGCAGGATAGGAAACGAAAATAGCATTGCTTTTGAATGCTAATATGTCAGCAATTTGAAAAGATTTCCTGTGACTCAGTGGAAAACATCTTACCAATGTATTATGTAATTTCCACTAGAGCAGCGACACAGTTCACCCCCAACCCCCCCACATGGAGTGTGACTATAAACCTAGGGCTAGGCCTGGGACTAGGGGAATGGGCAGAGGGTAAAGCAGGGAAACCCTGTGAAGTGCCAGGTGTCACATGTTCACACCAGTGTCTGGCACCTGGTAAGTGCCTCAAATAATAGGTGTTATTATTTTGAAATCCATTTAAATAAAGACATTTCCTTCCTCAAATTATATTGGCCAAATGAGGCCATGTTTTGAACATAAGGCTATTTATGTTCAAATAAGCTGTTTAAGGGTATTGTATGTCTGTAGCAATGAGTCATCTAAATTCAATCAAGCACACTTTCTCTTCTACAGGACAGTATATACGATGGTGCTGGCTTCTCAGGGATGAAACCCTGACTCATCAGCTTCCATGACATTCACAATACTGTATTTATTAAGGGGCAGGGGGGTGCAGAAAGTACATCTATCTATTTTTGGTACGTTTTCAACAACCAAGGTTAAGATAATGAGTTTCTTCTTGAACTCATGAAAATAACTGGAACACTCGTTTTCTTAAGCATCATAATTCATCAAGATTTAATACACTTGACGATCTCTTTCATGGCACTTGACTTTTATCATGATTTCCTTTGGTGGGGGTGGCTGGTGAGGGCAAGAATTAAAAAATTGGGGGAAAATTTTAAATAAAATAGATATGATTCTAAATGTTCTGGAGTTTCCTAAGGCTCTAAGACAAAACAATGCCATTGCTCTGAACCCATAAGAATGGTAACAGTTCTCTTCGAATTAATTCGCACCAATGTTCTAATATTACAAACTGGAGAAAAATCATCTTTTAAAGGTTTCTTGTCTTTATCACATAGGTGGTTTTATTTTGAGGAGAGCAAACCAGTCATTTGATCCAACCAAGCCAGGCAAGGTGCTTAATCCAAACCCCCAGCCACCAAATCCAGGCTGATGTTTCCGAGGCAGCGGATCTTTGCACAATTGCGCGTCTTTCTACCGAGGAGCGGCTGGTGGATTGCGGTCAGCAGTCAGTCCAATGCCTACCAGACAGTGATGCAGGCTACCAGGTAAGTGAAAAGAAAAACCATTCAGGGCAAAAAAGAATAGAGTATCTGAATGGATTAACTCATCTGACTGCCCAGAGAGCCCCCAATAAAGATGTGACTGAAGCGGATATCACAAATTCCACCTTTCTTTTGAGTAAGCTTTCTAGTATTCAACCACTGTCCATACCATCCGATAAAGTGCATCCAATTACATTGCAACAGACACAAATGCCACACACAGGCATGACCTGGGGCACAGCCACCAGCCCCCGTGGCGTAGCGGGAATGCGCTGGGCTGCTACCTGCAAGGCCTGCAGTTTGAAATCATCAGTTGCTCCGTGGGAGAAAGGATAAAGAGTCTCGGAAACCCACGGGGCGGTTCTATTTCATTCACTAGGGTCACGAGGAATTGGAACCAGCTCCCTGGCAGAGTTGGGTCTCATTTATTGTGGGAGTCCCTCCTTCTGTCCAGGCACCCGGAAGGTTGGGGTGTGCCCCCCTGCTTCCCCTGAGAACGAGAGCGGCCAGTGGCTAGTTCTCAGCTGCTGGCTGGAGAGCCAGTGTGTGACTCTCAGGGCACCTTTCCTGCGCTGTGACCACTGACGGTAGAAACTTCAAAGTAGGCTCCCTGGGTGAGGAAGATGGCAGCAGGGGGCACCCTGCCAGCCTGAGATGAGTCTGAACATGTGTGGGAAATGCCTGGGGGCTACAGGGCCCACGGAGTTGTTGGGGAACAACGCTAACAGTCCGAATCCACCTTCCTTCTTGGGGAAGCCAGCACGTGAGCTTTGAAAGGATGCCGAGCCAGAGCCGGTTGGGTGGCACAGTGCAGTTTATTTGTCTCTGTGATTTACATGTACTAATTAGACACACAACAGAACGAACGCTGTCAAGATGGCCATATGCAGCTTAGGAAACGACTGGTCCCGGAGCAGTCATACAAATGCTTGCTCAGCTTAGAAAGGAGCTCCTTTGTCACTGTTTCATTTATTTATTTTTCTTTCAGTCCCCAAGGCTTGCACGGTTCAGTACTAATGTTTTTGCTATCTCATTATCATCCGGCCTAAGATGTTTACTGATTCCCACAAAAAGACAAATAAAAATTTTTTTAAAAGGCTTCTGACAACAGAACGCATTTTCAAGAAACAAACTGACTGAGTTTATTACGGTGTGACAGGGCTTAGCTCTCAGGCCTACAGGTGGAACATGAACATTGACAAACTACATTTGTCTTAAAATTTCATTTATTTAAAAAGATTTGCCACATTTTGGGGGGGTGCGTGCAAGGGTTCTATTGATTTCTTTGGTTTTAAACATACATAACTCTACACACACACACACACACACACACACACAGAGGCTTCACAAGCTCACAGAAAAATAACATTACCGCTTAATTCTATTTTTCCATTAATTTACTGAAGCCCCTCCTGTGGCTCTATTTGTACCAAACATCAACACTGGAAACATTCGACACAATTTTAAAAGTAGAAATGGAATTTTGCTTCAGAATAAAAAGGCTGGTCCTGGCCGGTGATACCGTCATTAATGACTCACTTCCGCTGGAAAGTGGTCCTAGGGGATCAGACATGTGCCCAGAGCTGCTGGCATCAAGTGGGATTCAGATGAACATCACCAGCTCCTACCTTGACTAAAGCTCTCCTGATTGTGTCTTCCACACGCACGACGACGTGGCTATCGCATCAATAAATAAAGTTCACCTAGGGGATACAATATACAATAAATAGGCTACTTGATGCGATGATATGTAGCCCTTGGGGCTGCACAAGGGAAGCAGAGCTTTGGCGTTCTAAGCCTTGTTTGATGATGCTGGTTCGTGGCCAATGTGCGGCTGACAGGTGGGGAGGAGAATCGGTTTCTGCCGATTTCCCCACCTAGAAGTGAAAACCTACTGGCTAGAGAGGTACATGCTGCTTCTGGGAGTTTACCTGGGCACATACCACTCATGATTAGCTGACCTTTGCCCAGCTGTAGAACACCAAGCTTAGGGATTCATCAAATGCACAAGTCCTTCGATCCTTAGTGGTTTCTTGGTCTCCAGATGAGCCCTGGGAGCAGAGATGGGAGCGTGGGCTCAGAAGTTCTGCTGCCTTCTTTTCTTGGCGTCCATGGCGTCCAGGATGGGCTGTCTTTTCGCCGTGTATCTCTGGCGAAGCTCTTCTATCTCTCGTTCCATCATGGGGTCCAGGGCTTTCAATCGCATCTGTAGCTCTTCTAAACTTAGATTCTTCAACTGGAGAGAAGAGTGGAGGGTGGGGTAGTAGAAAAAAGAAAATATATTAATAAAGTATTTCCACTCTAAAACTACATTCCTTGTGTAGGCTCTGGTCTAGTAAATCTTAGCATGTGCATATTGACAAATTCTTTACATCAAAAAATAACAAGATATAGATATCTCCTGAGAAACATATTGTAGGGATGCCCTGAAACATACAGTGGTAGTGGAGTCCACTAACATTCACTATTGGAATTCATTCACGGAGGAGCCTGGAGCCCACATTCTGTGAGCACCGAAGTCATTAGCAACAAGACCATCAGAACCTCGGCTTTTTCAGCAACAGCAAATGAGAAAACGAAGCTGCTGAAACATATCTATTGCCAAAAGGCAGGGCGACCAATGCCCGTACACATCAGTGGTCTCTCTGCGGCAAGTCCATCAGCACCAGTTCCAATGCCCGTACACATCAGTGGTCTCTGCGGCAAGTCCATCCGCACCAGTTCCAATGCCCGTACACATCAGTGGTCTCTGCGGCAAGTCCATCAGCACCAGTTCCAATGCCCGTACACATCAGTGGTCTCTGCGGCAAGTCCATCCGCACCAGTTCCTCACCGCGTGTGGCTGCTCACCTCCTGCCCCTATGTCACATTTTGCCCATTCCTGCCCCAGTTCAGACCCTTCATACTGCGTGTGCACACTTAGGCTACAGCTTAATGTCGGCGCAACTTGTATATGTGTTGGGAAGCCAAGATAGGCGTGTGACTCATTTTACTGCAACCGGCGGCGCTTCCTTGGGGTGCTCTGGAACGGCCCCTATGTTGTCCCTGAAGTCTGCCTGTCAGTTCCCGGCACGTCACTGGAACCTCTTCAACCCTGACCGACTGTCAGAGGCTTATGCATCAGAAGCACGTGCTGAGATCCCAGAATGTGACCATATCGAATTATAAACCATGCTGTTCTGAGTTTCCCCAGATGGTGAAATTTTAAACTGTTAGTCAAAGAATTAAATTAACCTGATGTGTAACACCAGGGTTCAGATAAACTGGGGTGCTTAATCTGTGTTGTGAAATCTCCCAAACCGCACAGACGCAGGCCTGGAGAGGGGAGAGGCTCCGGGGACGTGGCCAAAGTGCAAGTGAAGCACCTGCCCCTGCCTCGGGCACATGCCACTGGCTCTGCTGGCTCCCGGGGACTATCAGGTGGCTGAGTGGGGCTTCCTGACCCATGGGGACAGGGACGGCGCCTCCTCTGCTCTGTGCTAGGTCCGTGGCACCCTGAGCGCCACTGCATTTACTTAAATAGAGAAATAACCAGACATAGATATCTCCTGAGAAGCATATTGTAGGGATGCCCTGAAACATGCCATCTAATACTTAGACCTTTAGCTTATTAATATCTATATTTTTTCATTCTAAACGTTTCTTTAAAGAACAAAGCATGAAAGCAGTGATGGCAGGCAGCAGGCAGTTGAAGACTGTTGGTTCCGTCGACAGTTCACAGAGCTCTTGCCAAGGGGTAAGAAGCCAGCAGGCCTGGTGGGCTGCTCATCACAAGGCCAGCAGTCAGCAGCTCAAACCTCCCAGCCACTTTGGCCTCCCACAGGGATCGACAGCCCTGGAAACCCACAGGGCAGGTTCTACGCTGTCCTGCAGCATGGCTCTAATCAGGATAGATTTGATGGCAGTAAGTTGGCTTTGTTTGGACCTTGGTAGGCTGGAGCTCTGGTGATGCAGTGGACAAGCAACTCAGCTGCCAACGAGGTCAGCAGTTCAAATGCACCAGCCACTTGGGGGCATTCTGCTCCACTAAGGATTATAGTGAGGATTATGGCCTTGGAGGCCTTACGGGAAGCCCGGCAGGCTGCAATGAGTTGTGATCAAGCCTATAACACGGGGTTCAATGGGGTGGGTCGAGCCGGGAAAACAGCAGCACCAAGTCCTTTTGTGTTCTTGGAAACACGTACATTAAATGGAGAGAAAAGCTTAGTCATTGTAAGGAAGCTTTTAGGGGCTGGCTCAAGGCCCTATTCACCCAAGCCCTGTATTAGGTGGTACAAATGAAAGAGCTGCCCACGTGCCACTTTCTGTGTTGTTGTGTTGTGCATTTTCCTGGGAGCACATCTGTTTTTCTTTTTGCACAGCTTCGGGAAAAGGAAGGAGTCCTCATTAATGTAATGGGGGATCAGAGAGCCAGGATTCCCTTTCAAGCACAAGGATGGCACTGGCCCTTGAAGAAGCAGGTTTCAGGGAAGGGAGCCCTCAGAGCACTACGGAGGCCCTGGTTCTGTTGAAGAAGAAAAACTAAGGTACCAGCAATAGAAGGGCTCTGGGGGTTGGGTGGAGGTGGGCCCCAACACCAGGCAAAGCAGGGTCTGGGCTTCAGGAAGCCCTGGTGGCGCAGTGGTTAAGCTTGGCTGCTAAGGGAACAGGCAGGCAATTCACCCATCCACAGCTCAGAGAAGTCGTGGTGATGTGCTTCCAGACAGATGTCAGCTTCGCAGACGCTCTGTGTGGGTTCTACCCTCTCACCGGATGTCCCGCAATGGCACCTAACCACCACCACCCACGACGATCCAAACTTGGTTTTAAAATGATTCAACTTGTAGTCTCGTTCCCATTTTCACAAGGTAATTAATTGTCTGGTGCTTTCTTTTCTGAGCCAGGCCAGGAAACATTATTTTATACTCACAGCTCACTTTTTAACCAAAAATAGCATTTCTCGGCTTGTTCATCCACCCTATTCACCATACCTGGCCCTAAGTGACTCCTGCTTCCAAAAATCAAATCTACTTTCAACAAAAAAAGCTGACAAGGATGAGTCACAGACTCTGAAGGAAAAGAGGCGCTCCGAAAACATTTTGAGGAATAGCAGCATTCTGGACACCAGGGCCCCCGGGAGGCTGGTGCGGAAGATGAGCACTGCACTCTGGGGTGTAGGGGGCTTCAGGGGTGAGATCTGCTATGCCGTTTTCTTCAGGTGTGCATCTCCTACAGTACTTAGCTTGTCACAGTCTCTTTTACACACACACACACACACACACACACACACACACACACACACACGTGCCATCAGGCTAATTCTCACCCATGTGTCAGAGCAGAATTGAGCTCCCCAGGACTTTCAAAAGTAGACCACCAGGTTTTTCTTCTGAAGTCCTTCTCAGTAGACTTGAGCTTCCAACCCTTTAGTTATCAGTTAAGCAGAAGCACAGTATTTCCACAACCCACAGATTTATATATAATAGTGAAATACTGTGTACATTAATCTAAGTATTCATCTGTTAGATGCGTTCTCACTGTTATTGAGTAGATGCTGACTCATAGCGACCTCATAGGACAGGGTAGAACTGCTTCCTATGGGTTTCCGAGGTTGCAACTCTTTACAGGAGCAGAAAGCCTCATCTTTCTCCCTAGGAGTGGCTAGTGGGTTTGAACTGCTGACATTGCACTTAGCAGCCCAATGCATAACCACTATGCCACCCTTTCAGTATTGTTCAAATCACTTTAGGGTTACAAAATAAACCTGGCGGGCGGGGGGTGGGGGGTGCTCCTGGAAACATTCGAACAGATTCACAGCCCAATGCTAAACCCACAGCGCCACTAGGGCTCCTTCTTGGCTTGCTTTTGCCCATGCAGACCTGAGAAAGATCTGCCCACTGCTGTCTACACACAGGCCCCCACCTCATGCTATTTCAGCCATGGTCATCTTTCCCATCTCTGAATTCCTAATGTAGTATCCATAATTCAAACCACATGGTTCAGTATTTTAGGGTCCTTAGTCGCGCATTTGTTTGAACACCCCTTTCATTGTGCATTAGATGAAAGTTTACAAAGTAGCTTCTCAACGCTGAGACCTGGGTTGCCACCCCACAATGTGTCAGGACTCTCTCCATTTCCACCCGGGGCCCCTCGTGTCCAGTTGTCCAGTGTCTGACCCCTTCCTGCCTTCTCTTCTTCCTGTAGGATATATACCTGTAAGTGGGACTGCTAGATTGGATGACATTTCTAGTTCTAGCTTTTGAAAGAGACACCACACCGTTTCCCATGGTGGCTGTGCAATTTCACAGAGCCACCAGCAGGGGGTAAGGTTCCAATCTTCCCACAACCTTGCCAGCATTTGTGGTTTTCCCTTTTTTGGATCAGAGCCATTATTGCTCGGGCGAGAGGAGATCACATTGCCTCTCTAATGGTTAATGATTTCAAGCACCTCCTCAGATGGCATCGTTTCCCCTCTCCTTTAATTTTTAACCTATATATGTCTTTGTGTCTAGGTGTCTCCTATGGTAACATATTGACATTGTCTTCTTTTTTAAAATAAATCCATCATTCTGCTTTTCTATCTCTTGACTGGCAAATGTAATCCATTTACATTCTGTGCAATTAATGATAGGCATGAATTTACTGCTGTTATTTCTTATTCTTGTATGCATGTATATGCGGGTGGGTGTGGCTATTTCTCTATGTCACTTAATTTTCTGTGTTTATGGGTTTTAGTATTTCCTTTGTTGTTGATTTTATATTTACTGACTCTCATACACAAATTAATGATTTCCATAGTTTGAGGGGAGCATTTTGTGAGATTTACTCATTTTATTTGTGGTTGTTCTGAAATAGACATTTATCTTCCTGAATTTGACACAAATCTTTCATTTCTTGACATCACCTTGCCCCTCTCTCCAGGAGGAGGTCCAGGAACCATACATTTGTGCCCCTTTCTTATCTGAAGTTGTCCTGGTTTTCAAACAGACAAGCTCTGGTTCCTTGTTTTCAGTTGGTGACATCCCTTTAGAAATCTGGGGGGTTAGGTTGGTTATCTGGGTTGCTGTTCAATGTCAGTGATTGCCTGGTTCATGAATTCCCTTTAATATTTCTTGCAAGCTTGGGTAATTAAGGACTTTTATAAATTCTCTTAATTCTGTTTATTTGGAAATGTCCTCGCTTCACCATTTTATGTGGGAGACAATGTTGCTGCAGAGATGATTGTTGGCAGTGATTGCTTTCTTTCATGGTTTTCTGTGTTGTCCCGTCACACGGGCTCCTAACAGAAAGGTTAGCCATTTGAAAGCACCCGCCGCTCAGAGAGGTCGTTCTACTCCCATCAAGACTTAAGAGTTTCAGACACTCAGTGGCAGTTCTACCCTGTCCTACAGGCTGGCTTTGAATCAGCGTCGACTTGAGGGCAGTGAGCGAGTTTGGCTTTTATTGTCGTTTTGCCTGTCGAGTTTCTGCCAAGAAATCAACCCTAGTCTCATTGGTACTTACTTTGCAGGCGACTTTCCCCCAAGTCACTGTCGGAATTCTTTCTATGGGTCTGTTTTGGAAAGTTGGACTATGACTTGCTTGATGACTTTCTCTTGGGGTCTATCATGTATGGGGTTCTTTCAGATTGTTGGAACGAATCTCATCTTTCAAAGTATTAGTGAAGTATGCTGACAGAAAATCTTCAAAAATTCTCTCTGTGCTGTTTTGGAATGCCAATTTTGCATAGCTTATTCCTCTTGACAAGTCTTTTCCCCAATTCTTAAACTTTCTGCAGTCCTGCCCCAGCCCCCCAACCTCGATGTTCCTCCAGAAGATGAGTGCCAAGTGAGCTCTTCTAGAGCTTTGTCTGTGTTTTCCTTCGTCTCTTCGAGGATCCTGTGTAATAAGTCTTTTGGACTCCTTATCAGGTAGTTCCATCACCCTTTTTTCCCTCAGGAAGGTTTTCTGCTCCCATCTTCTGGTCACTTGCCTGAGCTATCTTGTTCATCTGCTCTCTCTGAGGCCCTGAGGTCCACGACGTGGTGCTGAAGGCAGGATCTCTTTGTAGCTATTTGTGGCTGCGGTTCTGTGTGTGACTTGTTGGTGACTTCCTCTCACTACTACAGAACACACTGGGTCACGTTCACTTGTGAGCCCTCTGTGGTTAGGCGTGAGTGCTGGTAGACAAGCACATTCTTTCCCTAGCAATGGGGACAGGTGTTAGCTGGGTGGAGGTCCTTCTGGGTTGGTGCTCGCAGTTGTGCATCAACTAGAGAGCAAGCCACAGGGTAGCAATGCTACCTCAATAGGTGGGGGGATCCTTTATACAGGCACGCGTCAGTGTCTCGATAGTTGGTAGGAGATCAAGAGGTCTTGCAATGCTTAAATGGGTGTTGCTGTAGCTAGGTGGTCGTCAGGTGTTAGCACAGGTAGTCTGTTGGCTGTTGAGTCTGTCAGGATGCACCTCATAGTTATAGGTGATGGGATATGCCTACCGAGTAACGTCGGGTGGTTATTGGAAGAGTGTCAAGGGTTTTCTCTGCTTGTTGATAGGTTGTGGCACTCCTGCTGGTGGCTGTCCAATGGCATCCGGTGTGTTTCTGGTTGTTGTGGGAGTGCGGGGTAGGGTGGGGTGGTGGTGGTGAGGAGCGCGATGCTGCTGCTGACTGCAAGATGGACATAGATGTTCTTCCACTGATCACTGGACGGAAGGTGCTCTCCTACTGGTTGCCAGGCTACAGACAAGCTCTTGTTGGTCCTTGGGCTGCAAGCTTACAGTCCCCAGTCACTGTGCAGCATGCACAGCTGCAGTCATTAGTCTGGTGTTCGCCCGGCAGCTGGACAGTGGGGCATGCGGGCTTGAGGTGCTCCTGCCAGGATGCCCCAGGTGATTGGGGCCTGGCTCATTTTGTGTGTGTGTGTGTGTGTGTGTGTGTGTGTGTGTGTGTGTGTGTAGGTGGCGGATGGAAGCCGCCTGGCTTGGGGACCTCTAATTGCCAGTCTGCAGTTTTATTACTGAGTGGGTATTTCTTGGCCCAGTGATCAAGCACCACCACTGGAGAGAAGACCCGTGCCCAGTTCCTGGCTCCCTCCCATCTCCGTAGTTGGCAGAATCACCGAAGCTCTTGGCCAGTCTTCCCGTACTTTCCCCTTTTAGCCCAAGCTGTGTCCTGCTCAGCGATTTCAGCCCAGGTCTGTTTCCTTAGTCTCTCTCTCTTGTTGTGAATTCTGGGTGGTGCCTTCCCATGTTCCTCAGAGCTACGCAGCTGCTTTGTCCCAAGATGGCCACAGTGTCTGCTGCTCTCCTTCCACTCGGAACTTAGCCTGATTCTTCATCCTTCTGTCTGACATGCAGGGCTCTAAGGCTGCCGTTTAAATCACTTGATCTCCCACGACTGAGGTCTGGTGTGTCAGTCTAAGCCCCGAAGCTACCATGGGTTCTTTTCCGTGTACTCTCTTATAGTTGATTTTTAGGAATGAATTTCATGCTTCCCTCCACAAAATGTTTAGATTTCAGGGGCTGTGCACAAGCCTAGAAACTAGTCACCATTCCTTACTGTCAAACCCCATGCCGTGAAGACTGGAAAGTAGATGACAGAGGAACGAGCTGCTTTATGTGTGAGGAACGGCCTCTCCCACAAAGGAAACGGCCTTTTCCACAGTGAAAATGTCTGCCTTTGCGTATTCCTCAAGTATCTTGTGGCATCTTATCTGGGACAAGCTGCCAAGGGATTATAAATATTACATTAAGGTAATGGAGAGAATTCAGGAAAGAACGTAACTTAGAGGGAAATGGTGGGTTCCCTAATAAACTTTTATATTTTCGATACATAAAAGGTGTGAAAACCAGGTAGCTCTCTGATGCTGACGAGCCACTGCCTGGCCTGGCTAGGGAATTAGGGATTCCACATAAGTGAATCCCCTCAAGCACCTACATCTTAGCTCTTGCATAAACCTTTGTTTCAATCATTTTACTGGAAAAATGTTTGTGAAATATGGAATAAGCTGCCTTCTACAGCAGAAACCAGGGCCGTTCGTTGATGATGAACAGCATTATTAATATCCACTTATAAACTGTACCATGTACTAATTTCATCATTTTAGTTTTCATGTGAAGGAAAGCTGTTGCAATATTCTGGACACCATTGCATATACATCCTTCCATCTCTACTCCAAGCACGCCAATCTCCTGGGACCCAGGAGAGCCATTCAGCCATCTCACTCATGGGTCCCGAATTAAGCAAGGACAAATAGCCTTGGAGAAAAGGCCTTAGCTGATTTAAGATCAACAGAAAATAAGTGGCTTTAACAACTGTTAGACGGATTTCTGACAATGGGTTTGGTTGGATTTTTTTATTCCCACTTCTAAGTTTTTTAGTTAAACAAACCTGGATCTCAGGTTTGTGATTGTATCAAATTGAGCTACAAGAAATCCGCTTCCTGCAAAGCTCCCCCACTCCTCCCCCAGCCAAGTTTTCAAATGCTCCAAGCACTTAGTGAGGATTTCCCTGGGCCAGGCACTATCAATACAACGAAGAAGAGAGCACTCTCCTCCTCCTCCCCACAAAGAGCTTGTGATCGAATGACCAAGACAAATCCATGCACAGTCCACTTAGGGAAGGATGAGTCAGCTGAGGGCAGAGGAACAAAAGGAGGGGGAAGGGAAACAGCATGAGCAGAAACATCACCTCCCAACCCAATGTGGCCTTGTCTTCACCTGATCACGTGCAAAGATCCGGGTTCCAAACAAGATTGCGTTCAGAGGCTCTGGGTGGACATACGTTCTGGTTTGGTAGTGGGTGGACTGTACCGGGCAAAATAGTGCAGACTGCCATCCACATGCCTGATGTCCTTATAGGAAGGGGGCAAGGGACACACAAGGAGACTGCCATGTGGAGACACCGGTGGACTGGCGTCCCTTGTCTATAAAGCAAGGCCAGGTGTGCTGGCCACAGGAGAGGCTTCGCGAGAGACAAGGAAGAGCGGCTCTCAGGAGACTCCAAAGAGCCCCTGGGCCTGCTGGCACCTGGGTTTGGGACTTGTGTCTGTGGAAGCGAGCGAGCACACAGTGCTCGTGGCCCGGGGCACCTCGTCTGTTGGTCATTTGTGACAGCAGTTTTAGGAAACAAATACAGTACCCAGTAGAAAATCATCCCCAGACCTTTGTATCTGTGAGTTGTGGTCAGAGAGTCTGTTCCTTCTGTTAATAAAACAGGAACACTGTGGGTTCCACAATCTCCTAGACGGTGGTGTTGGATAGACAAAAATACATATGCGGTTAACTCGCAGACATTTTGACTTTTTCTAACAGTAAGATTTATATGCCTGAGCTCCTGTCCGGGCTTTGGTTGCTGCTGGAGCGCTAAGGAAACACACTGAGCACTCGGTGTTTCTGTCTCGATCAGCCTCCCACAGGCATGGACGGAAAGATGGCAAAAGTGGCCTTTCTCAAACTCTTGGGAAACAGTGTGGCTCAATGCCTTAGTGACGGAAGAACATTCAATTAGCCAGAGTTTTATGGAGATGCATAATGATCCAATGGCCCTATAATATCACATAATATTTTATCACCTCTTTAAAGTGCTAATCCAAATTAAAGCCATTTTTTATGCTACCAAGGATAATACTCTAAAGAAACTTGACTGTCCTAAGGTAATGTAATGTGATTGGGATAAGAGTTTCCTTTGAATGATTGATGATGGCAACATATGTACAAATGTGCTTGATACAATTGATGTATGGATTGTTATAAGAGCTGTGAGAGCTCCCGATAAAATGATTTATTGAAACAAACAAGAAAAAAGGTTCCTTTGCCCGAATCAGGTAAATTGGTTTCCTGAAATCTCTAGAAAGAGGAAAGGAAGTCACTTCTGAATGACTAAGTTTATAGACTTGTGCTATGTTAAGAGCTTGTAGTAAATCCATTTAAATTCACTTTTTAATTTTTCAAGTATAGGAAAGAAATGCCACTTCTGAGCCATATGTCCACCACACATAAAACACAAGCAATGCATTTATTATCATACTCTATGCCACCCTGCTTATTCCAAATTAAATGCAAAAGTAAACGGGTGTATCAAGCCTTTGATCTATGTTTGTCACCATTTACAATCTGGTAAGTCAAGTTAGTCAACAGGGGTGTTCCAGAATTTTATGCATTGCATTCTTTTTAACTATATGTGAACACAAATGTTGAAAACTTAATAACTCACCAAGAAATGGCTTTTCATGACTTAAGCTAATTGTATTTAACCAGATTTAACTTTGAATTTGATGATAAAATAGAATAGACCCAACTAGCAATGGTTCTAAAATCTTTAAGACTTAGCATTATTATGGAAGACTGCAGTTTATAACCTTTATAAACATACTTGATTAAGTATATTGATGCCTAATTGATTAATTAACGTACTTCATTAAGTGAATAAATCAACTGCGAATGTAAAGGCCAAAGTCTGTGGATGCAGGACCTACAACCTTTTTGAAAATTCAAGCCCCAAGCCCCCAAAACAAAACCATAACCTAGTTTTAGAGCAATATTGTTCCATTGCCACAGGCGCCCATGTCCCCTTATTCATAAGAAACTCCACCCTTCCTGGACATTTGAAATGATAGCCATCAGGGAACAAAACATCTTAATAAGAACAGAAAATAAAATCAGTTCCCATAAAGGTTTAAACTGAGTCAAATCAATTTCAGTGTGTCACTACAGGCTGGAGAGAAACATTTTGAGATGCAGGACTGGTAAAAAGCACTTTATATGAAAGAAGTAAGCCATTTGTTTAACAGAACCGCCAGCTACGAGGCTGTCTATGAGAGAAGCCTTTATAGAATTTCATGGTAAGGAACAGTGGCCATGGAGTGGATTCTGATGGACAGGGGCACAGAGGGCAGAACAGAACTGCCCATAGGGTTGTCGGTTTGGGACTTTGGGTTTTTTTAGCAGTCTTATTGACACATAATCCACATATCACCACATAACTCAATAGTTCACTCGTATCAAGAGGAGTTATAAAATCATCACCAGTCAATTTTAGAAAATTTTACTCATTCTTGGTCTCATTGTTATTAGCTCCTCATTTCCCTGCAACCTCTCCTGCCACACTCAGAAGGAACCCTTAATCCAGTTACTGTCTCTATTCATTTACCTATCCTAAATTTTATTCACAGAAAAACACACCAAAAAACCCCGAACACCAAAACCACAAAAAAACCTAACAACAATCATGAAGTAAAACAGAAAAACCTCAATCAAAAGGAAAGTTCAAATGAAAAAGGAGAACAACTTTAAAATCGGTCAAAAGGGAGCTCAAATGATAAACTGTTAAATGTTAACCTACCTAGATCTGCCACAAACCACTTCCCAATGCACTCTGCCTGATAGCCAGGCTACTTACCCCCAGTCTCTGGTGAGCGGGGACTCACCGCAGGCTCAATGCATGTGTATTTCCTGTACACTCTGATTTTTTAACTGAAACAACTTTGAAATGGGTCAAAAGGAGATTATATAAGCCATTACATTTTAACCTAGCTATATCTACCACAATTGACTTTAAAATGCTCTGTCTGATAACAAGGCTATTCACATGCCTTGACTTTGGTCAGTGAGGATTCATCAGAGGCTTATCTATGTGTTGTGGGTACTCTGCCAATGACCATTCTGAGACCTGCAAATGACCACTGGTACCACATAGACAGCAGCACAAGTAACTTAGTGGTGTGACAAGATGAAAAGTGTTCTAGAGCAATTCACTGATACTTTTGACAGTGCAAATGTTAACCATAAGAATTATATCCAAACTCTATGAAAAAGAACATTGTTAACTGATCAGAAGTAAGAGTTGTCTGTAAAATCCAACTTTCTTTACATTTATACATCAACTCTACCACATTCAAGTGACAAGACTTACTTTCCAAGATAATTTGGATTTAAGATCCCTTGGGGAAAACATTGAGATAGACAGGATTATGAAGTTTTACAATGGATAAATGTGACATTTCAAGACTTAATGGGCCCAAGAGTTACCAGTATAATTAGTCTGTCAAAATAAAAGAGGCACACCACAGGGAAGCAAATGGTCTATGTGCTAATGTTAACACATTTAGTCAAACAGCCAATCATGAAAATCCTGTGCAAGGTTTGCTGTGTTTACTGGTAAAACAAACTCTTCCTAGCAACTGTTTAAAGAAATCTCACAGATGCTGCAGACCTTATTAGTGGCCCGTGATTAAAAAAATATGGCCCGCTAATACTGTATCCTGACTCATCTATTATCCCATCTGCTAGCAATTCTTACGATATGAACTATCAACAGAATGGCTAACGACGAGAATTTTCTATGGCAATTGTGATGCTGAGCTGCCTATAGCATTTTGTAAGCTTTACCAGTGCATGCCTCTGACTGTTTTGAGTTGTTTGTAGCCTGGGGCGGGGACGGGGACGGGACATACTCCTTTCCCCATAATGTTCCGTTTTAGCTCAGATTTTCACTGTGTTGAGCAGAATCTGGCTTGGTTTTACAAAGGTCTGTTCAGAGGTTGCGGTGCTCATCTCTTACCACAGACGAACGCAGGAAACACAACAAAGCTCAAATGCAGCCAAACCCACTGACTTCTTGTTGCTGTTAGGTGCCGTCGACGTGCTTCCGACACATGATGCCCAGAACACTGCCTGGCTCAGTACCATCTTCACGATCGTAGCTATGTGTGAGCCACTGGTCAGTCCATCTCACTGGCTGCGTCACAAGCCGAATGTCCCTCCCCAGGGACTGGTCCCTCTTTGTATGGCCAGAGAACATAAGACAAAACCTCACCATCTTTGCTTTGAAGGAGCATTCTAGCATACTTCCTCAAAACCAGATTTGTTTGTTCTCCAAACAGTCCATGGAACATATGTATGTTCAATACTCTGCCAATGTCATAATCCAAATGTCTCAATTCTCCAGCCTTTCTTATTCCTTTCTTATACCAGCTTTCACAGGCATATGAGGTGATTGAAAATACCATGGCTTGGTCAGACCCACCTTAAGCCTCATCTTTGCTTTTTTAATAATGTAAAGAGGTCCTTTGGCGTTAAATTGGTCCAATACATGATTTGATTTCCTGACTGCTGCTTCCATGGGTGTGGATTATAGATCTAGGAAAATGAAATTCTTAACAACTTTAATATTTCCCCAGTTTACCATGGTGTTACCAGTCCAGTTCTGAGGACTTCTGTTTTCTGTAGGCTGAGATGTAGCCCATATGGATGGCTATAGCTTTTGATCTTCATCAGTTAGTGCTTTCCGCCCTCTCTGCTTTCAGCAGGTCAGGCTGTAGCACCTGAATGGTTCAGGTTGTTACTGAGTCTCCCTCTACTCATGCCACAGTCTTCTCCGTGCAGTCAGCTGCGTGGTGAAAGGACACAATGCTGACACACTTTTCCTGACTTGACTTCTTTCACTATTCCCTCGTTGGGCTCCAATGACCGCCTCTTGATCTCTGGACGGGTTCCAAGTGAGCACAATGAAGAGGCCTGGAATTCCCATGCTTAGTAATGTTACCTAGGGTTTTTTAGGATCCGCACTGTCCAAAACCTTGGTGTGGTCAATGGAGCACAAGTAAACTTTTCTTTTTTGGGGGGTGGGGTGAAGAGGAGGAGTGTATTCTATGCTTTCAGCCAAGTTCCATAAACAATGATATGGCTCATTCCATGTCCACTTCTGAATCTCTCTTGAATTTCTAAAAGTTCTCTGTTGATATACTGCTGCAACTGTTTTTTAAATCGATATTTTTGGAAAATTTGCATATGCATATGATATTTATGATATTATGTGGTAATTTCCACATTCTGGTGGATCACCTTTCTTTGGAAAAGACCTGTATATGGATCTCTTCCAGTCAGTTGGCCAGGTGGCTGCCTTTCCAATTTCTTGGCATAGAAAAATTCGTGCTTCTAGTACTGCATATGTTTGTTGAATCCTGTTAATGAAATCCTGTTAATTCTTGTAGCCCTGCTTGTTGCCAACACCTTTAGTACAGCTTGAACGCCTTCCTTCAACACCATCAGTTCTTGATCATATGCTACCCCCTGAAATGGCTGAACATTGACCAATTATTTTCAGTATAGTAATTCTGTGTATTCTTTCCATCTTCTCTTGATACTTCCTGCATGGTTTGATATTTTATTTTGCTCATGGAATTCTTAAATATTGCAACTCAGGCTTTGAGTTTTTAAAAAAATTCTTTTAGTTGGGGAAATGCTGAACTTTTTACTTTTTCTTCAGTTTTGATTTTCTAAACCCAGGACTTTGCACACTGCATTATAATACTCTGATTTCATAAGCCACCCTTCAAAACCTGTTGACCTCTGTTACATCATCATGTTTTCCTTTTAGCTACATACGTCTACTTTTGGAGCAAGTTTTAGAATCTCGCCTGACATCCATTTTCTCTTTTCTTCCTTTACTGTCTCCCCCACCCCCCACGGCCCCTCGTTTCAGTGACCTTTGTTTTCTTCATGTGCATGTCCTGTTATGTCATCTCACAGCTTAACTGGTCTTGAGACGTGATTGTTCTGTGAGTCAAAGCTACTCTTGAGAAGGTCTCTAAACTCAGATGTTACATAGTCAAGGTTCTACTTGGATGACGCTCACCCATTTCTTTGTCATTTTCTTCAGGTTGAGCAACTGGTGACCAGTTCCACAGTTTGCCCCTGGCCTTGTACTAACTAACGACATTGAGACTTTCCATAATCTATTTCTACAGATGTAGTCAATTTGATTCTTGCACAATCCATCCAGTGATGGCCACGTGTATAGTTTCCATTTGTGTTGCTGATAAAACAGTATTTCTACTGAATAGATCAATCAGCCTGGCAAAATTACATCACGTGATCTCTGGCATCAGCTCTATCACCAAGGTCATATTTTCCCACTTCTTATACTTTTTCTTCGTTTCTAACTTGCACATCTCAATTACCAGGATTTATCAATGCATCTTGGTTGCGTGTTTGGTCAATTTCAGATGTACAGAAGTTGGTAAAAATCTTCAGTTTCTTCATCTATAGTATTAGTGAGTGTTTCATACACTTCGATAATAGTCGTAATTAACTGGTCTTCTCTGCAGGTGTACAGATTGCACTTCAGGACTGATACTGAAATATTCTTTTTCACAATTAATGTGATGTCATTCTTTTCAATGTGCCATTCCCCACCCTATAGACCATATGTGCCTAATTAAAAATGGCCAATGCCAGTCCATTTCACCTCAAAAGTGCCTGGGATATCAATCTTTCATTTTTGCCAAAATGCAATTTTCCTGGATTCATGCTTCACATATTCCATGTTCCAGCAATTAGTGGATGCTCGCAGCTGTTTCATACAGCACTGAATAAAGGTTTTAAAAGTCTCACTTCACCCATGTCCTTAAGCTCAACTCTTCTCTGAGGAGGCAGCTGGTCCCAAAAGTCGTGTGAGGGCCGTCCAACCTGCAAAGTCCACATTCTGGCATTACAGCAATGTTCTACTCCATTCATGTTTCCCCTGGCCAGTTTTTTAAGAAGCCAATTGCTAGGTTCTTCTTCCTTAGCCTGGATGCTCCTTGGAAACCGTGTTGGCCTTTGATCTATCAGTAGCATTCCAATCACAGAAACACACAAGCCACCACGCTAGGACAAATTATCAGATGGATGGTGGACTGACCCATTGAGATATAAATAAATAGGCAACCACTCTTCTGTTAGTAAGATTAGAATAACCACCCATGGCTACAGAGTCAATGTCAACTCATAGCAATGATCCTATATAGGGTTGTCAAAGTTATACATATTTACTGGAGCAGACAGCTTTCTTCCGTGGGGCAGCTGGTGGTTTTGAATCACCAACCTTGAGTTAGCACCCCAAAGCTTACCTGACAGTGCCACCAGAGCTCTGTACAAGAATAACAGGTACAACTTAAAGTTTAAAAATTCTAAATTTCAATATATGAAGGCATTTCCCTGATTGCATTTCTGGCACTGAGATGAATTTAGTAAGAGACCTTTCAAATCAATCCAAACTCCTATGAAGCCTGCTTGAATAGACTCTGTGCATACATTTACAGGACAGACATCTACAAAATGATTCAGATAATGGCACATGACATACCAGAGAAGGGAAGTTCAGCGCCACACTATAAATCCCTTATCGAATGTACGCGTGAAAGCTACATTCACTGCAAACCCACCTGCGGGACACCACCACCACCACCACCACCAGACATCATTGAACCATTTAGATGGGGGTTGCAGCCTACAGTGCGGGCTGGCCTTGTGACTACAAATTCTGGGATTATAACTGAAAATGTCACTAAGCATTCTGTTCTGGCCATTTCACCTCAGTGCATCCAGGGAAAACTTGGGACATTTAGATTTGGTCTCCATCCACCAAAAATATGGGGAAAGGGTGGGCAGAACACCATTTCTTGTGAACATTAATGGGGGAAACGGGGAAAGTACTAATCTCTGGTCATTTACCACGGGTGAGACACTACACCAGGCCCTTGCTAACCACAAGGTCAGAGTTTGAAAGTACCAGTCATTTGATGGGAGAAAGATGAGGGTTTCTACTCCCATAAGGAGTCGGAGTCTCAGAAACTCACGCAGCATGTCTCATCTGTCCTACAGGGTCGCCGAGTCAGAAGTGATTAGATGGCAGGGGGTTTGTTTGCTTTTAGTGACTTCAGCGTGTAATACAATCCGAGCAATCACCTGGGGAGGGGGGGGGCAACATTGCCAGCCCTGTTTTATAAGCCAGGCCATTCAGCCCCAATGATGTCCAAAAGGCCACACAGGAGAAGTGCTTAGGCAGGGATTCAGAGACTGCACCCAATTCAGTAACCTAAGACTGCACTGGAGTCTGTCCAAACTGGAGAGCCCATTCTTGGGTTTCCCAAACACTACAAGAGCATGTCACCTGTGGGCAGTGTGCACCTTGAAAATATCCTCCGCATGAGACAAAAGAGGTGGGGCACTTACTCCAGAGGGAAGCAGGGGTACCAGATGACTCGAGATGGAACCAGCAGAATTTGCTGATGAGGCAGTCAAGTCTCTGTGCCTGTTTATATACACTGCACACCGCTTGCCTCCTCCAGCCAATCTTTTCCTGCCATGTTAGCCCAAATTTTCTTAACACATCCTTCAAAAAATTTGGAAGAGGTCAAGGGTGGAGGTGACTGGGAAGTCAAATTTTAAAAAGTGTGGGTAGATTATCACTGATTTCTAGTCATTTTTGGTTACTGAAAGTCCAGATCCCTGACAAACTTCGATCTCACGTTAAATACAACTCTTGCCCCTCCCCTCAGCACGATCCTGCACAGGCTTGCACAACGAGGGAAGGATGGTGCTTGCTTCTGGATACTTTCTTTGCATCTCTTCGCAAAGTCTAACTCTCAGGAGGTGAGCACTGGGAGGAGAGGAGAGACTGTAGTACACAACTTATCTCACTGTTGTTAGTGGGGAATGATTTCCTGTGCTTGCAATGGTTGGCTGATTCCTGGTGCTTTTGTGTGCGTGTATGTGTGTGTGTTTCTTGGGGTAGTTGTAATACTCTGATACCTACCCCTGTTGGATAGAGGTGGTGCAACACCTTCTCTCTGGGTAGGGCATTGTTTCCTCTCACCAGGCCACCAAAATGACTTCTGACCGCATCTTCTAGAACCACGGGGATGCTGGTGGTCCTTGTTCACATCCTCCACATGCCATGAGAATTCAAGGAAGGGAGGATACGAGTCCCTCGGGGTTTCTCTTTTTATTAGCACCCTTTACTTATCTGAGAAGCCTTGGCTACTACTTAAAAAATATTTTAGCTACAGCAATCTTTGGGAAATAAGCAGGCATTAGTGTCCATGCTGATGTTGCCATAAGCTCCCAGGGACTTGCTCACTGAGCTCCCCTCTAGAGGCAGCACCAGTGGGCCTGCAGGTCCAACAGCTCAGCAGGAGGCCGAGCTGGGGTACCAGTTGCCTGACTCCCTTTCTGGTAGGGACCACTAAGCTCTGGGAAGGGCTCTTTTGACTTTAACCTGGGCAAGGGAGAGTTAAAGCTCTTCTTCCATCAGATATTACATTCTGTAAGGCTTTGTTTTGTAAATGTTAAGTTCCCACTACCTAGAATACGGACTGGCACATCACTGGTACTTACTACATATTTATTAGAAAAATGAAAGAAACAGTGGGGATCAAGGTTACCCTTGGAGAGAGGTGGTTGCCTGGCTTTAATGGTTAGAATTAAAGAATTAGAGGATGAGATACTTAGCACCTGATGTCTCAACTGCGTACTCAAGGGCCAAGTCTGCAGCTATAAGCAAAGTCCCTCTCAACATCTCTATGTGTATATTAACTCTTTAAAAAGTGTGTGTGTGTGTGTGTGTGTGTGTGTGTTAACACAGATGCATCAGTAAATGAAGTAGAGCGAAAGGAACATTTGGGACAATCCGGGTATTTGCTAGCATATTTAATTTATTTTGCTCACAGATATTCTCATGCCTCATTACATATTTGGTTTGCGTGTCTGATAATACATTTGTTTTGAATCTTTTCTCATCCTTCTCTTAGAAAAATGGCTTCTGTCAAAAAATTCATGATCATAATCTTGCTGGGAAAACAGGCATGCACTGCAGTGTGCCTGGAGGTGACAATGGTTACTAATCTCACCGAGAGCAATTCTCTGTGCACAAGCTCCACTGCAGTGGCACCACAATGGTTATTTTAACAAGTTAAATTATGACTGTCTCCACATCATAAAGATGGGACACTTTCCTCATAGTTATAAGAATTGAGGAAAATAAGTAGAAAGGAGTCTGCTGGAAACCTTAAACCACGAAATTTGGGTTGAATATTTAATAAAAAAACAGCAAAGCAACACCTGGATATAACAGAATTTCCTAATACACCCATTCCTCGCTTAGCAACATGCTTAGGTTCTAGAAGTGTTATGTGAAAATTGGCATCCAGTGAAAATGGAAAGTGATCACATCAGATCACGAAATGGAAGATGACGACATCTATTACACACCTGCCAAATCACTGAGCATCCTGTTCCGGCAAAGGTGACACACAACCATCACCGCTCTCACCTCGCACTTCAGCATTCAGTACTGCCAGATGTCGGTTGTGCATTCACAAAGCAATAGGACCAATTTCTCCCCTCACTGTGGTCACAAGCATGGAATGTGAGGTACAGTTCACTTTCGTGGCATTTAAATCTGGGGTTCTTTAAGTTATCACAGAATCATGGTCTAATAGCTAAATACATAAGCAATATGAGCTCAAAATAAGACAGCTTGTTTCTAAAAAATTTGAAAGGCAATAGATTCCTCATCGTTACTTGCCAGATGAGTTGCAGAAAACAAAGATGACCAAAAAGGAAGCATTTAAATATTTTCCTTTAATTTTAAAACAGCAGAGTTTGTGTTGAAAACAGTATTTTTAGTTTGTAGCTATTCGTAGACAATTGCACAAATTCCATTATACTCCATGACGAGATGCTAGAATTAAAAAGGCTAAGAGAAAAAAAAATGATAGGAAGGTCCTTATGAAAATGTTCTAAACCAAAATTCATGCCTACTTTAATAATAATTAGATGCCCTGGTGGCATGGTGGTTATCCATTGGGCTGCTAACTGCAAGGTCAGCAGTTCGAAACCACTAGCCACTCCTCAGGAGAAAGATGAGGCTTTCTACTCCTGTAAAGAGATGCATTCTTGGAAACTCACAGGGGCAATTTCTCTCTTTCCTATAGGGTCACTATGAGTTGGCATCGACTAGATGGCAGTGAATTTGATTTTTTTGGTTTTAATAAAAATCCATCTTGCATAAACTTCACGCAACATTACTAACTGACTAAATCTGAAGCTGACAACTTCTGTCCTTGTCCCTTCATCAATATTTGTTTAGAATACTTATAATAATATAAAGTAAAAGGAGGCAGAGAATGAGACCAAGCGAACACATACAACTGGCTAATTACTAACTCTGATGTGAGGGAGGTGCCAACTTTTGAATGTAAATGTTGTAACTGTCAGTTTTGGGATGAGGACAATAGTGATGGTTAGACTGGGCAAGTAATAGATAAAACCAAACCCATTGTAACCCAATAGATCAGCATCGTAGTGACCCGACTGGCCAGTGCAGAACTGTTCCACAAGATTTCTGTGGTTGGCAGAGCAGACAGAATCACCATTCTGTCATGGTGGTGCTGGAGGGTTTGAACCACCAATCTTGTGGTTAGCAGACCAAGGCCTAACCCAGAGGACCACCAGGGATAATAAGCATTTTAAAAAAAATTCTCTAAATAAAGATGAACAGGTCAGATGTCAATATCATTTGAAAGCAGAATAGCTTAGAGTAAAAATCCAATTCAAGCTAAATTTTTTCCACTTAGATGACTATGGTAAATAAATGTTCCATAAAGCCTTATGTATTTATTTTTTTGGCCCGAAAACGGCACTAAAGTAGGCTAAAAAGAATGTAATGGAGACCGTGGCATAAACATGTTATCTCGGATACTACCCTGCCACGTGGGTGCATTCCCCAAGGTTCTCAGAACCTTTTCAGGACTAGCGCTGGGCTGGTTGCTGCTTCTTCTCAGACCAATGCAGCTCTTGGCTCGATGTTCCTTTGAACCAAACCGAGTGGCCTCCCCATGCAGGCCAAAACGGAAGCCGAGGTGAGAAGTAGGGTTGGGCTGCTTCATAGAGCTGATCTCAGGGTGCATCCCTGCGGATGCCAGGGGACTGGCTGCAAGTGGAAACTTGGGGATTGGGACACGAGCTCTGGTTTGAATAATGGGCATTAATGTGAAGTTGCTTTGCTAGTACATCTTTACATTTTCGTTTGGGGGATGAAATTTCAGCTTAGTTTAATAAAGGGTTCATTTAAATAAGGATGAAAGGGAAAATGCTTCCTTCATTTGCTGACCAAATGAAAGACATACTATTGGGTTTTACCTCCTGTGGAAAAAATGATCCAACTATTAAGTTCTATATGCTCTTGAGGAACTTTCCAGTAAGCTGCTGTTAGCGAGTAACTAACAGAGAGAGTAGGGTATCCACCAGAGAGCTCTCACTGCCATTGAGTCAATGCTGACTCACAGTGACCCCCTGCGGGTTTCAGAGACCGAGTGTTTACAGGAGGAGAAAGCCCAATCTTCCTCCCTAGAAGCTGCTGGTGGTTTCAAACTACCACCCAGGTGGCTTGCAGCCCCATGTGTAACCACTATGCCACCAGGGTTTGGGGGTTATTTTATAACAATACATAATACCATGCAATCCCAACCCCCTAAGACATGAACTAACAGATCTCGTGCCTAGCACCCAGTATCTGGTACCAACAGAGACAAGAATTTCCCAAAGCATTCGTAAACAAGATTATTGTGAGTGAAATCCCCTTTGGCTTATTAGATTCCGGGTAGAGACACAACACTGGAAATGGTGGAAGCTCCTGCATGCAAAGGAATGACCTTCAAACAGACTCAAATGCTACAAGCTGGTCCAAATGACCAGGGTCATCTGCACACAGCCAAGATTGAGCACAGTTGTTCCGCTCTGCCGGAGGGTCTTATAACTGAGCGCAAGGCCTTGATACTCTGCCGTGGCCCAGCTTCTTCCCCCAGGTGTGTTCTCACCTGTACTCACTATGTTGTTACTCGGGCCACTGAGTGGATTCTAACTCATTGTGACCCTCTCCGCCAGAGCGGAATTGCCCAGCAGAGAGCCTGCATGCTTCACAGGTGTGCCGCCAGGGCTCCTTCTACTAAATATGAAGCCTAGAAGTGACCATCCCATAGTCACGGCCACTTTGCAATGGCCACCTGTGTTAGGCCACTGGGATGCCAACGGAAGGACGAGGCATCATGCGTTCTTTTCTTTCATTGAGTAACACCATGAATTAAACCAACCGACAGCAAACAGGGTTCGTGCGCATGGATTTCCTACTGGTCAGCTCTACTAGGTTGACAGTAATGACCGTTTCCCCACCCTGACAAATCTCTTGAGTATAACAAAAGACGTAGATCTCCAACTTCGCAAGGTGACCAAACCATTATATAACTGCTATAAACTATTTTTAAAAACCTTTTAAACTCCAAAATGAAACTAAGAGTCCCTGAAGGACAGCAGAAAAAAGTGGAACCAGTAGAATGGAGTATCATCAAACCATCCTAAATCAATTAAACAGTACCAAAAGTGGTTTTCAGAATAGGTAGACCGACGCTTTCTGAAAAAGGAGAGCGATGAAGGTGATGAGAATAGACTTCCAGCTCAATCGCTGATTCCTGGAGCATCCGGAGGGCGGGCCACTACAGAACAATGTCTTTGGAACTCAGGAAACGGGAGGTCCCGGACAGGTTGGGGATAGGATCACAGCTCCAGAACCCTCTCAAGGGGCAAGAGCTGTAGAGGGCCAGGTCGTTGGCTACCTAGCACCCTCTGGTGGCCCGACTTGACAGTGCAGATTTTCTGCCTTTTAAGAGCGGAGATCTGCTTTTCTTTCTTCCTTTCACACAATATATATTTAAAACTCTTACTATTCAAAGAAGGAATCACCACTAGCAGTGCAGGGCTATGCGCAGATAGGAAACTCCTTATTCACTTTAAATCTGGCACCCAAGAAAGTAAACTATTATAAAGGTTCAAGAAGAGAAAATATTATTCTGAATGTGTTTTTAAAATCCCATGGGTGAAGCTACTTAAATGCAAAGGTCTGGCCAGTATTTAAACTCTAATTCTTTGCAGGCATTTACTGTATAGACAATATTCTTTCATATACAGATTCTCATTTCTAGAAATGTCACGCATACATTGGCCAGCATGGGTTGGGTGCTTACCGCTGGCAGGCACTGTGCCAAGTGTTATCTAATTTAACAGACCACATGCCTATGAAATGGCACTATTCCGATTCCCCACTTTTCAAAGCTGAGGCATCAAGATAGGTAGCTAATATAAAGTGCAGCCAGGATTCGAATCTAAGGCAACGTCACTTGGGAGCCGGCATTTCAAAAGACTACACTCTGCAAATAGAGATACATTTTTTACCAGCCCTAAGACATTTTTCATCTTACAAGTGGAGAGTGTCTCAGCATTTTTACATTCATTTCAAATTAGCACAGGCACTGGCAGACCAAGGATGCTCTAAGAACACGTGAAAATGCTTATGTCAGTGAGCGTGATTTCCTAGGGAATTTATACACACACACACACACACACACACACACACCTGAGAGCAGGGGGAGGTCGAATCTCTCTTATGTCATCACGTAACTGACTGTACTTTAGAACACTGACAAAGCATGTCTACATAATTATATCAGATGGACCACATACGAATTCTGAAATTGGGCAGGTAATTCTATAAATTGGCAAGTTCTTAACTGACAGATAAGATTATGGAGGCTTAACTTTCTTAGGAACTATAATTCCATCAAAATTGAAGATGCTTTAAATGACTGAAAAGATAGTAAGTTAGCCTAAGTCCGTGACTGTGAGGCTGGCACAGGACAGGGCAGTTTCCTTCTGTTGTGCACGGGGTCTCGATGAATAGGAATGGACTCCACAGCACCCAACTATCCTGATAGTGCCTGGGAGCACCAGAGTGAGGTGCTGCGCAGCGAACCAGCAGGTTGGCCACTGGACCCCCCACCCCCCACCCCCGCCCCACCAGGGATGCTGACCTAGCTCGGGAAGGAGCATGGCTGAGAAACGGTCTGACGCAGGACTAGCCTGTAACACGGGGTCATGAGGATGAGCTGAGACCTTATCCTCTGCTACTCAAGCATACAAATTAGAATTTCCATGAGGAATCAAAAGAACACTTTGCTGGTGCTAGAAAATTCTGCCTCGCATTCTTTCTGATTTCTTTCTTTTTCTTTTTGCCACAAACAGTTACCCGGGAACTACTCCTCCCGAATGACTGGAAAACCCACACAGAAGGCCATAAACACCAGAAAATCTAAAGCCTTCAAAGCCAAAATGAGGACAGGTATGGATCATAAAATACAGACTGCGCAAGGATCAGAATGGTCCAGAAATGATGTATGGCAGGTCTGCAGTCCTTTAATTTTGTAAACTTTCATCAAAAAAGGCACAGGTGTTTGGATCGCAGGATCGCCTTTCTTTGGCAGATGAAGAACATTTCGGAAGTACTAGGAAAAGAGCGTTAGCTAAGAAGCCACCTCTTGATTTTAATCACAACGCAAAGACCCACTGTCTCTGTGCGCAGAGTGGGCTCTTTACAACATCCCAGCTGCACCCATCCTTCGTCTGCCGGGCTACTGTGGCGGGTGTGTACCTCCCTCTGATCAAAGGCTGGCTCTCACTGGAGCAGCCTGCTCAGAGCCGTTCACTGCAAATGCATCCTCATTCTCTGGTAGGTCTTCAAACTCTCTCTCTTTAGCATCAGCACTGAAACAATCCCACCTTCAAGAAGCAAACCAAGACTAATATGCCTGCTAGACTCTCACCCATCCCTCCAGCCATCACAACCCCCCCCCCTCCTCTTCAAGGTCAAACCCCTCATAAGAAGGGGAAAAATAGCTTGTACTTTCTGAATAAGATGCAGTCATCACACTGCATCTAACTCCATACTGGCTTCTGCCCCGCTCACATGCATCACACTGGTCTGCTTAGGCTGTCAACATCCAGTGAATTATGTTTTGTTGCTTGTTGCTTTGTTGCTATAACAGTTCTACATGGCTGAGATTGCTACTCTTTTCCTGAAAACACCCTTCTTTGGGATGCTGTGAGACCTGGAACCCTTCTCCAACATCTTTAATCCCAACTCCTAAATGTCACAACTCCTTAAAAATCCACTGCCATCAAGCCAATGGTGACTCTGTAGGACAGGGCAGAACTGCCCCATGGGAGTTTCTGAGACTGTAACTCTTTCCAGGAGTAGAAAGGCTGTCGTGCTCCCACCAAGCGGCTGGCAGTTTCAAACTGCTAACCTTGTAGTTAACCTTGCCTAACGCATAACCACTACACCACCAGGGCTGCTCTCATGACTCATAGGGCTCTTAAAAAGGGTTTCTGACACTATACATACTTTATGGGACCAGACAGCCTCATCTTTCTCCTGTGGAGCAGCTGGTGGGTTTTGAACCACCAACCTTGTGATCAGCAGCCCAACACCTAACACACAGCACCACCAGGGAGACTTTTCACTACATATTCCATCCCTAGGGCAGCCTCATTCACACTCTGGGGGCTGAAGTATCGTCTTTCATACTATCTCTATGTCAGGTCTGTCTTCTGAATTGTGGAGCCTAGCAATTCTGCTGAGGGTATATGCTGCTTCCAAAGGGCACTTTCTAATCTGCTGACACCTTGGTAACCTTTACCATTCGGATACAGGACTCCTCCTCCACCACTCCAATGGCTAATGTTTCCAGTTCATACAGATTCCTAGTGATCCAATGACCAAGAGCAGGGTGGCCTACAGGGTTTTACAGGCTGTAATCCTTGCAGAAGCAGATTGCCAGCTTTCTCCCAGGAAGTCACTGAGTGGGTTCGAACCAAAAACCTTGTCAGCAGCAAGTGTTCAACAGATGCCCCACCAGGGCTTCTTTCTAGGGATACCTCAAGTTTGTCTCTTTGTTTCGACTGGTAAGGCTAATAACCTCAAACTCACTGCTGTCGCCTCGATGCTGACATCCCACATCTAGAGGCCGGAGTAGAACATCCCCTGTGGGTTTCCAAGCTGTTGTAACTCTTTTACTTTTTAAAAAGGTTTTATTAACATATATAATTTTATTCACATATCATACAGCTCAATAGTTTAAATATATTAAAAGAGTCATCTCATCACCACAATGATCAATTTTAGAACCTTTTATTCTTCCTTGTGCTCATTATTACCAGCTCCCCATTTCCTTCTTTAGGCTGTTAAGTTTTTCACCAGAGTAGAAAGCGTTTTCTTTCTCCCATGGAGCAGCTGGTGGCTTTGAACTGCTGACCTTGTGGTTAACAACCCAACCCGTACCCCACTGTGGCATCAGGGGCCCTGTTCTTACCGTGAGTAAGCTGCAACAACAGGCTGCTACGTGTTTTCCTCCTAGTGCTGGTCCTTTCCCATCCCTTCTCTACACAGTGGCCAGAATTAGTGCTTACCGATGTACATCTTAGTCATGTCATGTCTCCAAGACTCTTAAACAGCTCCGAGTAGGTGGTCCCTAATCTTATCTGACTGGTGTTTTATAAAAGAGAACACGCACAGGCACAGAATCAACACAGGGGAAGACGGCATGTGAGAATCTCCATATGCCACGGAACACCAAGAACCCCACCCCTTGGGGCTATTGAAGCTCAGAGAGCCCAGAAGAGCCATCAGAGAGAATGCAGTCCTGCCACATCTGAACTCAAGCCCCCCAACCTCCAGCACAGTGAGAACATTCATCTCAGTTCTTTAAGGCCTCCCCCTGTGGTGTTTTGTTCCGGCAGCCTAAGGAAAAACGACATCCCCGAGTCTAAAAGCTAGTCCAACCTTGTCAGTCTCAAAACAAATGCTTTTCTGGACACTGCATCTTTATTCATCTTCATCCTGCAGTGAACCTGTGTCTTGGCCACACATCAAAAGGCTTGAGTTCTTACACAAACACTTAATATCCAGGAGTGTGACTTATCGACGTGTTAATAAGAGTCATCTTACCTCACAGAAACCACCGTGGGAGTTTCTGTTTATCAACTCTATAATGCAGGAGGGCTTCGAAACGTTCATGGGGAAATCCCACAGTCTTTTCATATATTTTCCCCACAAACTTTTTGAAGCTCTCTTGTATATCATCACTATGGCCTATTTTAAGAGATTCAGGAAAATGATTCAATATTTTAAAAAAATCAATATTAATTATTAAAGAATAATTATCCCTGTGATGAATTGTCCTAAATCAGAGTCTAATCTGAATATTCATATCCAATAAGTTGAAATGCCTTAATGTCTGGACGAGTCCAAATCTCAAGCCTCAGTAGGAGCTGCAGGTCACAGGCTGACATCTAAATGCTCAGCCGAGGTGAGAATGAGGTAGGTGGGCTGTCAAGTTCATGAGCCTGAAAGGCATGCGCTTAGGTGTGGGTGACAGCACAGAGATGTACTGAGAACAGGGGCAGAAGAGAAGGCAAAATGTAGAACCCCACAGGCACCACAGACGACGATGACAGCAATGAGCTGCCATGTCCCCTCCTAAAACCCACTGCCGTCAAGTCGATGCTGACTCACGGAGCCGAGGACAGACCAGGACTGCTCCTCAGGGTGTGCGAGACTGTCCACCCTGACAGCCACAGGCAGTCTCATCTTTCTCCGGGGGGGTGGGGTGGGGTGGGGGGCTTGAGCCTCGAGCAGCCCAATGTTTAACCCACCGCCTTACCTTCAGCTGGTCTTAACTCACATGAAAAAACAGAAAACAAAAAAACCCGCTTTAACTCTTCAGGCACAATGCAGTTTTAGAGCTGACTGCAGTAGGTTTTTCACAAGATTGTTCTAAAGGCTGTTAGGAAGTAAAAAAAAATCTTATTCTCAGAAACATAAATCCACCATGAAATTAAATACGAATTGTTAAAGAGTCGACTCCATCTCACACAACAAGAATGAGGCCTGATCTGAAATAGTCTGAAACATCCTGAGACTGAGATATTTCAGAGTAAAAGTAGGTGAAATCTCGTCAGGGGCTCCTTTACAGAATCATCTGACATCCACTCTGTGATGAATCCCTGTGTCCAGTTAAAGAAGAGAAATACGATGGGTCACTGTGCCCCTTGGGGGCCCTTCCCCACCCAGGGCACTATGTCCATGGGTTGGATCGAGTCGCTCTCCAGTCATGAGGATGTGTCACGCTGACACACGGCAAGCACAGGAGGGAGATCACGCCCCCGCTCCTTCTCAGAGCGTGAGAGCTCAGCGCCTGAACTACACTGCCAGACAAGGGGAAGGACACATCAAAGGTCAGTTATGGTCCACCACGGGTGGTTGGTTTTTACTGGAGACACTGGGGGAGAAAGGGTGAAAGGTCCCTGTAATCACACAATTGTTCATGTCTTCTGTTTGTCCCACCTTCTCTGTCACAACAGAGGTTGAGAGGGGATCTGAGACAAAGCTGAGGGCTCTTCCTGCACTGGGCACACCTGACTCTACAGAGGAGAGCTTTGCTGGCCCCGCCCTCCACACACGCACACTCTGGTACTGGGCAGGCCACGGTCATTAGAGGAACTAATCAGAACGGTTACTGACAGACTTACAGTCCATATTTACCAGCAGTGTGAGCCGGCTGTGAGCGAGCACTCTGGCTGTGTGGGCTCCTTGTACGGGGGTTTTTCTTGCCACCCAAGGGGGGGGGGGGGATTGAATCCTGGTGGGAACAATGTTGCCTCTGATTTTTTTTTTAGTTTGAGAAAGTTGAGAACTGACGATTCTCCGTTACTGCAAATGAAAAAGGCAAATGCACAACCAGCTTTCAGGATTGGGATAGCCCAAACTGTCCAGATCAGCATAATATCTTTCGATGGTATGAATAAGAGACTGAGCATGTGATCATTATTCATAGGTGATTTCACTGTGAAAATAACCCAAACCCAAATTATTCTTACAGTCCAGCCAAGAGTTTCCCAAGTGCACTAGCATTTGTAAATTGCATAACTTTTGATCATTTACCTTCTGTATGAGTTACTATTTTGTGTTCCTCCACACAAGGGGACTTCAAAATATTTATCTTTTCAATCCACTTTCCCATGAACTTCATGAAGTTCCCGAGTGTGTGTGTAAGGGGGGGGGGGCACACACGTGTACACACACTTTTGAAAGACAAATCCCTTCATTCTAGCTCCCCTCAGGGTGCACTTCACTCCCAGGTCTGAGACTGAGCTTTCCCAAACTCCTCCTCTGCACAAAGCCCACCCATGGACCCCCCACCCCCCACCCCCCGACTCCTGAAACAGTTCACCAAACTGTTTCCCATGTCTGCTCTCCCCCAGAAAAAGCCACTCCTGCGACTCATTCAGGTGGAGCCACGGGAGAAGTCCAACTCTGTCCTATAGGGTCGCCTACAGTTAGAATCTACCCAAAGTCGGTGGGTGAGGCACCTGGCCATTTATGTCATTGTGACTTGTTGGAGTAACTCAAGTCATCGGCGCTCTTCATTGGGGGGTTCAGCCTCTCAAACGAAATGGCAGCAGCTCAACCCGTGTCACAGGGCATGCTCTAGACTGCACGAGCCCAGGGAAGGGAAAGGGCCCGGCAAACGGCTAGGCACAGCTGGCACCTGCCCCGCGTCTCCTTTTTCCCTTCCCCACTTGCTCCTGCGCACACACCACATCTGTGCCCGCCTCCCTCCCATCTGCTCTCAGACACTCATTTCCCAGCCTGAGTGAGTGTCAGGGCTAGCGGTGGAGAAGCTGCAGAAGAAAGGGACTGGTCATGAGGATGGCGAACTGGATTTTTTTCACTGCTTTCCCCCTGACGGCTGAGTGTCTACCTGGATCCATCCGCGAGGGCCTGTCTCCCGGTGTGGCAGAGCAAGCAGGCCATTTAGCAGGAGGCGGGAGAGGCAGTTCGAGGCTAAAGAGGTACTGCAGAAAGTTAGCTTCTAGGATGTCAGAATAAGCTCCTAAATGACTAATCCTTTCAAAGACCGACAGTCGTAACCTATGGCCAAACTAGGAACACCCAGCAGAGAAGGCTCTGGAGCGTGGAGGAGGGAAGGCAGG
>NW_022103896.1:40430358-40435700 GCF_000313985.2 Echinops telfairi | reverse complement strand
TTGTGAAGCTGACCAGAAGGCAGGCTGTGGTCTGGGGGTGGTGCAGAGTGCATGAAGCCTCATGAGAAAAACCCGTTTCCTTTCTGGCCAGAGGATCCTGATGAGAGCCTAGGACAGCCACGGACAAGGGCGAGGGGTGGGGCCACAAGGAGAGAAGCTCGGGTCCCGTGGATAAACTCAGTCCAAATCCCCGGCACAGACGCAGAAGGGCTGGCAATGACAAAGCCCTAAATTGAGGTCTGAGGTGTTTGTCCACTACCAGTGAGAGTTTGAGGTTTGCATCTAACTCAGTGAAATGCCTGCTTTAAACAAAAATCTCAACATGCTAGGTTCCTGCATCTTCACAACAAAACCTTTACAGTGTCTGGCGTGTAATCCAAAATTACTTGGCACTTGCATAATCAGGGAACCATCATCCAGTCTCACAGGAGAAGCATCGACAGGGATCGCAGTGCTATCACTGGAGCTGGCATTCACAAGACTTTGAGCTCGAACTCTACCCCGCGAAGGGAGGGAAATGTGCTCATAATCAATGAAAAGGCGAGAAGGCCCACCGGCAAACCCACAGGGACACGAAGACTCGAAGGAACAACAAAGCGCAGTGACTTATTAATATGGGGGTGGGGCGGGGACACAGCCCATCACTTGCCTAACTGCCACAACATAATTTCAAAATAAAAACACTCTTGTCAAGAACTAACAAAAAAGCCTCTTCTAATATGCCAATTCAAAGTGGTGACCAATATGACCATGTCTCTCGATAATAACCTTGACCAACGCACATTCCAATCACTGCAGAGGCAGGCAGGAGAGGCGACTGGCCTAGGTATGCTGCCCACGCATTGCCCCACCACTCTTGACAATAACACCCCACAAAAGTCTGAGGAAATCTATGAAAACAAAGCCTCTCTATCGAGGTGGGGGTGACGTGGGGGATATTCAGTCTATGTTCTTGTACCAGAACTGGCTGTGGGAAAAACATACACATGAACATATATGTTGGTAGCATAGTGAATGGGTTAGATGTTGAGCTGCTAACCACAAGGTCAGCAGTTCAAGCCCACCAGCCATTCAGAGGGAGAAAGATGAGACTGTCTGCTCCCAAAAGAGCCTTGGACCCCCACAGGGGCAGTTCCACCCAACCCGGTCCCCATGAGGTGGAATCCACTTTCCGGCACTGCATTCTGTTTTGGTTTACAGCAAAGAGGGCAAATGTTAATAGCTGTAGAATTGGGGTGGCAAATGTAAAAGAATACATCAAAAAGCTCGGTTATAAAATAACAGGGGTCTTTATTAAACAAAAACAGAGGCTGTTGTTTCTCATGTTTCATCTAAGTGTATACACTTCTGAAGCTGGTGTTTCTACTTTGCTCACCCTTTCCCAGAGAATTCCTCCCTCTTCAGTGTGCACCATGACGAAAGAGCTGCTTTAGACCCTCGAGGGACTTAAAATCATGTTCCCTTGAAAGATTCTTCTAGTTCTGGGAACAAACAGAAACCTGCAGGGGCAGGATCAGGCTGCAGTGTGAAGGAGGAAGGATTCCTAATGAAATTCTTGTAGGATAGCCCTTGTTTCTGCAAAGAATGAGCAGGTGGATTCTTGCAAAGGAAAAAATTCCTCAGTGCTACTTTCCCCCCCTTCACTCAGTAATTTGCTTTTCTGCTTTCTTAAAGCTTCTTTATAAGAAGACCCACCATTGTTCTATGTCCTTTAAAAAACCTAGCTGCCTTAATCTCCTGAGCTGACTTCTCAGCCTCCGATTGAACTGGCCCAACAAAGGCAAACACTTCCCTTATAAGCCACCATTCGGAGTGGACTTTGCTTCCAAAGACTGGTTACAATTTGTCCCATAAAAGAATCTTCACTAGCTGTGCTCTGGATTAAAACACCAACCTCAGTAGTTACCACATCAGTGGCAATTCCACGGTCTTTCCCGTCACATTGTGGCCTTCAGACACAGTGGCCACCTTTGTAGAGGCTGACAGCCTCTACTCTTCTGCCTCGTCTTTGAGGTTCTCTCTACCCTGCCTTACTCATTTAAAGACTGTGGGTGATGGGAACAACATTCCTATAAATGGGAATGAGGAACATGTCCATGAGTTCTGTTAAAAATTTGACATTAGTCCTGACTTCACAATCGTCTTTCATTTTTCTTTTTCTTCCCCAAAGCACAGTATCTTTTTCTAGAATCCTAATGAGAGCAAGACAAGTGTCCCCGATCATAGACATGTCTAAACAGGTTTTGCTTGAAATAAACCCGTGCATGTATGAACTAGAATCGTAGTTGCAATACATTTGACTCATGTAAGGGTGCATTCTATTTTTCACCAGCTTTTTGCATACATAAGAAATTCATAATAGAAAAAGTTGGGGAAAAGTTTGTTGGGAGAACCTTATTCAAAACAGCCTCCCGTTTCCTCCATATGCTGATATATTCTTGGTGTGTGTGTGTGTGTGTGTGTGTGTGACACACACACAGATAGATAGATAGATAGATAGATAGATAGATAGACCAATTCGATATTTTTATTTCAATATACCTCAACCACTGGATAAACAGAATTTATTATGTTAAAAAAAATTGTGAGACCCTCAGACTAGACCAGGGCATGTACACAGCCGTAGATAACAGATAAAAGCGAGGCAACCCAGGAGCAGGAATGGGAAGAGTGAAATGAGGGCAGGGAGGTGGGGAAGAAGGGGAAACTGATCAACACACAGCCACACACACCCCTCCAGGGGAAAGAACAACAGAAAGCATGGGGGAAGGGAGACAGTGGTTGGTGTGAGACATGGAAATAATTATTTATAATCTATCATGGGGTCACAAGGTTGGGGGGGGGAAGATAGGGGTGGGGAAGAGGAGCTGATACCAAGGGCTCAATAGAAAGTAACTGTCTAGAAAAGAATAATGGCAACATATGTACAAATATGCCTGATACAATTGATGTACGGATTGTAACAAGCATTGTAAGAGCTCTCAATACAGTGATTTAAAAAAATTAAATGTGAGGCAATGACGGCTCAGTCTTCCTAAGTCTTAAACATCCAGGGGCAGTAAGCTGCTTGGTGACTTTCTTTCATTCTGTCATCAAAGATTCCCTGAACACCTAGCAAGAGTCAGAAGCAGTAGTGAACAAAGCAGGCAAAGGCCTCGCCCTCCATCTAGCAGAGGGGAAATGCACACGAAAGTGGCTGGGCCGTCAAAAATGCTCAGCCAGGAAATGCAGGAGGGCAGGGGGCTAGGGTCCAGGAATAACCTGAAGGAGACAAGGGGATGGAGGACCTTCCTGACAGAAGAGCAGCCAAAGCCCAGCCCCAGGGAGGCAGTCAATGTGCAGGCTTGAGGACCAACAAGAGGACCAGAACAGCTCAAGCAAAGTGGGCCAACACACTGGCCAGAGCAGAACCCCGGAGCCAGACCTGAACGCTATCAACAGACCATGGTGCAGACTGCACAGTGTGTTCTGGGATGCAAAGATGTTGGCATATTTTGAGCAGTGGAGTAATAGAACCTGAACTACATTTTAAGTGAATCATTCTGACTTTGGTATGGATAACAGATGCAGGGAGGTAAGGAAATGGAGGCCAGGAGAGCAGTCAAGAGACTGCTGATACTAAATGCAGTCCATTATGAGAAACACATCATTTTCTTAGAAATATTCCCTAAAATATGTAAAGGCAGGGATAAATATCATACTGAGGCTCAATTTTCAGCTTCTGTCAACTTGAGTACAGGAAGGAAGCATTTTCTGGAAAACTTGTTGGCCAGAATACATTTGGGATGGTTAAAATAATGGAATAAAGGTTTTGCAATCTAGTACCCCTCCATAACTAAAAAAATAACTAATAAATAAAACAATTGCAACATTTATTTAACTGAAGTGAGTTCCACATATTTCTCACATTTCCCTTGAGCTATCATCACAGATTAACTTAAAAGGTCACTGGGGAGTTCAAATTCTAACTTCTGCCTGCCTGCCCATCTTGGCCCATAAAAATAAATGTGAGCATAGACGGATGCCATCTCTAGCCAAGGAACCCTGCAGAGAGATTTTTGACACGCAAGTCTTATAAGTAAAACTCATACAGCCTTTAACTTAAACATCATTTCTTCCTCATGAAAAATAAATCAGAAGATCTTAATCCCAAGAGCAATTAAGGGCAAGGTTAATTGTTCTCAAAACATACAGAGCTCTTTAAAAAAAAGATGCCCTTTGTTAACTTTTAAAGAAGGATGACAAATATGACAGTTAAATGTTGGTATAGAGCCTGTGAAGAAATTACATGGAGATTGAAAGGAAATACACATTTTTAAAATACAGCAATTGGTTAGTGAGGTCCCAGAGTCCTGTTCACATCACTGCACCCCTTGTGAGTGTTAAGTCTCAACATTGGTGCAGCGGTGATTCACTGAGCAATAGCCACCCCGCCTTCCCTTAGAGATTCATGCATGACCTCTAACTGGTTGGTGCCCAACTCTCGCATCTGTCAAACAGAGAGAAGAAGAATTGCTAGCCACCCCCAGTAATTCTGGGAGACTTACTGGGACAGCGGTCCAGACCTCCACAGTAAGGCAATTATTCCCTGGGTGGAAGTTGTTATTTGTGAGGTGCTGTAATCTAAGGATAATAAGAGTATTGTATAGGCATTACAAATAACTGATTTTTTTTAACTGACTAAAGTGTTTAAAGTTTTCAGAATAATATACTCATGGGGTAACAAATGGCCCAAGGTTTTTCTAAAACAGTTTGAGTTTGATGGAATGGACACATCACAATAGATTTTATCATGCTGGTCCTCTTTTTTTTTTCTTTTTAAACTATTAATAAGAGAAAAGCAATCTCTCAGGACACATGGCTTTAAAGGAAAAGACAACAGGAAGGCTCGCTAACCAAAACCAGACCTATCGACGTGGCTGGTACCGTGAACGACTTGTGTATTTCACTGAACCAAATCCAGAGTCCAGTCATCTCAAATTTGCTCAGGGCACAATTAAAATGCTAACCTGGTACGAAAAGATACAGATCTGCTGATGAAATATAATTCAGTGTTTATAAAAATATGTGGCTCAATATTCATTTACATGATTAATACAGTACATGTAAATAAAGGCAGCAACAAAGACTTAAATGTGGATTAGTAAAGTCACAAGCTCTTTAAATAGTTCACACAGGATGGTCATGCTCTCATAAGTTAAAATGGATGAAATTGATTTTTCACACCAGATTAACCACACAGTATTAATCATATAAAATATTTCCCTGAAAATCTTGGCAAAGAAATGGGCCAATGTGTTCTGTTGTGGCTATTTTTTTCCAGAGTAAATTTAGATCGGGGG
>NW_022103896.1:40381533-40430258 GCF_000313985.2 Echinops telfairi | reverse complement strand
TTTAGAAAGTAATCAAAAATTTCAAAATCAATAAATTCAGATTGTCTTAAGTCAGTAAATACATTGGCCTGCCAGATGCTGCAGGAAGTTGATGTGCAATCTATCTGGCAGTGGGACCTTGTGAGACAATGTTAAGAATAGCCTTAAAATAACTCATTCTGAAATCTTCCAACAGCTTGTTCTAGGAAGGAAAGACCAGGCAATAAGGGGTGGTGGATAACCAATTTAAGTTAGCGAGTGGTAATTTATCTTCTGTATCTGAATTTGATGCTCTCATGTGGGCCTGACATCAGAAGAAATGGCTTGCCAAGGCCATGAATATCAGCTGCTAGGAAGCATAGATTTACGTTCTCCAACTAAACCCTGTCTTGCAAGAAGTACGGCGACAGTGCTCCTTAGAGGCAAGGTGGTAAGACTTTGTCTTACGTGCTCTGAACACGTTGTCAGGAGAGATCAGTTCCTGGAGAAGGACATCGTGTTTGCTAAATTAGAGGGGCAGCGAAAAAGAGGGAGGTCCTCAAGGAGATGGGTTGACACTGGGGCTGCAACAATGGGCTCAAGCAGAGGGGCAACTTGTGGGGATGGCCCAGGGCCGGGCAGTGTTTCATTCCGTTGTGCAAAAGGGCAAAAGGGCGCGATGGGTTGGGACAGAGTTAATGGCACATAACAACAACAACAAAACTCTGGGCAAGAGGAGGAGCTGGGAAACAGGAGTTGACAGTCTTCAAAAACTAGAACTGTCACCTCTTCGTTCAGGAAAAAGTAGCAAATTTCTAACTAGATTTTAAGAACTGATGCCACTGATCTGGCCTTGAACATTAATATACCGAATGCAACAGTTTTTAAACATGTACCATCATGACATAAAAATGCCCAGTGAGCCTGCATACGACAGAATGACATGGGACCTGGTCCGGCGCCCTCCTCACACTCATTGCTATGTCAGAACCTGTTGTAGGCCCTGTGTCAATTCATCCTGTGGAGGGTCTTCTTCTTTACCCTCTACCTAACCACGCATGGTGACCTCTCCAGGGACTCCTGATGACATGTTTCGCATATGGGAAACAAAGTCTTGCTGTCTTTGCTAAAGAACATTCTGCCTGTATTTCTTCTTCTTCTTCTTTTTTTTTTTTAACTAGTAGTTCTTCGTTTTTTAATCATTTTATTAGAGGCCTGTATTTCTTCTAAGACAAAGTTGTTCATTCATTTATTTGGCAATCTGTCTAATATTTTTCATCTACATCATAACTCAAAGGCAGAAACGTTCTTAGATGAAGTGTACCTAAAATGAGTTCTTACAGGGTAGACAGGGCTTACCATAGCTATCAAAAAATTAGCAAACAGCCCACATTAGATTAAATTATGATATGTAAATTTATGAGCTTTTTATATAGCAAAAAAGGGTACTTTCAATGAGATTAAAGTATTCCACCATATAGAATTTGCAAGTTTGTTTTCTTTCTTCAAAGTAGATATTGAGAAAATAACACTAGGATTAGATTTTTAATCGTGTAATGCAGAATGATTCTCACTGTCACAGTCAGTGAGTGGATTCTGACTGTTAGTGACCCTATAGGGGTGAGTGGAACCACCCCAGTGGATTTCTGAAGCTGTAAATCTTTATGGGAGTAGAAAGCCTCCTGTTTCTCCCACAGAGTGGCTGGTGGTTTCAAACTGCTGACCTTGCAACTAGCAGGCTGACGCATAACCCATTGGTTTGGAAAAAAACATTTTAGTGGAAAACCATAAACATTTCAAAACCATCTTTACGTGAAAAAAAAACCCAGGATATTTTTCTATTTCAGTAGGGTCTACACACATGTATACAAGCAAGCACACTTAGTAGAATGACACAGGAAGAAGAAAACTGGTGGGTGGATTATGCATTGGGCTGCTAACCACAACGCTGGCATCGATGGGATGATAGTGGGTATCTGGAGAAACAGATGTAAACAGCTTCCAGTGACAATAATATAATGGAATCGTGGCCCTCGGAAGAGGACAAACACAGGAACACAGTGGGGACAGGGTGTCAAGACATCTTCACACACGTGACATTTGAAGCAGGTCCCTCACAAGCTTTAGTTACCGCTCTATTCTCCACTTCACTGTCCACGACACTCTCTGCCATTTGGGTTTTCCACGCTGAAATGAGAGTCAAGAGGAAGTGGTATATATGTATGTATATATATATACATATATAAAGGTGTGGGTGTGGAGGGAAGAGTGGGGAAGAAAGATTCAAGGAATATGAATGGACCCGAGGCAAGCGTCTTCGCAGGAAACAATACTTGATAGAGTGCCAGCCACTATTTGCATCCTCCAGGGTGACCAAGGGACTAGGCAGCAACGTTCAAACAAAGGAATCTAATGACTTCCAGGTGCCCTGTGGCAGACTTTCCCCAGTGGGTGATGCTGCATCCAGGCGGCTGGTGTCAGTGTCAGTGCTCTGCCTCAACAAGTCTCCATTTACCTTCAAGCCATGAAAACACCATTTCGCATTCAGACTCGATCAGACGGTTGGTGTGCGTTTGCCCGCTGTAGTAAGATAACTCCTTTCTTGAGAAAGTGAGGGGAAGAAATATCGTTTCAAAAGATCTATTTTTAGTCCTTTGATGAACCAGATCGTTTTACCAAATTTATTCAACCAGTATTGAGTACTTACCGTATATACTCAAGTATAAGCTGACCTGAATATCAGCTGAGGCACTTAATTTTACCACAAAAACTGCATTAAAAATGTGCTGAAAAATTCGACTTATACACAGTATATATGGTACTTCTTTGCCACCAAGCAGTTCAGGGTCTCCTAAAATTGACAACAGTGAAATGTAACAAGTTCAACTGGAGGTCGGGAGAAAAGGCTGCCCAGTGGGAAGAAGGGGCCATTACTTTGAGCTGGGTGTTGCACTGGCATTCTGACGGTGAGGACCACGCTGTGCTGGCCGTTTGGTAGACATTTACTGAGCACGTACTATATGCATTAAGACTGAGGTGGTTGCGCAACACTCCCACTTTTAATTCATTCAGAAACCAAAGCCCAGAGACTTAAAAAGCTAATTCAAGGTGGATCAGCCATCCCAGGCTGAGCTGAAGTCAGAATTGATGTCTCCAGGCTGAATCTCATCTGCGGTGCTCAGTCTACATACTCTGTGATGGAAAACTCACCATGTAAAAGACACCCCATTTAATTTCTGAACTAGGTCTACTTTGTTCTAACATACCACTTCTGGCATTCAGTTAAGTTTGCCTACCTTTTAACCACCGGTTCCCTCTGATGGGAGCATATCTAATTACACAGAGCAAACCCAATCCTGTATCATGTAATGTCATCCTTCACACATATGAAGACAGTCCTAATTCCCCACCTCAGGGACTGGCACACTATTCACATAATCCTACCACTTCTCTGCCAAGCGGCTTAACATATATTATCACCAGGTTGGCAAAGCAAGCATTGGAAACAGACCTGGATGTGGATCCCAGCTTCAACACTCAGTAGGTGGGTGACCTTGAGCAAAGGTACTTAATTTCCATAGTCTGTGGGTCCATTTTGGAAACAAGAGATTATGTCTATCATGCTTCTGTCATAGCTATATAGAATTGGTACCACTTTTGGTAACACTGTCAGCATTCTAAAATTGCCCTATAAACATTATAGCACTGAATCATTTGAGAGGAAAAGCTACAAAAGCTGGAAAAGGGTGTCTGTCGATCTCCCTTCCCTCGCTCTCAGGTACAGACCAATCAAAGCCGGACCATCCAAGCCAAACCCCACTGCCATTGAGTTGATTCTGACCCATAGCAACACTAAGGGTCAATCTCACCTGTCCCCTATAGAGTGGTTCGGGGGTTTGAACCACTTGAAACTGACCAGTTAGCAAACCAACACCTAACCCTCAGTGCCAACAGGGCTCCTTGATAGCTCTGGGAAACGGAGGCAGAGCTAGGTAAGCAGCTTGACCTGTGCAGTTAACACCACTGGGCGAATATCAAGTTTTACTGAGGTCAAATATGGAAGACTCCCCAACATGAAAGACACACATGTGCTTTAATTTTTAGAGGGAAAGTCCCTCACAAGTAAGATTTACGTCCAGCTTTGTAATCTGGGCAGTGCCTTACATAGACTAATGGCAGGAAAAGGCCCACGATGGTTCACTCTGTGTCCACCAGCTCAAAGAGTCGACCGAGTTCCCAAGCTACTTGGGTACAGTAGGGAGGGGGTGGGAGAGGAGAAGAGAAGACTCAGAATTGATTCTTTTTCTGCTTCCAAATGTTATAAGCCAGCTGGTAATGTTTAGTAGCAATAACCTCATCTGCTAGGCACTGCAACTAATTTCCCATATTTGGGTAGGAAAAATGCCTCATGTCTCAAAGAAGGACACGCTGACAGAGGATTTAGTGAGTGACACTGAAGGCAGAGATGCAGCTGTCAGGTGTGAGAATGTCGTCAAGGACGCGCTCACCTCGATGGTCTATGCACGGACCGGACCCCCTTGTTCCCTGAATCAGGCTGGAACCAAGAAAGGGAAGATGCAATTAGAGAGGGGAGGCGGTGCAGCAGAGCGGCGGCCGTCCCCGGTGTCTGCGCTACCTTTCTCCCGCGGTCCAGACCACTCTGGCTCGGCACATGACCGCTCAGAACAGAGACGCTGGCTCCCAGGCTCTCCTGCAGCACACGCGGCTGGGTGACTAAGTACTCTGACAGGGTTGTACATGCAGCTGCTGGGACCCTCCTCAAAAGGTGACTAGGGTGTGTGTGCCCTCTGTCACTTCTTTTACATCTCCTTCCCCTTCCTACTGCCTGGAATGCAGATGCTTCTGTCTGCACTATGACAATGGGGGGCAGGACGGTGAGGGGTGAGCTAGAAAGAGTGGGTCTCTAGAGAGATATTTTGTTTTCACGTTTTATTATAAACAGCGCTGCCCCAAATACTACACTATCTTTTGTGCACATGTGTATGGGGGGGGGCTTTCAAAAATCCATAGGAAACTTCATTATCTTTTAATTCCACCTTTTCCCCCCGTAAACTTTTAGAAGGCCTCTCCTATTGTTAGATTTTATTCCTAGTACTGGGCATTGACACTTTTGATATATTTGGCCAAACTGTTCTTTTGAAAGTTAAAATCTATATCCCGTTCCACCTTTTCACAGCCCAATGGTATTTATGCAAGTTGTGCCCTGGGCCATCATCAATATTTCGTCTATGTATTTATAAAAGATATTATCACTTTGTTTCAATGATCAGTTCCTTATTAAGTTTAACTTTGTTTTATTGTGTTTACTGGTTCTTTGTATTTGTTGTTTGTTATGTATTTTTACGTTGGAGAGTTCTTCTTTTGATCATTATTTGGTATGGCTCTGTGCATTAAGGGTGTGGGCATCAAGTGCAGGAGCCCTGGTGGCACAGTGGTCAAACACTGGGCTGCTAATTGAGAGGTTAGCTGTTCAAAGCCACCAGCTGCTCCAGAAGGACAGACAAGGCCGTCTGTTCCTTGTAAAGATTCCAACCTTGAAAGCCCTCTGAGGCAGAGTTCTATCCTGTTCGATAGGGTCGTGAAGAACCAGCATTGACTTGATGGCAATGGGTGGTGATGGTAAGGTTGCTTTGTTTTGTTTTTTTTGGGGGGGAGGCTGTTCATCATGTTAGAAATACTTCCTGATTTATTTTATATTTAATTCAACTGATTGTGATTGTCTTGATTTTATGCATAAATATTACAGTCTTTAGTCAAATCCAACCTTGGAAAAACTGGTTTCTGCCTTTACTCTCTCTAGTCTTAGACTCGAAGCTTTCGCCAAAATAAAAAGTATATGCATACCCAGCAACACACGTACATTTTCTATTACCTTTTACTTTTAATCTTTAGTCATGTAGAATTTTGCCCCAAACAATGAACTACTTGCACCAACACTAGTTTGTTCAGTTTTTTTTTCCTCTAACTGAATTTCATTGTCGAGTTTGGCAAAAAAATGGGGTAAAGAGACATGAAAATTCAAATTGGAACTATATTGAATGATGGAGAATACACTGGGGAAAGAATGTATAACTTTAGCACTTTCTAGACTGAATTCATTTCTGCTTTGAATGCTATGTTTCCCATCCTGAAAGGCAGTTGGAAGGAAATGAAAACCCACATCCTGAGGCAGTCTGGGCTTCCGTGCAGGTGGCAGGACACTTTTGTCCAGAGGGGCCTCGGAGCTGGGGATGGGGGTATGAGGCCGGCTTCTTCAGATTCACACAGATGCATAGGCCCGAACAGATAGCAGCACTCACTGAAAACAGGGTAACAGCATTCCATTAAACCCAGAGGCAGACAACGGTAGGTGAGCACTACATATCCCATGGGCCACAAAACAGTTAAAGAATGAACTCTTCCTTTCCATCAATATAGACTGTTTCTCCAGTAATATTTTCAAGTTCCCAAGCTAACCTATCCCCAAACTCCAAACTCACTGCCATCGAGTTGGTTCCGACTCATACTGGTCTTACAGGAATGGGGCAGAACTGCTCCCATGAGTTTCCGAGAGTAGAAAGTCCCATCTTTCCCACTGTTGTCATAGGAGCCACAAAGGACATGGTAGAATGGCCAAGAGGGTGTCCAGAGCTGTAGGTCTTTATGGAAGCGGACGGCCATCTCTTTCTCCCATGGAGCAGCTGTGGGTTTTGGCAGATGGTCTTTTTTGTTAAGCAGCTGTATGCATGCTTAACCATTAGGCCATCTGGCCTCCTACCTGGTATCTGGTAGCCAAATTTGTAACATTTGGTTGTGTTATCATCGTTAGGTGCTGTCAAGTCACTTCCAACTCAGTCAATCTATCTCTGTACAAAATACAAAACCCTGCCCAGTCCTACACCATCCTCACAATCGCTATTTTGTGTGCACCCATTATTGTTGCTGCCATGTCAATCCATCTCATTGAGGGTCGAAGGCAGCGTCTGTTTTGTTAATCTTTATAATCCCCGCAGCATCTGGTACAGAGAAAATAAATCACTAGTGGATTGTTCTCAAACCTGGTAGGGACCGCTAGAGTCACACAGGAGTTTTAGAAAAATAAACACTCTATATTCTGTAAACGATTTATAAACGTCAAGTTCCCCACTCACTGGGGGATGGGACCTAGATGCTTTCAAAAGCTTCCTGGGAAACTCTGCTGATCCTCCACGTTAGAAAACTGCTGGGGATTCTGTTTCAGAGCCAGGGACTTGATATTAGATAAATCTTAGTACATGCTAGAAGCAGGCCTGGAAATTACTGGTTTTGACAGTGTTCTAGAGAAGGAATCAGAATATCTCTTTATCCCGTGTTATTTTTTATATTTCATATTTTTCATCCTAAAAGCGAAACAGCAGCACGATGTAGAGTAACGAAAACTCTGAGCCCCTCCGCCAGCTCTGCCTCCTTGAAAGGACCGACACTAACTGCCTAGTAGCGTCTTTCTACGCTTCTCTCCTCGCTTACGCAAGATAAAACACACAACACAACACATTTGTGCAGTTTCCTTTCCAAAGCAAAATAATACAAATTCCGCCAGTTTATAATTTGGGAATATGTTCAAAAGGTGTGGTTCTGTCTGGATAATAAGGAAGGCTTTCAGAGATATTTAGCAGCCCTGGTAGTACATTGATTACACGTTGGGCCGTTACCTGCAAGTCAGCAGTTCTCAGCCGCCAGCTGTTCCCTGAGAGAAAGAGGCGGCTTTCTACTCCGCTAAAGAGTTACAGTCTTAGACACCCACAGGGGCAGTTCTGACCTGTCCTACAGGGTTGCTCTCAGGCAGAATAAACTTAATGGCAGTGAGTTTGGTGTTTGGGGTTCTTTTTTGGGGGGGTGGGAGGAGATTAATAAAATGAAATCCAAAGTTTCCATTTTCTCATTTGGCACAGATTTTAAAATAGTTAGTATATAAAAGGATTTCCCATTTATCTTTAATTTTTGGGGAACAATTTTGGGAAACGTAGCTAAAGAGTCCTGACTAGAAGTAAAGTAATATATGACAGGAGATGGATTTAACGATCAAAATAACATCTTAAAATTCTGGAGGATGGTGTTGTACAGAAAGACAAAAAATGACAATATAACGGTTTCTTTCCTACACAGATACTAAAGTAATTAAAAACTATGAGGAGAAATCCTAATATAGATGTTGCTTGAGCTTTTAGCTATTACTCATCTTTTAGACAAAAGCTATTTTTAATACACGAGCAAAATTAAGGCTTCACTGACCTCCACTTAACATGCTCTAACATAACAAAAAAGGTAGCGTTCAAATGCATGCCAGAAATAAAATCTTCTAAAACAGAACTGCTAGTAAAAGGAGGAATGTAAATTATTGGCTAAGACAAAAAGACTACATTCTAACGGACTAAGTCATGGCTTTGGTCAAGTCACTACACTATTCATTTGTTTGGTTTTTGTTTGGTTTTTTCGTAATTTTCGTATAACTTCTCTAAAGAACACGATACATAATTTCTAAAGAAACGCAACAAAACAAAAACAAACCCAAATGCACTGTCAGGATGCTGACTCACAGTGGCCCCACAGGGAGACTGAACTGCCCCGTAGGGTTTCCAAGAACAGAAAATCTTTATGCACGTAGACAGCTTTATCTTTCTCCTGGGGAGCAACTGAGGGTGAACCACCGACCTTGAACACTTAGCAGTCCAATATCTGACCTACTGCACTACAAGATCTCAGCTGAAACACAATCATAATTATTAAATAATGCAAAGGAACGTCTCTATAAATTGTCTAATATTAAAATTTGGAAGACGGTACGGGAGTGGCAGAGAATAATTACAGAAGTAAAAAAAGCATCAAGCAAAAGAGTAATGTAACCTCCACTTCAAAACAGAATTAAACTGCAATTTCTGATGGACTCCTTAAGGCTCTTTCTGGCCAGGCAGCACCTGAACAGCTTCAGAAAACGATGTCGTTGTGGCAGGTAAGAGATTTTCAGAAGTATATTCCGGTCTGTGAAGCTGGAGTGAGCAAGAGAACGTAGTGGAGCCATAAATTAATCTAAAGCGGAAAATAACACCCAAACTCACTGCCACTGAGTTAATTCCAATGCAGTGACCCAATCCAGGGCTCCTCGAGTGGTGCATCTTTACAGGAGCAGGCAGTCTCGTCCTCCTCCCAAGGAGAGGCGGACATTGAGTTAGAGTCCAAAGCTTACCGAATGGCAACCCTGAAAGTAGTATAACTGGGGAAAAGGTCCCCCAAATCAAGGAGAAGTATGTTTTAAATAATAATGATTAAACAACGAAGAAGAAATGGTTTTGAGAAAACTGCCTTCATTCCTCTCTCAGGCAGATGATGGCCTATTGCCACAGTCTCCTTAGTACCCCTGGGTTTTTATAGCAGCCTTCATGCGCTGCAATCCAGGTTAGAGGAATCTGTTTTGTCTTGATTTATTAATTGGGAGTTAAAACATATATCATTCCATAGTTCCATCAGGTCAAGCAGTATTGTACAATTCCTAATTTTTGCAGTGACTCTCTAGTACAGTGGTTCTCAACCTGTGGGTCGCGACCCCTTTGGGGGTCCAACGACCCTTTCACAGGGGTCGCCTGATTCATAACAGTAGCAAAATGACAGTGATGAAGTAGCAACAAAAATAATTTTATGGTTCGGGGGGTCACCACAACACGAGGAACTGAATTAAAGGGTTGAGGCATTAGGAAGGTTGAGAATCACTGCTCTAGTATCTATCTACAAACAAACCTTTCGACTTCTTCATAATGAATGAATGTACCAGCTTCGGTGCCACGCTCCGCAGTGCCATTTCACACACCAGCAAGAGGGAACAAGAATTCAGTGCCCCACGCTTCTGGACGTGCTCTGGACAGGATCCAGACCCCTACTTGTCTGTGTCCATTAGGCACATTCTTACTCAGGGTTAGGCTTCTATTTAAATGCTAACTTACCAAACAATGCAAGGGTAGTGAATTATTTAACTTGGCTCTTCTAGCTAAAGCCTCTAACTCCCACCAAAGACCTTTCCCCACAAGGGTATGGTAAGAAGGTGGGAAGATACTACAGGATTCACCTGAGTAATTGTGAACAGAAGTCCCAGGAATGCCATCCTGCTGTATATAAAATGAGCCCTCAGAGAAGCAGAAGGAGGGATCTCATGACCAGCAAGAGCCAGGCATGGAGCATGTCCTGTGGACCTGCGATCCCTGCACAGTGGATCTCCTGGATCCAGAAGACTGCTGTCACATCAGAGGAGAAGCAGCAGAACCAGGACCAGAGTGCTGGACTCCCCAGCCCATGGAGCAAGTAAAGCTGAGTGCTTTTGTGCAAGAGGCTGGCTTGCAGAGTGGGCGTCTCTGAGTCTTTAATTGGGCAAGTTGGATTTGCTGACCCACAAAAATGGAGCCGGGTGCCTTTGGGCTGAGGGCTACTGGAATGGAGTGCCTCTGGGCACTTAATTCAGGGCTCGATTGTCTGCTGACTCACTGAGCTGGAAGTGTTCAGGTTATTCTTCTCATGGAGTGGTATGCCCCACTGGGCATTTATTAGCAGACCTGGAAGAACTCTGTACCTGAGCATTTCTCACTGGCGTTACAACCTGGGAACTTGCTTAATAACCCTTTAATCATGAGTTTTGTCTGCAGGTTCTGTGAAGCCATTGCAATGGATCTTAGATCCCAGAGAGGTACAATAGGGAACATTAATAAGATAACACAAATGACAACATTCCCTGTTTCTTCCAGGTGGACTCAAGTATTCCTTGTACATTGCCAATTTAACTTTTTAACTGGCTTAAGATTAAGAACCTAATGTAGATGGTGTATCCCTGATTAGTAGTTAGTTATCAAATTGCCCCCTAACTTAAAAAAAAAGTTCTCTAGCAGCACATGCGAAGAAAGGTAGGTTTCTTATTGAATTTGAAATCACAGAGGTTAAAGAGGGGCAGAAGAGTTCTTACTCTTTTTGCTTCCCCACTGCCCAGCACAGCGTCTCTCACACAGCACACTTTGATCAAGTGTTCGGCCCTTTTCATTTCCCTCTCATTTAAACTCAAGATGGTATTTCGTCAGCAAGTATTTCACTGAGCAAGTGTTATCGGGACGAGTGTCTATGGTGAGCCTGAAGGCAACCTTGGGGACTGTTTCTCCCGGTGCTGAGGCAAAGTGCTCAGCATGACAGCCATGCTCTCTACACTACAGGAGAACGGAGTGCAAACAGGACTTCCAGAAGCATGTACTGAGAGTTTGACATGCATCTACGGGAATGCATTTCATTTCTGTATTGTTGTGGTGAAACTATCCGCAGCAAAACTCTCACCAATCTTACGATTTCCACATGGACCATTCGATGACATTCAATGTGTTCTTCATGCTGTGCCACCTCTACGGCTGTCCTTTTCCAAATTACCCCACCGCCATTACCATGCCCTCAGTGCCCAGCAAGGACACCTCCCCTTCCTGCTCCCACCCCACCATTAAGACGCTTGATGTCCCCTTTCATATGGGCGAGGTCACACAGTATTGGTCCTTTTGCGACTGAGTTGATTTCACACAGTGCGGCATTTTCTAGGTGCATCCAGGTCGTGACGTGCAACAGGGGCCCTGGGCATGTGAACCCCATGTTCTGTCTAGCCAGTCATCTGCTGGGGGGCATTTCAGTTGTTCTGATCTGTGGGCTGTTTGTGGAAAGGGCTGCAATCAACACTGGGGGATAGCTTTCTAGTTGTTATCTCGGGTTATTTATTGGGAGGCCTGGCTTATCTTCTTTCTGAGGAAAGCAAGCTTAAATAGGCCCCGGAACCCCAGGCATGAGGCGGGCAGATGGTGAGGATCTGCCGGAGACCCAGGAATCAGGACCACAGATGACTACTGAGGGGAGAGCTGGGAGGCGAAGCTGGGAGGTGACTTCCAACATAAATTACAACTTTGCACTCTGAGTATAAACCAATTCAGAGTTTTCTCTAAACATCCAATTGAACATTTTTATGTTCTTTCTAAATATATCACATTTCTATTTCATAAAAAGGAGAAAAAAATCAATCCAAATAAAACTCTTTCCAGGCTTTCCGGGAGAAAGATCCATCCGACCGCAGCCCCAGGAAGGACCGAGGAACTAGACTAGGCTGGGGCTGTTTTATTTGCCCATCTCCAGGGGCGAGGAGTGAAAACAAGAGAGTCTTCTTTGCTCTCACTGAAATCATCCACGTTCTACCCAGGAGCCCAGTGTCCCGATGAGCAGCGTAAACGTTCACTTGGGAGCTGAGTGACGGAGAAGGTGGAGTATATTTTGCCCTTTTTCACTGGAGACAGAAGATCAGATCTCCATCCTAATCTCCATCCTTTTCCATTTGGATGCTGCTTAGTAAGCGGGGTCACACCTGTATATTACAGGTACACTCCCCTGAAGGTCTGTGAGTATTTTCATTTAAAAGGCATGGACAGCATCCTAGAGGAGCTCTGACCATGCAAAATGTATTATAAATAGTTCCATGTGCACTGTTCATCTGGAGTCTTACTAGAGATGGATAATGACCTTGTATTTTGTTCTCATTTACTCGGAATTAGCCAAACCTTCTGTTTTTAATTACATACTTAATTCACCTAGCATGGTCTAATTACAGAAAACAAAACATCATTTAAACAAAAGGTGGCCTTGAACTTAATCTATCAAAACACCAGTTAGTTTTAAAAGTTTTCAGTTCTTAACAAACTGCCAAGACATGCAACAGCAATTTTCCAAATGTGATCATACGCTTTTATAGCAACAGATTTGCTACATAATCAAACATCTGTATATACTTTAAAAACTCAATGTGTTGCCTCACTATTATGCACATTTGCTTACATTTTGATAGGCCTAAGAAATCCTAAAGACAAAACTCATAGTACACAATAATTTTTAAACACCCAAGGTCATTTTGGCCTTGAGATGACAAGTTATCATAACCATGGCTACTTATTTATAAAATGGTCCAGAACCTGCATCCACTTGTCTGTGGAGCTTTCCCTCAGCTCCTAATGTGTCATGGTAGCCCTTCTGCTCTGTGCTACTGTGTCCTTCTGTGGGTCTCTCAAGCACAGTGTTCATGAAGCAGAATTGCTACGGCTGGGTTAATGATCTGTCCCCTGACTACACTGTGAAGCTCACGGGAGCAGGGGTTATGCCTTTGATCTTGGTATTCCCAACATGGAGCACAGTGCCTGGCATGGATGGCCAATACAAGTTTGCTGAACCAATGTATTTAAATACAGTGCTGTTAAGCCATCTGTTTGTAGATGATAAGACCATATCTATAGAAAATCCTAAGGAAACCACTGAAATCCTGTGAGAACTAATGCGTGAGTTCAGCAGGTTGTAGTGTACAGGATCAATATACAAAAATTAATTGTATTTCTCCAAATAGCAAGGAGAAAAGTGAATATGAGCTTAAGCAAAACGATTGCACTTGCACTAGCATCCGAAAGACTAACATACTACACCCACGGTCCCTTTAGCCTTACGAAAACCGCCTGACTGCCCATCAGAGCAGAATGGATAAGCAATCTGTGGTCCATGCATGCAGTGTAATACTACACAGACACAGCGAATGATCACTCCTTGCAACATCTTATAACATGGATGAATCTGGAGAACATTAAGCTGAGGGAAATAAGTCAATCACAAAAGGGCAAATATTACATGATTAAAGTTCTATAAAAAGACAAGAACAGGTGTCGGATTTCTTCACAATGTGCCCACATGAATAATGTGCCTGCACACATAACATACAATATCGGTACTCACAGAAATAGTACAGGGAGGGGGCGTTACACACCGGCAAAACAAAACACACATGTATAACACACATTATTTGTGCAAAACCAAGGTATCTACAAAGACCAGGGGAAGAGGGAAATAAATCTCTAGATAGTAGATGCTAGGTATTTTGGGAGACGAGAAATATAATATTGAATGTGGATAAAGTGTAGTGTTTGACAAAGGTAAACGATGTCACTAAGATGTACACAAGAAAAAAGGTCCTTTTGTTAATTGGCACAGCATATTTAATTGCTACACAGTATATATATTTGCAACAACCAAAACACAAGGGTATGGGTATGTATGCATGCATGTGTATAGGTATGTATATTTGAGTATATCTGTATGTATATATTGGAGAATGTATATGTATAAGAGAACTTTTTAGAGAGTTCCTGGAAAAATTCTATTATCTTTCAATTCCAGTGCTTGCATACATATTAATGTATATAATAAAACAAACACACTGGGGGCACAGTTATAGATACTCCTTAGATAGAACCAAACACATTGAGGGATTGGTTTTCTGGGTTTAAAAGCTTAGGACCATAGTCTGGGGGGCAACTCAGTCAAATGGCATCATACACTTCATCAGGACTATGATCTGCATCCTAGCTTGGTGAGTAGCTTCTGGGTCTGCAAAGCTTGCAAGCAGCTATCTAAAATACAACTGGTCTCTACTCCTCTAAAGAAAATAAATAGCCCTAAGACTCAGAAGAGAAGAAACTAGTTCACCGGACTGTCTACATAAGCCAAGACCTCCTCTACCCTGAGACCAGAAAAACGAATCATTCAGATCAGGGCCCCAAGAGAAGAACCCTGATGGAACAGGAGAGAAATGTGGACCAGGACCTCCTTTTTTTTTTTTTTTAAAGACTGGATTGGTAGAGGACTCCCTGAGAATACTGCCCTCTGGTACTCTTTAAATCCTAAGCCAAAATTATTCCCAAACTCACATTTTAGATGAAAAGAGAAGGAGACAGAGAGAGAGAGAGAGAGAGACTGCCTCACACAAAAAGAATATCATCAGTGAGCACCGTGCTCCTTAAAAAAAATCACCTCTGTGAGACCATCTTGTCAACAAGCCGAGGCTAGGGGCAGGGGCAGGGGCAGGGAAGTTAGATTACTAGAACTGGAACACAAATCATAATAAGAATGTCCATTAATTGTGAAGACTGCAACCAATGTACATTGAACGATTTGTGTAGAAATTGAGTGGGAACCTAATCTGCTGTGTAAATTTTCACTAAAACCATAATAAAGTATTATTTTAAAAAATAAAATGATAAAACACTTGTAAAATTGATAATTACGGAAAATTGTTGAAAGAAATTAAAAGAAACACAAAGAAACAAAAGGACATCCCATGCACATGGATTGGAGGCATACCACTATCAGGATGAATTACTTCCCTAAATTATCTACAAAATCTCTTAGTTTATTGCAATCACTATCAAAATTTCAGTTGATCTTTTCACAAAAAATTGATAAACCAGTCCTAAAATTCACATGGGAATTCAAGAGCAATGGACAAAATAATTTTAGAAAAAAGATAACAAACCTGGACATATGCATATATATACTAGAGCTATAAGGACCCATTAAGGGGATCATGAAAAGGATCACAATCAAGACAATTGTGACACATTTAAGAATAGGCAAACAGATGAATGCACTAAAGCTGAGACTCCAAATGAAACTATCACATTTGTGGGCAATTGATTTTCAGCAAGGGTGCCAAGATAATTCAAGGGAAAAATAATAGTCTTTTCAACAAATGGAGCTAAGGCAACTTGATATCCATATACAAAAGAATTAAGTTGGACAACATAAAAATTAACTTAGAACAGGCCAAAGACTTAACTGCATGGACTAAAAGTATAAAATTCTTGGAAGAAAACAAAAGAGTATCTTTGTGATCCTGGCCATATCAGTGTTCCCAAAGTAGATGAGACTGCCCCCTGGAGGGCACTGGAAGGATGGAGGGGGACTGCAAAAGCAGATCCCTATACTTTACCCTGGATTTTAGGCGATTGTACAGTGTTTAAGTACCATGGAGGTGCTAGGTCATTTTTTTGTCTGAGCAGGGGGCAGTAGTGTGAGGTTTTTCCTCAAATGTCACCTTCTCAATGAGGCCTTTGCCAATCACTGTTATTTAATACTGCCAGCCCCAGTCCTCTAACATTGCCCCTATCGCCTCCTCAGCCTTTTTGCTAACGCCTTCTTCATATTGTACAATTTACTTATGTATTAGGATCTACTGACTATCCTCTCTATTAGGGCAGAACATTTTACTGGTATATAAGCCGTCTCTTGAACAGTGCCAAAAAATAAATAAATAAAACACACCAAAACTCATCAAGTCAATGCTGACTCATAGTGCCCCCTGTGGGCTTTCAAGACTAACTATTTACGAGAGTAGAAAGCCCAGTCTTTTTGCTGGAGAAAGGCGGTTTCTAACAGCCGACCATGCAAATCGCAGCCCAATGCGTAACCACTACACCAGCAGGAGGGTATTCTTGAGTCTGTAGGGTCAATATAAATTTTAGAGTCAACATATCAAGTTGCACAAAAAGTCATTGTGAGGCTGTTCAATGTCTGAACAAAGATGAAAGTTCACTCCCCACACCTGCCCACCCAATGTAGCTACATATGTTAGCAATGTAAGAATATTTAGAAGTTATTCACTGCTTAGAAATAAACACAAAAATCCCATATCCTTGTATTAGTGCTACCAAGATAAAAATTCAAATACCAAGCAATAATGGGCTCAAATAGCAATTTCAGAGTTTGGCACTGGGCCAGGTAGTATTTTATTCTGTTGTATACAGATAGAGTTGTTATGAATTGGAACCAACTTGCTGGCACTTAACAGCAACTTGAATAAGAGATTTGTGGTACTATGGGAAACCTCAAGGTTGGTGGTTCAATCCCATCAGCTGCTCTGTAAGAGAAAAATGAGACTCTCTCTCTCTTCCCATAAGTATTTACTGCCTCAGAAACCCTCAGGAGCAGTTCGACTCTGCCCTACAGCATTGTTATGCGCAAACACCGACTTGCTAACAGTGGGACTTGGAACCAGGTTGGTGGGTATTTGGGTAAGTGTGTAATTATACTTGAAATGTACATATGTTTGATATATAAAATTTAAATATAAAAATATGCCTTAAAAAGTTAAAGGTAAAAACAAATAAAAGAAAAATATAATGAATGCATGCTAAGTTGTGAGTCAAGGAGCCCTGGTGGTGTAGTGCCTTTCATGTTCGTCTGCTAACTGGATGATCAGCAGTTTGAAACCACCAGCTGCTCTGTTGGAAAAAGATGAGGCTCTCTCCTCCCATGAAGAACTAGAGTCTCAAAAAATCCTCAAGGGTAGTTCTACTCTGTCGTGTAAGGTCACTATGAGCCAGAATGGACTTGACAGCAATAAATTTGGAGGTTTTTAGGGGTGTGGGGAAGCCTTTTGGGTCAATTATTTTTAAATGTTACATATCTTGCCTCAAAAAGAACATATTACAGAGAGAGTGTGTATACATATATGTCCCTTCTTTATTATTAAAAAATGGCAACTACCCACAGAAAAATCAAATGGATATAATGATTATAGTCATATATTCTGTTTTAACAATTATTAAGATTTTACTGTATTTATTTATCTGCTTTAATTCTATGTAAGTACATGAACATTTTCTATTTTGAAACATTTGAAAGTATTAGAGGACTTCAAAAAGTGGAATTGAAAGATAACAGTGTATCCACGAACTGTTTGAAACCCCTTCTTATTACAGACCATTGGTAGATCACATTTAAATACCGCCGCATATATCATCTCTGATGAAGAACATGATCCCACATGGTCACTGTTCTACTATCACATGCCAAGAAAACGAGTAAGTCTATCAACCACCTTATACCCACAGGTTATTGTTTACAAGAACCCAAAACATTGGACACATACAATAAGAAACCTCACTAAAAGGCTACCTATAATAAGTTCTGTAAATATTCTCAGGGAATCAAAATTTATTTGCTTTATAATCTATGAAGGAATGTTCATTAGAGCCACAATGAGTGGAGTCAAACTTACATATTGTCATCGCCATGTTTTTTGCTTCAGAAAAAGATCACCACCTGTGGTCTGACTGTGGAATGAAACCTATGAAATGAGGCTGTCCAGGGAAGCCCACGCTGTGCAAACACTGGGCCGGAAGCTACAAAGAGACGGGGGGTGGTTCTGTGCAGGACGGGGGAAGGACGCCACTACCCACTAGCAGACCTAACACAAACAGCCGTGGGAAGACTTCTACCCCCAGGATGAACTAGGCTCCTAAGGTATAGCTGGGTAGGTATCACAAGTTGGGTTGTTGTTGTTTTTATAAAAACATTTTCTTCAATCTTGTACTCATCATTATTAGCTTCCCATTCCCCCAAAACCTCCCCTGCCATACCCCCAAAGAACCATGCATCCACTTACTGTCTCTATTGGCTTACCTCTCTTGGATTTCATACACAGGAAAACATTTAAAAACTAAGCAATAATAACCAAGTAAAATGGATAAAAATCTCAATCAAAAAACAAGCCGAAAACCTGAAAAACTAGAACACATTTAAAATGGATCATAAGGGAGATCAAATGATAAGGTGCAACATTTTTAACCTGACTGCATCTGCAGTAATCCACTTCCGATGCACTCTGCATGAGAGCAAGGCTGTCCATAGATTCCACGATCCAGGATTATAAAGTCCTGAGTCATGCATTTAAAAAAACACTCAGGCTTTCAAGTTCTATCTATACTGAAACACCTTACATTATTGTCAGCGTGCTTACCTTGACACACTCCTAAGTAAAAAAGATGTTCTAGATATTCTGCTATTGTAATCACCTGTGTAGTAAGGAAATAGAAAAAAAAATTGTTTTGGCTTGTAGCATATAAATTTATAGGAAATGTCCCGGACAGGCAAATCCAGGAAGACAGACAGGATGTAGAATGTTGTCATGGGGAGTGACTATGTATGGGTACAGGACTTCTAAAGATTATGAATATGTTCTAAAACAGATTATGGTGATGGCTATACTCTGAATATATTAGAGACCACTGAATTGTACACTTTAAATAGTAAGCACAAACCCATTGCCTTTGAGTCAATTCTGTCTCACAGTGACCCTCTAGGACCTAGTAGAACTGTTCCTGGGGGTTTCGGACACAATATATCTGTGGAAGGAGAATGTCTCATTTCTCTCCCTCTGAGAGGCTGGGGGCTGTACAAGCAGCAGCCTTACACATAACCCACTATCCACCTGGGTCCTTATCTGGATAAAGATATATTAAAAACTACGATGAGTGTGGCTGATTATTTTCAATTAATTGAAAATAAACCATCATTTGGGTGGGGGAAGTAAAGGGAATGAATTTAAAACAAAAGTTCTCAGTAACTAGGAGCAAGAATTATTACCACAATTAGAAATTAAAGTGAGCAAAATTATTTTACATATATTCAAAAAAGCTCTCCCTCCCTTTTGAAGTTTTACCAAATGGCCTTGTGTCTTTTAAATGCAAAAGAATGAGGAAAAGTCAAGTTAAAAATGCTTCTTATATTCCTTATAAAATGTGTAAAAAAAAAAACACCCCAAAAATAAAAATAATAAAATAAAATGTGTAAACAACAAATGCTTTGGGAAATTGATTTTTTTCTAAGCAGCTATTAAAAACTCGGTCCTATCAGTAACTACTTTATTTCTTGTCATCTAGTTCAGACTCCTGAAAACAAAGCAAAACCAAAAACCTCTCCGAGCTTGTCCATGCCCTAACTGAGAGACAGCCGCAGCGCCTGGGAGAGGACGCAGAGAGACCTCATCCCCGTTCCTCTCCTTCGCATGGACAAAATATAGCTGGATAGGGTTACACAGCAGTATCAAAATAAATAAACAGCAAGATCTTAGTAAGTTTTCTAATGCTACTACAGTAACAAAAATCATTTGGAAATTAATAATAGAATATTTTCCTAATACTTGATGAGGTTTAATTTGAAATATAACATCTCTCTTTTTTTTTTTTTTAGGGGAGAGCACAAACGCAGTCCCCCACTACCACAAATTATGCAGTCGAGTTTCCCACATTTGGGGAAATCGCAGGGGTCAGCACATCCGGAATGCAATGGATAAGCCTCGCTCTGGGATTACCACCTTCCTGATCATGGTATCTCCCCTGTCAGGTAAGTATAATATAACATCTAATGTTCACTAACATTTATTCAAATCACTTCTTATTTAATAAAAACAAATTGTCTACTTTGAAATTTTGTCTTTCACTTACATGACATTTTATTGGGTTCAATATTAGAATTTTGAGGTTAAATTAAAGATAAACACAAAAGTACTAGATATCAAAGGGAAGTCCTGTCAATATTAGTTACACATTAATATAAATCAGTTGGAAAAATAGACATGAAAAAAATCTAAATCCTCATTAGGCTAATACAGAAAACATTTCTATATGAAAATCAATAGGGACATTAGGTGCCATGTTCTTATGCTGCTGTTAAGTATTATGTAACAATCAAGCTCAATTTCATACCTAATCCAGAGACACACCACAAACATCCAAGCCCTGTTTTCCTCTAAGGAGCGCTGGATGGCAAGCAGTCTGAACTCACCCTCAGCTGCTCCAGAGATGAGGCAGACTGCTTCTGCACAGGCCATTCTACCCTGTCCCGTGGGGTCACCCTGACTCAGGAGCAGCTCGACAGCGATGGACTGAGGGTCTAGTAGCTTTGCCGATGTCAGAAGATGGCTATGTATGCTATTTTTCCCCTTCCAATTTCTTAATCAGTTTTACAAATGATTACAAAATTTTTACCAGACCAACCATCTCGATGACACTTCCCAACCCCTCCCACAGATAATTCCTTTTAGTCGCTGTAACATCAGTAGATTACTCTTTTTTTTCCCACTGTAAATGAAGTCTAACTAGTTATAAGACTTGTATAAAGCTGTTCTCAATTACATTATCCTTTTAAGCTTATTAAGGTATAAAAGCTATTTCAATTCTTTTTTTTTTAAATAGCCAGAAATCACATGTGAAAAAACAAGAAAACTGCAAATACTGGAGGTAAATATATTAAATGTATAATTCATCTTATAATTAATTCTATTTGTAAATTTTAGAGAGAGAAGCTGACAGTTGGGGGTGAGAGAAGTGCTTGCATCCATTTTGCATCTGATTTGCCTGGACAGCAAGAAAGCCAACTGTCAGGCTCTCTTCTGCAGCTACAGTGCATCAGAGGGGCCACCCTGCATGCTGAGGAAGAGCCGAGGAGCACGCCATCACACAAGCACCTTTGCAAGTGGCTCCCTCGACTGATACTTTTGCTGATTGACTGTGTGGCAGAAAGGATGGAAAACGAAAAGGGGGGTTAACTGTTGACATGTTATTCTAGCACAAACAATGGAAACATACAAAGAATAAGCTCCATATTAATCTTCGTGACATTTTCTGATCTTTGGGAAATACTAGGAGGCTTCACTGGGTACATGACAAAAATTCCACTTATCTTTTAATTCCATTTTTCCAAAAACTTTTGAAGCTCCCTCATATAAAACAAAAAGCAGTTCTGATTACATTCATGAATGAAATCTAGTGCTCTCTCATACTTGCTGAACTTGAATCACTTTATAATCTGTAGAATTTAATATTAAATTATCTCTCAAAATTACATATAATAAGTAATTATAATAATAATGTAAGGATAAGTAAATTACTGAATTTTCAAAATAGGCAGTAACTATTGCATGTTTTGTACACATGGCTATTTTTATTTATCAAAGGTGTATAAAATAGGTTAGTTTGGGGTTTTTTTCTTCTTCCTATTCTAGATATAAAAGAAGGGAACATATTCACGTGTATTTAAGAACATTTTCTCTTAAAGGAAAGCTCATTGGTGCTACCCAAATGCAAGGAGCCACATCAACTATTACACACATTGGTCTGTAATTGAGTCCATGTGTTCAATGGTACACTTCTTGCATGCATTCTTTCATAGCGTTACCACTCCTTTTTAGAATTTATCATGAATTAAATAAGACCTTCCAAAAATGATTAGGGGAAACCCATGGAAACATCATCCACTTCCCTCAAAATACATTATCAACCTAGCTAGCTGAATAAAAAAGCCCAAGTATTTTTAACGTGTTTCCCCCGACGAAAGGCCTGGTTTTTATTTTTTGATGCTTGTTTAAAATACTAATATACAACAGATCTTCCCTACATTAGAAAATAAAAGTAACTAAAATAAAGATAAAGTAGAGGAAGACTCATTTCACTTAGAGACTTGAACCAAAGTACTCGTAACAGCAAGTGGTTCACAGTCTCTAAGTTAAGACACAGACACTGGGACGAGGAAACCCACACGCCACATTTTAAAGTTGCCTTTAGCGTTTAAGATGGAGATGAGCTTGCTTTTTAAACTTCCAGAGGACAAAACCACAAATGCAGAGAATGATGGTTGATTCTCCTCAGCATGAATCCTATATATTTTCACAATTGAACTTTCCAACTCAACTTCTATAAATAGGCAGACAAATAAAGTATTCTTTGGGGGTCCAAGTGTAATTGTTGAAGAAATCTCAAGATATAATTCTAGATGACATGAACCAATTGGCAGTATCTAATTAATAAAACATTTCATTAACGTTAAGGTAAAAATGCCTTTACAACTAAAGTGGTAAAAATAGACATGCTCTTACTACCTTATTTAAAGTCTTCTCTTAAAAAAAAACTTAAAACTAAAGTTTTTAGTAAATGATTTCTAAGAATTTTCCTTCTGGTCCTTGCGGCTGTTCATGCATGGTCTGATGTACCCAGGGCCACCAGAAATGCGGTAATCTTAGATGGCATGAATTCTGACTGGCAACTGAGTAGACATTGCTATTCACTGAAGCATAGCTTCAATTAATTTTAAATGCATCTATGCACATTTTTACATTCATGTTGTTGTTCTTATGCCTGTCAAATCTGATTTTTTTTTTTAGACCAGTGAGGCTGAATGATTTTTCTATGAGTGAGATAATTCAGTGTTCACATATGTCTCTCCTCCCATGGTCTCTGGGCACATCCAGCAGCAACTTGCTTAAATGGCCTCTGGACTGTGCTTGCGACATAACAAAGGCACACACACGTTTACTGGCTAAATGATAAATGAACCTAAAATATATTTTAGAAGAGACAGAAAGAGGAAATGTTCTCAAATATAGTATTAGGTCAATAATATATATTCTTATAAAAGAATAGTGAGAGGGAGTTGTTGAGTTGCTCCTAAACTGAAGACTAAGACTTGGAATAAAAGTATTGATGAGGTATAAGCAGCCCATCAATTAAAGCAGCCACCAAGAACAAACACGGCCAGCCTGCAATCCCCAGCTTCTTAGGACATTGCAGAATGAGTGGGTCTCACCATTCCCAAACCATCACTAGTCTACAGCAGGAGATGCATGAGGACCGGGGAGAGTCAAGAGCACGGGGGGTGCAGTGTTTGTCATGGGCCTTCCCCATCCAAGTCAAGCTGGGAGAGTCTGTCATTTCACTTCCCAGCTGGACTGATTGTCAATGGAAAACCTGCAAATTCTGCCCTGGTATGGCACTGGAGTAGAATGGAGCTTGCTGAAGATGTTCTGAGAAGACCTGACTCAAGTCCCTCGAAAGGGTGGGAGGTGAGAGAAACATACAGACCTACACTCATGCTACATAGTAGTATAATTATGAAATAATACAGAGATAACTCTAAAGTCAAATTTCTTGGGTGCAAATGTTGGCCCTATTACCAGGTTCTATTACCTGATGATGGAGTGAGTTACACACTGGGCTGCTAACCTAATTGTTAGTAGTTCAAACCCACCAGCTGTTTGGAGGGAGAAACAAGAGACTGTCTCCTCCCTTAAAGGCTTACATCCTGGGAAACCCACAGCGGGGAGTGCTACTCTGTCCTGTAGGGTTGCTGTGGGCTGAAATCAACTCGAAGGCAGAGAGCTTGTTTGTTTGTTTGAAGACCTGTACATTGGAGTCTGGATGGTATAAAAGGTGAACTATGAGGCCAAAAGGTGGTGGTTTGAATCGGCACACGTATGCCTCAGAAGGCAGGCGTGGTTCTCTGCTTCCAAAAGACCTTACTCAGCCTTGAAAGCCCTGTGGAGCAGGTTCCATTCTGCACACGTGGGATCGATAAGCATGGAGTCGACTCAACGGCAATTAATATCACCACCACCACCTGTAAGTTATGCCACTTTGACCAATGAATTTTAATCTTTCTGTCCCTCAGTTTCCTCAGGTGTACCCTCCCCAAAGGATCATGGTCATAAAAATGCTTTGAACAGTGCCAAACACATAGTAAGGCCTCAATATATATTAGCTACTATTTTAGCTACTAATTTGTTTTAGGAATCCTGGCAGACTGCTGACCACAAGGTCAGCAGTTCAAACCCACCAGCCACTCTAGGGGAGAAAGACTGCCAAAGTAAAACAATAGGAGAAAAACACAACAGTAAAAACTATGCATAAAGGATGAAGCAGAACATGCCATTCTGTGCTTATAAAACTAGTTTGTTAGACAAACAACTTCAGATGCTTATGTTTCAAAACTGGAAGCAGCTTCCTCTCCCAAGTCAGGCAAACTGTGGTAAGGGAAGTCAAGCAGACAGGAGCCTGAGCGTGTAACTGTGACATCAAGACAACAACAGCTTAAATGATTATGGAGAAGAATGGAATTCTTCGTGATGAGGGCAACTGCTATAAAATACCTCTGAGAGGAGCTGGTACCAAGGGCTCAAGTAGAAAGAAAATGCTTTGAAAATGAATGGTGCCAACATATGTACAAATGTGCTTGACACAATGGATGGATGCATGGATTTTGAAAAAAGTTGTATGTGCCCCCAATATAATGATTAAAAAAAAATACCTCTGAGCTCAGAGGCCTGCTAGGTTCTGAAAAACCCCTTTAAACATGGAACAAAAAAGGTGACTTTCTGGCCTATCCAGAAAGCCCTCGTGTCCAAGGAGGGCTGCCAGCGTTGGATCATAATGTAATCATTTCCTTAACTCGGTCACTTAAAGAACCTTGTTGGGGGAGACAGGACCTATAATTCCCAGAGAAAAGGAAAGAAAAGATAGAACTAGTTTTCAGGCAGAGTAGCAGCAATTCCTGGGTTTCTGCAAATCAAAGGGAACTTTTTTGCACCTCCTTCCTATAATCCCAGCGGATGGCTATGCTAAAGGTGAAGTCTCGGTTTTCAGTCAAGGCAGGAATGACTAAATGCTTAAGCCTAACAGTACGGCAATTTCCGGAACCACTGTACTCATCATTGGCATTCCAATGAGCTGCAAGCAGTAAATATCTTTTCATCAAAGAATATAATCACTAAATGACTTTTGGATTTTTTTCTACCAATAGCAACAAAAAAATTTCACTTGTGACGGTTCAAGTAAAAAACGCTTTCATTATCAAAAGACAACCTGATAGCTGCATCAGTAGTCACCTCCACCAATCTTAACAACTTTTTGAAATATAATCATGTATCCATTTAAGAAGTAAACACTGTGGGGGACATCAGAATGAAATTGAAAGGTGATAAATCACACTGGCCACTCATGAGATCCTAAACCCCACTAGGGTTTTCAGCATCTCTTGATATAATCCCTCCAGCAGTCTCTGATGTGCCCAGAATTGAGATTATGAACAGAAACGCCCATGTAGTCAAAATAACTTCTTCAGACATCAGCAGGAGCCATAACATATGCTTGGAGTAAAGTACCATTGTTTCAAAATGGAAAGCAGCCAGTTTTCAACACAATCTTCTAAATGAATGCCATTTTAAAAACAAATTACCATGAGGATAGGTGGTGCTTTTTAGAACTCTGTGTAAGGCCATTTTTCTTTTTGCCACGTGCTTTAAACACCTTAATAAATTCCAGCCCGGTGGACAAGAACTCACATTACAGCAGCATCTGCCCTTTCTGTCCTCTAAGCACACGCTTTGCATTTGAATTGGCAAAGGAAATGATGGAACCTGAGTTTTGACTTCAGCTATTAGTTATCTAAATTAGCATAATTAACTCAATACCTCTTACCTAGATATAATCACCAAGTAAAAATTTGAGACGTTACTTAAGTCTTAAAACAGTACGTGTAAAAAAAAAGAAATTCATTTTACACCTGAGGTGGTCAAACTGATAAAATGACTAAAGGGGTGGTGGGGTTGGGTGAACAAGCCCGCAGAGCCGGTCCAGAGCCACCACAGTGTGGGGTGTCTTCAGCTACTAATAGAATTGGTTAAATCGAGTTTGGTTTCTCGGTGACTAATTAGCAATTGGAATTTATTCTACCTGTATGTAACATAGGCCACTCACCTTTCAAGACAAAGGTTAGGACCCGCTCTAATGCCTCGGCAGACTGACGGACAAAATCTTATACAGATTTCACATGGACCTAGACAGTCACGTGACACAACTATGCACACGCCACACCATCTGTTGGATGCAATTGCCAGCACAGATTTCGTGAGCTGGCAAGGGACCGAAATAGTCAAGAATTCTGCAAGTATTTCAAAGTGCAGGCTTCTCATTAATTTTAATTTCCTGTTGGCTCTCCATGGAGGGAGGGAGGGAGGGAGGAAGGGAGTAGTGCAAGCACAATGTGCCACAGGCACTCAGGCCCTGCCACATGTACACCTGTGATCAGACACTTGTGCCCAGGGCTTCCCCTGGGGCGCTCGGGGTCTCTCTGCTTACCCCTTCCTCCTTCCCTCAGAAGAAGTCCATCTGAAATAGGGAGTTATCTTTCCATACTTTGCGAATGCTCTTGCAAACATCTGGAAATACTTGAGCATAATCATTTAATTAATGCAAAGCTAATCGATGACAAAATGCTTACATACTTCACTCAGCTGATGTGTTTTCTCAGTCCATGGGACTGGAGAGAACAAGAAGTTCTTTGACTCCGAGGAGTACACCACCAGGGAAACGGTTAGCCAACATCTCTTTCAAAAGCAAGAACATCATCCATATTTCAAGAGTGAAGGCAGGTCATAGCCCACTGCTGACCTGGGGAAGACTGGGGTGTTTCACCTTAAGGCTTTCTCCAGCTGTGGCCAGGGCGGCTGAGGACTCACTAACGGGGCTGGCATCGTGGCTGTGCTTTTGTGGGCACTCGCAGCCCATCGCACTCTCCAAGTTCCTTATTATGCCCCAACCCGCCCCCTCCTATCTGCTGGCTTGTTCTCAGAGCATGAAAACATCCAGAGAAAGAAACGTGTCTCCAGAATAAGGGACGAGTCCTAAAGTACTCAAGTGGCTCCACCGGCGGGTACATTCCCTAGGTTTAGGGTTTGTTCTTTGCATTTGCAGCAGGGAGCTTTTACCTACAACCATCTCTCTCTTGCTACCATCAAGTCAATGCTAACTCCTAGTGTACCTGTACAACAGGGTAGAGTTGCCCTTGTGGGTTTCCCAGATTGTAATTCTTCACTGGAGTAGAAAGCCCTGCCTTTCTCCTAAGGATCGGCTGGTAGTTTTGAACTGCTCACCTTGAGGTTAACAGCCCAAATCGTAACCACTTTGCCAATCATACAGACTTTGCTAACCCAGGAATCAGAGGTAGGGCTTCAGAAAACTTTAGAAAGTCCCAGGCAATTTGATTCTCAGAGGAGAAGGTGACTTCCACTACCACCCCCACCCACCATCTTGGCCACAATCATTGATTTACACCCACCACCACCACCACCACCACCACCACCCCCACCCCTAGTAGTGCCCTGGAAGAACACAAGTTGAATAAATATTTAAGAAACACAGGAATCAAGAAATGCTAACGTATAATTCAGTTCGAGCCCTAATTACCTAATACTTTTTATACAAGTTAATTATTGCCAATCCAATGTCTTTTCTTCTTCCTTTTTAAAATTTGGAACCAATATAGTGGGTTAACAGATGTCTTGTAAAATTTTTTGTTCTTATTCCAACATCTTTACATTACTCAAAATATATCTATTTAAACTGATCCTGTAATTTCTGCAAAACATGATCTGCACACTCTCTATTTAAAACTAAACAATCTGGAGGCTAAGGTTGTTTGGAAATAATTCTAACAAAAACTGAAACATTAGATGGTGCTATCAAAAACAAATTTGCCTCTTACATTTTATTTTACATATCTGCATAGGCACCCCAAAACAGAACTTTTATAAAGTACAGTTAAAATAATTGCTTCAATTAGTCCAAATATATTTTATCTCCACTATCTTTATACAATTCCAAAAGTGATGGGGTCATAAATTAAGAGTCTCTTCTCAGCTCGCTACATCTAGGGGCATAGCATGAAACCAGAGTTCACAGAAAATCCAAAAGGCAAACACTGCAGATTTAAAAGGAAAACACAGACATTTTATTACATCTCGCCCCTAAGATAAAGAATGCTTCCTACTCTGCGCATCTGTTTCGCAGGTGCCTTTCAGAACACGTTCTGTTCTTTAAGAATCTGCTTTGAATCCTACAAAAGACAATGAAGTGTTTTCTTTCATGAAAATTGTTTTCCTCAAGGCAGAAGGCTCAGCCTTCTATGTCCTGGAAGGAAGGTCAAAACAAATCCCGGGTTTTCTTTTCGGCAACTTACTTTAAACAGACAGAGAAGTCACACAAAACTCCAGTTCTCTTTTGAAAGGTAGTCTGAGATACAGCATAAAGAGGAAGGTAAACACACTAGGGACCCCATTGTTTTGAACATTCTACATCTAATAGACGATGGACCCAGACAGATTTCCCTTTATCATTATCAGCTGGTGTCTCACTTAGAAACCTGCCTGTTTCTACTCCATTTCCTTATTTTCTAAGCTAAGTATTCCACTAAACCAGTGGCTTTCACGCTTCTTAATGCCGTGACCCTTTAATGTAGTTCCTCATGTTGTGGTGACCCCCAACCATCGGAAATATGTGTTTTCCAATGGTCTTATGTGACCCCTGCACCAAACCATTCACCTTTCTGAATATGTTCTATGCTATTTCTTCCAGACTCTGTCTCTCTCAGACATTTTCCCTCATCTTATCACACTATTCGTGTTGTTGTTAGCTGCCTTTGAATCAGTTCTGATTCACAGCAACACCATGTACAATACAGAACAAAACAGTACCCCGTCGGCACCATCCTCACAATTGTTCTTATGTTTGAGCCCATTGTTGCAGCCACTGTGACAATCCACCTTGGGGGTGGGGGTCTTCCTCTTTTTCGCTGGCTCTCTACCAACCTCAATGTCTTTTACCAGAGATTGGTCTCTCCTGATCACATGTCCTAAGCATGTCATGACATGATGTCTCCCCATCCTTGTCTCTGAGATTTCTGGCTATACTTCTTCCGAGACAGATATGTTTGTCCCTTTGGCAGTCCCTGGTACTTTTCACTATTCTTCGCCAGCACCATGCTTCAGCTGCATTGATCTTTCTCAGTCTTCCTTATTGAAAGTCCGACTTCCACACGCACATCTGTTACTCTTAGCACTGCCTCATTCCTCGCTTATTCGGTCCCACTTACATTCCCCTCCGGGCTATTACAAACATTTCCCACTTTCTCAAAATGATGAGCAAGTCAAGCAGTTCCAGCTGACAGGTGTGGAAATGCTGGCGAAGGAGGCACTGTTCTGGCCACTGCTCCATCCCACCCCTCTCCCTTCTGAAGGCTGGATGCTCTGTTTAAGTTTTTTTAAAAAGCTTCAAAAATTGCATCAAGTCATATCAGCCCTTGAGGTCCTTTTTAACTTTGAGGATATCTTCCTTGATTTTTTTTCCTTCTTTCACTTCTATCATTTAGTTCCTTACCTTACCCCAAAATAGCTCTTTTCAGTAAATCGGCTACTCTGGTTGTCTAGCATTTTCTAGAGGTCTCTACATCTATTTCTGGTGTGTTCCTCATTTTTTTTCCATTTTGATAACTTTATTCATTTAAGCCCGTAACAGTTAACTGACTTTCCCAGCTCTAGGTTCTTCAGTCAATCAATACAGTAGACTATCAAGGTTAACATCAGTAAAACGTTTCCCATCATGGCTTTCTCCAACAGAAACACTCAAATTTCCACTGTCTATGAAATAAAAGTTCAAGTTTTGCAATCTTGCATTCAAGGCTTTCACCACCTGAGCCAGACATACCTTCCTATTTTTATCTCCCCTAGTGTTCAACACAATGGAGCCCTGGTGGCAGAGGGGCTGCGCCGCGAGCTGCTAACCACAAGGTCCGCAGTTCAAAACCACCAGCTGCTCCTCAAGAGAAAGACATGGTTTTCTACTCTTGTACCGAGTTACAGGCTCAGAACCCATACAGGCAGTTTTACCCAGTCCTGTAGGGTCACTCTGAATCAAAATCAACTCGATGACAGTGTGTTGGGTTGTTTTTGTTTTTAACTGTTCCAAATGAACCACTATAGATTTGGAACTGCCATCCTTGAAGGCCTCTACTTCACTAAGAGCCAAAGATATACCTTGTGCTTGCCTACCTCTAGGCTTTTGCCCTGGTAATGTAGTCGGCTACCCACTAAAAGCTGCTAACCACCAGTCCCTCCCTCCACAGGAGAAAAATGAGTTTGTCTGCTCTCACACAAAGTGAAAGTCTTAGAAGCCAAAAAGGATAGGTCTACTCAGTTCTATATGGGCTTAGTATTGATGAGTATCACAATAATTCCTTCCACCACTGCACGGGAGCATTCACAGTGGACTCTGCTGCTCCTTCTCGTTGTGAGGTGAAGTCCTCTTTCACAGTCCTTTGAATCTGGAGCAGACTGTGACTTCACTAATAGAACAATATGGCAGATGTGGCAGACTGGATCGCAAGAGGAGGTCTTGGAAGCAACTTCTGTTCTTACCCTTTGGAAGGCTGCTATCAGTACATTAAAAAGTCCTAGCTTGCCTGATAAGGTTATGTGACCCTGCTTACAGCCACTACAACATCAAGATGCAGGAATGAGGCCATTTTATACAGGCCATTCAGTCCCTGGTCAATCAGCGAAAGAACCACCCTCATGAACTGACCCCCAAATTGCTGTGCCACAAAAACTGTGAGCAAATGAAACTGTTCTTTTAAGCCACTAAATTCTGGGGTGTGGCAAGGGATAACTAGAACAGAATTCAATCATTTTACTTACTATTTCTTAACAGTTATAAGTTATTCATTACTTTGTTGCTAATTTCAGACTGTTTCCTAAAGGCTATTGAGATTTATTCCAACAGAGAGAAGACAGAGTTATTTGATAATAAATACTCTACATTATTTATCATGTTCATGGATTATTTAAAGCCAGAATGTCAGCAATCTAAATTATTTAACAATGGTTTATAGTAAGTGGCTTAAATAGAATTCTTACTAGTTCTATAGATACAGATTTTATTTTCTAATTTCTAACTTCCAAATGGAAAAAAAGTAATAAGCAGGTACAATCAATGTTTTCAGCCTGGCCTGTTTATTACATTGCTAATATTTACTAGAAACTATCTCAGAATACTAAGGATATATTTTGAAACTTAATTATCTTAGTATTTTAAATTCAGAATATCTCAGCACTTAAGAGAAAAGCATGTAAAATTGAAAATATTTATAATCCAAAATCACTTAGAGGCATATTGTCTAAGCAAAATGGTTTAAAATTATTTAGACATTGTAAACCAATATGTGGTCCAAAATTTTATATACTTGATGAATAAATATATTTGTAAACAAATGAGGATCTTGCTGCAGGTATTTTATGTGGAAAAATATTAAAGGATAATATCCAAAGGTCACGTATTATTATTAAAAACAGGCTAAAGCCATAATTTATAGAATTTTATAATCAATTAAAAAATTCATTTTCAAAATTTATTCTATTAACTTCTGAGAGTCACTGCTACAGAATAGTTCATTTATAGTCCACACATTCTTTAAAAGAAATACATTATAATAAAGAACAGGAAAGAATAAAAGGAAATGGAACAAACTTGGCTATTGATCACAATTTTTACTGAAGCACATATGCTAACTAGAAGGAAGGACACTATTACTTCTGACACACCAAGTAGATTTAACATTTACTCAAGTAGAATTTAGTTCAGTTCATTTTCAAAGTCAAAGCGAATTTCCTCAAGTCTCTGTCATATGTGCATTCCTTCTCACCATTTATTTTAGCAATTGAGCTTACTGACTATCAGAAAGAATTATTTCATACTTGCATTATTAAAAACACCTTAGGGAAAAAAGATTATCATTTCAGTTCTATTGACACCTGTTTCTCCAAAGGTGGGCTGCAATTTATTTCCCCTTAAGAGCAATTATTTACATTTCTCTGAAAGTACTTTTTTATAAGAAACTTTTAATTTTCTCCTTCTTTACGCACATATGTAGGTATGTAATAAATATGTAGTCTGCAATTTTATACACACACACACATGCAGAAACTACAAGGAGGTACCCAAATAAACCTGGAAAAAAAATTCCACTGGACAGAGCTTTCATAGTATGCATTTTTCCCACTAGGCAAGCATCAAGCAACTCACTCTGAGTTAGTGCATCCAGTGGTGTCGCCTGGGAAGGTTCTCTCAGGTCACAGTGAATTTTTTCGTAAAAGCAGTTTCACAGGAACCTCATTTTTTGTGATGGCCAATTTAAGAGAACAGCATGCAACCATGAAATTGTGTTTCCTGCTCGCAAAAAATGCCGCAGAAACCGTTGTCATGTTGAACACAGCTTACAGGGACACTGCTATGGGAAAAACTCAAGTGTATGAGTGGTGTTCTTGTTTCAAAAAAGAAAGGTGACATGACAATTGATGTCCATTCTGGGCACCTGTCAGCTTCCCGAATGGACAAAAATGTCAACTCGTAGTGCATTTGGAGTTTGTTCCACCAGATCAGACTGTTAATCAAGCTCTCTATTTAGAGGTCCTAAAAGATTACGTAACATTGTGAGACAAAAAGCCCTGATTTGTGGCAGACAGGGGACTGATTTTACCACCATGACATTGCCCCTGCTTAGGCAGCCATCTCAACGCGCCAGTTTTTGCCCCACACTTCTTACTCACCTGACCTCACTCCGTGTGACTTCTTTTTGTTTTCAAGAATGAAGAAGGGCATGGAAGAACAGCAATTTGACAATGTAGGAAAAGCGAAGAAAAAAAACAAGGGAGGTGCTGTCAGCCACCCAAACAGATGAGTTTGAAAAATGTTTCCAAGAATGGAATCGCAGATTTGAGAAATGTATGGTGATTACTTTGAAGGTGATAAAGTTGTTTTGTAAAAAATTTGACTATGTAGCTTTGAAAAAAAAAATCCAGCTCTTATTGGGTGCCCTCTTGTATGCTTCTCAAAGTGAGGAAAAATAAAGAATAAAGCATAAATTGAGAATTAAATTGTACTTACAAAGTCATAGTCACCATCCTGAGGAACCTTCCAGTTATCAGGAAAAACGTTTTTGGATACAGGGAAGGGTTCGTGCATCTTCTGACTACAGTTTTCGTGACTCTTGTTCTTGAAGTCCTGTTTATCAAAGTAGTCCATGAAAGATGGTCTTTGTACTTGTGGCGAAGTTGCATTTCCTTATAAAAACAAACAGCATCAGAAGGGAATAAGCTCTTATATTTGGTGGATGACGTTATTGAAGCATGATTTCTTTGAGCCATATACTACATTTGAACTGGTGACAGTCAGTGTCAACATAGTCCGTTAAGTGATGACAAAGGCTCAAACGGTAAACGTGAAAAACAACAACAAAAAAAATCATCTAGGTCACACAAAACTTCAACTAACAACAGGCAAAGAATGAGAATATTCTTACCCTAAAAACATTTCCATATTTTGGCAAAATATCATAATTTTATTAAAAATAACTTCCAATGCATTTGAAGTTGGTCAAAGAAAGTAAACTTAAAACTCAAGCTGCTTTGTTGTTTTCTTTTTACATATGTGGGGGCTTCAAAAAGTTTGTGGGAAAGTTCCATTATTTTTTAATTCCATTTTTCCACAAATTCTCTGATGCCTGCTTACATAAGGCTGCAGAATTACTGCCACTGTACACTGTCAACGGCAGTAAGGGATTCGAAGGGTTTCTCTAGCTTCCTCTTCCATCTCTTCGCTTCCTCCTGGACTTTCTACCTGATTTCACTTCCTCCCCAATCTCATGGCACCATCGATCAGGATTACACCAGTGTCTCCCAGCCAGGGCTTCCAGCAGGCTCGGCCAGTTTCAGTCAAAGCAACCCTGGAGTAGATGTGCATTTTTTAAAAATAGAGATGAACTGGACCTCTAACTAGGACAGGAGATATTACAGGTTGAAGCCCTGATGGAAACTAATTTCCCTTTCAGAAAAGCAGGGCTGTGTATGTATTGCATAGCAACCAAATCTCTTGACCAGGTGAGCAGAAAACACCACTGCTGGACTCAAGGATGACACTGTCCATGCCACTTTGAATGTGTGTTGCCGACCACAATCCCAGCCATCATGTTGTATCCCCCCATTCTAAGTCTAGTTTACACACTGTCGATAGTTACCTTCCTAAATACAACTCAGGTTGCATCATTCTTCTGCTTAGAACCTTCCAAAGGCTCATTTTTTATAAGAAGAAAAACATCTATATCAGCCTGTGAGTCTCTGCTTATAATTTCATTTTCAGCTTTTGCCAATCTTCAACAGATACTTGATTTTATAGATCTACTTTCAGATCCTTAACAGTATTGTGATGTTTCACAATTTTACTATTTCACCATACAAAATCTCCTTCAGATTCAGATCAAATATTACCTTCTATGAGAAGCCTCCTCAAATTCCTCTAGGTAGAGGTAGGCATACCTATCACAGGAAGCAACCCAGAGAGCACACCACGGACTGCACTAGCTGTCAGGAAGGTGCAAGGCAAGGCAGTGCTTCGTCCTGTTGCACGAGTACACAGGGTGCTATGAGTAGGACCTGACAACACAGAGCCTAATAGCAGCACCTACACATGGACCACGAGCCAGTTGTGTACATAGAACAAGGGAATACTACTGGTTTAAAATCAGGAAAGGTGTGTGCCAGGGTCTTATCCTTTCATCATACTTATTCAACCTGTATGCTGAGCAGATAATCCAAGACGCTGGACTATATGCAGAAGAACTCAGCATTAAGATTGGAGGAAGGACTGTAAATAACCTGTGGTATGCAGATGAAACAATGTTGCTTGCTACAGGTGATCAGGACTGGAAGCACTTGCTGATGAAGATCAAGGACTGCAGCCTTCAGTAGAAGTAGATCAGCAGGCCAGTTGCCTGCCTGCCTTCCTCTTTTCTAAAGTACCTCTGGGTGAACTTCTATTTGGTTAGAAACTGGATTAGTTTAATGTAAGTAGAGATAAAGATATACACATATATAATTTATTTATTTAGAAAACCAAGATATACTAAATCTTTTTACAAGGGAAAAGTAATTTTGTATCAGATTCCATATCTATTTGTGATTGGGAGCTAACTTTTAGAAAATAGGAAACCCAAAAAGACCACCATTATCAACTGTGCTTGGCAAACATATAAAACTTTTGCTTTAAGGAAGCACATTTCCAAACAGCATTCTTTTAGGTGATCTACTTCTTCAAAATGAGGCGTGGAAGATGCGCTGGAGTACACTTCTACCCTAGCATCCAGGCAGTCTCAAAGGATTGGGGCTGATTTAAGGGCAGTGATTAACCCACAGATGAGAGCGTCGTTCCCAAGTTGCCTAACCCTGACCGCACCCCCCAACCCCCCAAGTCCTCCTCTTCCCACACCAGGGCAGACCTCCAAGACTCATATTACTGATCTTTCAACTAGCACTGGCCTCACTTCTTTGCTTTTTCCTCAGCAAAACAGTATGGGAACTTTCAGGTTAGAATCTTTACCAAAACCTTAGTACTCTAATAAAGAAGCCAGTGGTGATGTGGGTAAGCTCTGGGCTGCTGTCTGCAAGGTCAGCGGTTCAAACTCAATAGCCGTTCTGTGGAAGACAGGTGGGGTTGTCTGTTCTCTAAAAGATTTACAGTCTCGGGAACCCTAGATAAGGTGACTGAATTGGAATCAATTCCAATGACAATGGAATTTGGGGCGGGTGCTGAAATAAAAGAGTCAAAATAAATAAAAAACGACTGGTTTGGACCTTTCTGCCCAAGATTATGCACTAAAAGCATTCTAGGAGCAAGTCGAAGACTAACTCATACCTGCTGGGAAGGAGCATCACAGTGCAGTGTGCACTGGGAAGGAGACGGAGAAACATAAAAGCTCAAGAGTTGTCTTTCCCTACGAGAATACAGTGCCTGCAACTCTATTGATCAAAACCGTCCCAACAAAAAAGAAGATGAGCTGGAGAGTAAGGGAAAAGCTAAGAGACAGACCATAGTCTCGTTTGCAGTAACACAGAAAGGTCACAGCCCAGGACAGTAAGCAAATGCAAGAGAAAGGGAAGAGGCAGGCCAGTCCCCAGGGAGGGCTGAAGTAAGGAAAGACTCACTGGACTCCAGTCATTCACTCTTCCAGCCTTGACAGTCTTGAGCTAGCTCCTGCCCACTCCTAGTCAGGGGCTTCTGTCCCAGGCCTCAGCAGATGCCCTCAGTGACCTACTGTCTGTCAGTAAGAGAGTTGCCTATCTCTTTATTTAGGGTAGCAAGGAGCAGCTCATGGATAGGAGTGGCCATGTGACATCATTTTGGCATATGAAATACAGATTTCTAGGAAAACTTTCCTTGACAGAGGGACCAATAACCAACCCTTTTGTTTCCTCCCAGTCTGTCTGCCAGCCGGAAGAGAGGGGAAACCTGACAACAGTAGAGCTGGTCATCATTCAAAAGCAGGAGGACAAAAGTACTCCCAGAGACATTCCCACAGAGAGAAACCCTGGGGGAGGCAGGAACCCCACCACAGCACAAGGCTCTACCACTGGGTTTCTTGTTGAGAACGAAAACAAATTAGTTCAGTCTTGTCCCTCACTATTCTTTTGATTTGGGGGGGCACACAAAGCTAAACTTGGTTCCTAAGGAGGGAGCTGAAAAAAAAATCCATAAACAGAAGGCAATGAAAAGATCATGGAACATTTCCATGAACTTTTTGAAGCCCCCCTCACATAGTTCAGAGCGGAGGACATGGAAAGAGGAAGGAGGAGCAGTAATCTTCGGTTTCACTGCAGAACTATCCTGATCTGAATCGTGAAACATGGTCCTATGTACAGTGGTATATTACCATATTTCAAACCTATTGGGGGCCTTTGACAGACTGACCAGGAAAAGGCCAGAAGGGTGCTCCATACTAAATTTTGAAAATGATCCATTCCTAAATTGGAAATAAACATTCTTACAAAGAGTTCAAATGACAGTAAAACAAAAAAACAACTTACATAAGACTGTCTATTCCATTATATTTTCCTCTTAAATAACTTTAAAACAAGGTAAGTTAGGTCAAATTATTGTTATAGTTTTTATTCAAGTGGTATGTGGCTGTACTTCTAAATATTTCCTATTGCTTAATTGCAAAGCTCACATGAACATTTAGAGTATAACTTTGGCATATGAGAAGAACGGATTCTGTACAGTTATGTATCTTTCGTTTCTGAGGCTCGTTGTCCACATTAACGTGAAGGAGCCCCTGCGACTGCCCGATCCCATCCCAGCACACGACAGGAAACACACACCCACACTGCAGTCGCACCCTTCGTAGATGCATGTTCACAGAAGTGGGGCAGAGCGGACAATGTCTCTTTCATTATTATTATCAATTATTATGCTTATTTTCAAAAGCTGAAATACTGGGCCCTTCGACAAAAGAGTAAAGCAGGAAATCTCAAGATGGTAACCCCTGTCGTATGTGATATGGTTGCTATGGCAAATACTTTAAACACAAAATAATCACATAAAATTGACATCAATTTCTCCAGTGGCACCTGAATAAAAACCCACGCTTATAAAAAAATACACTTTGTTTTAGTAATAAATTTAATGTTGGAAATAATCTAGTTCCTCAATTTTGGCCCCATTCTTTCAACTACTTGCTTGTAGAATAAAAAACCCATTAGCTATAAAGAATAAATAATCATCACTCGTTCCCTCTGTGCATGTGCATTTTAAAGACAGAGGTTGTTTCCTCTCCTTCAGACCCCTCCAAAACATGTTCCAGGAGAGTAAATTGTGTGGAAGTAATAATAACTTTAGCAGTCCACCCACAACTATTCACTCATTTGCACCTGCCTGCTACAAATGTGAAGGCTTCAAGGAAACGTACATATAAGTAGAAAATTCTTAGATACTTGAAATAGCATCTGCTTGATTTTAAATCTCTTAGAATAAGGATGGCAACGATACTAAATGTGTACAGAATGAAGTAACAATAAATCATAACATCTGAGAAATTTACATCTATTACCTAATTTGTTCTTCTAAAAATACTTTTAAGATGTGGGTGTTCTACCTGATTAATGGTCTTGGAAGATTGCCCTTTAATTTGTTGCCAAGCATATAGTGACTACATATAAAACCCAGGATGTTAACACAGAAACTACTGACATCCAGCTTTTTCTTAACTTCATCAGGATGTACTTTCAAACAAAGGAGGACACAGACAATGTGGAGAAGATCCAAGGCTATTCATAAAAAAGATTAAAAGCTTAGAAAATAATACCTGCACAAAGGTTAAGGGGACTGAAATTGTTTGGCCAGGAAAAGAAACGTCTAAGGAACAATTTCCTAAGTATCCAAGTACATATGAAGGGTTCTTGCACAGAAAATAGCCCAGCTGTTTTCCATCCCCACTGAAGGCAGAACAAAAGGAAGCAGCCAAAGAAAAGCTTGAGAAGTTCCGTTAAATAAAAGCAGTGCCTCCTGGAAGAGAACTGAGTAGCCTAACAGCCCCCGCCCCACCCCTACGTGGGTCTGTAGGCGCTATTTCTTCTGAGGCATTGACTAGAAAGAAGTTCTTATTTGTATGAAGACCAATACATGTTTACCTATGCTTAGTTATTACGTTATGTCCACTGATTACACAAAGGCATCAGGCTGTGTGGATCAATAGAACTATGAATAACCTTGTTAAGAGTGGGGATTCCAGAACACTGTGCGCATGCAGAACCTGTACACTGTACTCATGTGGAGGCTGCCGTGTGACAACAGGGCAAGGGGATGCGGCCTGGTTTAGAGTCAACCTTGTGTGTCAGGGTGTAGTCCTTTCACCAAACTATCCAATCTGCATGCTCAGCAAATACGCTGGGAAGCTGGACTTTATGAAGAGGAATTCAGCATCAGAACTGGATGACGACTGATTAACAACCTACAAGATGCTTGTTGAAAATGAAGAGGACACGCAGCACTTACTGATGAAGATCAAAGGCAATCGTCTTTTCGATGGTGACCACAGATGTCAGTTACACAACGAAAGTGTACCTGGCCCAAGTCATGCTACTTTCAGTCGCTCATGTGTATGTGAAAGCTGGACAATAAACACAGGAGACCAAAGAACTGTGGTGAAGAATACGGACTATATCATGGACGGCCTGTGGTAGTTAGCCTTTATGTCAACTTGAATTTGTATGAACATATAAGTGGTGGGGTCCAACCTATTAATCAGGGCGCAACCTGATGGTGCCTCTTTGTGAGAGTAGCCTTTATTACAAGAGAGACAGGGAGAATTTCTCTCTTGTCCTTCACCTTTATCCTTTCTGGGGTTCTCTGTCTGCCTCCAGGAGTGGCGCCATGTGGGCTGCTGACTCTTGAGAGCCAACCTCTGAAGCTGCCTTCGGCCTGCCACTTTTCCACCCACATTGGATCCATGCAACTCTGGCCTATGATCCCGGATGCTTCATCTTTTGGTGTCATCAACCTTCAGTTTCAGGAGGCTGAAAAGGACTCTGGCTAGCATCAGACCCATGGACTTGAGTTGGACTGGGTTGAGGTGCTTTCTTGATATTAAGTTATATCTTAATATAAAGCTTCTTCTTATATACATAGGAATGTCACTGATTTTGTTTCTCTAGACAACCCCGCCTAATGCACTGCCAGAAGAATAAACAAATGGCCTTGGAGGGAGGGCCACCAGAAGTCTCCTTAGATTGAAGGGTGGTGAAAACTCCATGGGCATTCCTATCAAGAGGACCCAGGGTCTGGTGGAGGAGATCATAGTAAGTAATGTTACCAAGATCAATTGGGCACAGTGGCTACCACAATTGGCTCCAACATGGCAACAATTGTGAGGATGGCCCAGGCCTGGGCAGTGTTCACTTGATTGCACTAATTGACTCAGCGGTGTCTAACAACAACAACATCAATTATACTTCATCCTAGTGGAGGAAGTCTCCTACAGCCAAAATTCATACAGCAACAGAGTCGGTCCACATCCTACTTCATTCAACATACCATACCCAAGACCACCTACTTACAGGGCCGCGACACCTTATCCAGATGCCGAGTACTTCAGCTGAAGTAAAAGAAAGCTTCCATAGTGGACAAAAAGGTTTCTAATTGCCCAGTAATACTATGGGCACAGAACCCAACCAGAAGACGGACAGGGTGATTACCATTTCCATCTTTATTGCATGTGGTGCATGATTAAGGGAAGCACAGAGAGTTGGTTGTTTTTAAAGGTGAGGTACAGAGAACAGGGTAAATGCTCCCCCTACACACTCTCCCACCCTTGTTAATTGTTTCTGGACACATGAAATTCCATCTTTAATGAACTTATCCCTTTGGCTCAAGGCTTTATAATTTGAGAGTGCAGGTGGGACTGGGGTGGGGGTGGGGATACACACACACATACTTCCTGAACATCAAGAGTTACTAGGCATGTCACACCTTAGTGAGAAAAAGCATCTCATGTGTATCTGCAGTGGATTCTGAGAGCAGGACGGAGAGGAAGGCTCTGCGGCAGAGTTGGACAGGAGATGTTTCTAAGCAGACAGCAGGACATGAAAAGTGGGTGTTCAGGGCAGTTCTTACCCTTACCATACTGCCAAGGGATACGAGCTGTGCTAGGGTGTGGGAACATGCCATGGTCAGTTCCCCCTCCATGGTATCTGTTCTAACACTTTTAATTCTATCTAGCCTCTGATTCTAGGTCCAACTCCTAAAAATATAAAGCACAAATCTCATTTGTTTTCTCTTACTAATGAGGTGAAAGTGTACACAGGTGTTCTATAAAATGAAGCGATAAACTGTGACATACACTTTTAAAATCTCGGTAAGTTTAGGCATATACAAAGAAACTTTACAAATGCGTGCTTAATGAAAACTACTTAAAACAGTATTTAAAACTGATCAATTGAGCTATGACAGACTATTATAACTAACTTACATAAAGCCTGAAGCACGACCAGGTCCTCCACTGCGCATTCTTCATACAACATGGCTTCTCCATACTTCCCCTTCCAACAGCCTCTCCACTGAATGGGCTCCAGTTTATCCCATCCTTGATATGGCACTATTCCGTTATGATTTCCTCCTCAGCAAACCTGCACTAGCTTGTAATGGTATTGGTCACCTTTGAAAGCAGGTTGTCAGATGTTTGAGACTTCTGCCCAAGGATTTGGGATCAAGCCTGGGTCTGTATACTAGTTCCACCACTTACTTGCTACAAATCACAAGTCATTTAACAGTCCCCAGTCTCAGCTTCATTATTGGCAAATAGTCATGAAAATGCTATTTCACAGGGTCCTTATGAGGACTACAAGGAGCCCTGGTGACACAATGGGCAAGGGATTGGGGGCTAACTGAAAGATCAGTGGTTCAAACCCACCAGCCATTCTGTGAAAGAAAGATGTGGCTGTGTGCATCTGTAAAGATTACAGCCTTGTCCCCGTGGGACAGCTCCTCCTCATCACTGTGCACTGGAATGAACTCAACAGCAATGGAGTGGGACAACTAAATAAGGTCAGCACAATGTCGGGCCCATACTAGGTCTTCAATTAATGGTGCTCTCCTGGTGGTGCAATCATTTAAGTGTTGAGAAGACAGAAAAAATCAGAAAGCTTGACATTAATTTAATGAGGATGAAGGAAAAAAGAGACATTAGATGACACTCTTTTTATTCCAGAGCTCATGTTTAAAACAGCTTCTCAAGCAGCCGCGGTGGCATAGTGGTTTCCACTTTGGGCTGCTAACTGCAAGATCAGTAGTTCAAATCCACCAGTGACCCTGCAGAAGAAAGATGAGGCTTTCTGCTCCTGTAAAGATTTGTAGTCTTGGAAACCACAGGGGCAGTTCTACCCTCCCCTGTATAGTCTCTGAGTTAGAATCAGCTCAATGGCAGTAAAACACTGCTTCTCAGGTTTTTCATGGTCTGTCTGTCTATCTGGTGTGTCAAAAAAGAAGGTCATCTACTGAAAGGTGAGGGGAGGTGACAGGAGGAGATTTCGTGACAGCCTGAGAGAGACACTTTGTAGCAGGAGAAGCCCAGTCCTATAGGAAGGCAATGGGGCTAAGGGCCGACAGACTGAAGACTCTCATCTGAGCAGATGTGAGATTTTTCTCACTCGGCACTGAACAGACAGCGTGTTGTAGAAAATGTAGGCCAAGGTTAGCCCACAGAGTTTTGTCCAGAGGTCCAGGAGAGAGGTGCTGGACTAGAGGCTCTATAAATATGAGCGTGGATGAAATGATGAAGCATGGTCTCTAAGCTCCAGAGAGAAATCAAGGATGAGTGTACCCATGGCGCGGGGCTAGTGAGCGCCTGCCTGTGCCAGCACTGCCCGGAATGTGCTTGATAGACAGAGCTCACATAGGATGTTAACAGCTGATATGCTCCTTATTAGCAGCTTTTCATGATAAGGTAGGTTAAGGAAGCCTGGATCATATACTTTTAATAAGCAGGTTTCCTTACTATAGAATTTTCAGAGCATTTCATAAGTTAATAATGTATAATATCATTATTCAATAATGTATAACTAGGTTAAATATGCATTTTCCCAATAGAACCTTCTCTATAGATTCAGCAGAGAACCTCACTGAATGGCTATCTTAAGGAACATACTTTCCAACAGTCTGTTCTGTGAGGTGAAAGGCAGGGATAGGAGAATATACAAAAAGGCGTTTACCGCCAAGTAATAGCTTACAGTTCTCAAGATAGGAAGTGGATCTCAGGGTTCCCTTGACTCTCAGAGCCATGCATCTGTAATCCTACTACAAGGCAATACTTGTAGTAAAATTTGACTCTCCCTATACTGCACTTGATTTCATTCATGAATCAATATTCCAAGAGCATTGACTATTATGTGGCAGAGGGGAGTTACACAGCACTCTTAGCAAGGCACACCTCACCATCCCATCTGTGCGGAGACACCGCACACACACAAACCGAATAACCAGGCTGGAGTGTGCAGCACTTTCTCAGAAAGCCCACCAGGGAGAGTTTCCCTTTGGGGCACCTCGAATGCTCTGGTTCTCTAAACCAGAAAGTCCTACCCGAGAGACAGGGCTACCTGAGCAGGGCGGAGCAGACAAGGCCAAAGGCCGCCCGGCAGTCTATCTGCTGAGGCCACTGCTCTTCTCAATTCACCCGCAATGACACCCGTCACCCCACCACCTCACCAATGTGATGCCGATCTATTCCTGACCTGGTCCCAATCTACTCCCTCAAAATAAAAAGTCCCAAACACTGATTGCCTTATAACCAACCTACTTCTTGCCATGGTCAACTGTCCCTAAGTCTAACTGGCAGTGGGCCATCTGGAAGATCACACAGAAGAATAAGATGTGAGGGTCAGCATAACACGGAAGGAACACGTGGAGACAGACGCGCACACATTGGTTGGCACTGGAGTGTGAAAGACCTCAGCTACCAGGTGAGCCTGGACCTAGCATAGGTCATACGGAGGTCCCCGAGAGAACAGAGAGGGAAGAGTGGGGGTGAGCAAGTGACAGATAGACTTTCACTGAGGAAAACAGGCTTTGAGAGGCTCATGCTTTCGACGTGTTCTCGGAGTTCGTGCCTGACCCCCTATGAACAGATCAAATGTTTTAAATACTTAGTGCCATTTTTCTCTACTTCAAAACAATTTTTAATACTTTTGCTTCCTATAGTCAGATCACCACCTGTTTCATGGGAAAGGAAAACGGGTCTGTAATCTTTACTTCATGGATAAAGGAACAGAAGAGAAAAGTTAAACCTACAGTAATTTAAATTGACAAGAATGTTAAATCAGGCATTTCATTTGAAACTCCAGTGGAAAAGAAGATGAAAATCAGATTCTTCGGCACACAATGTAACCTCTCAGAAAGTCTAGAAAAGCAAAACTAACATATTGCTATAATACACATAGGCAACAAAAATGCTAAAGACACATTAGCAAAGGAGGCTTCGACCGATGAGTTGTGAACTGAGAGCTTAACTCAACTAATCTAAATATTAAAGGAGATTTCTACCATGAGGTAAAAAATACAAAACTCAAAATAACTGTGGTTTCAGGAAAAGCAAGGTATGCAGCAATAGCCTCTTCAAGTTCTTTGCAATTGCTTACTATAGTATGGCAGTCCCTGGGGGTTACACTGGTATCACATGATTAGGTTTTGGGGAACATCGAAGGATGGCATCAAAATTACAGAAACTTAAATGGAAAGTTGGCTCATGGGACTTCAAACCTGCTGAAGCACATAAAACAGTCACAATCATATAAACCACAATGTGTTCATCCTAAAAATGAGCTTTCGGTGAAATCTGTGACTGAAAATAAAAATTACACTGGGGACATACAATGTGAGCCTAAGTATCCTGAATGGTTTCTCCATGGTCGAAGCTAAAAGTGAGTGCTCAAAATATGTGTGCACCCACACTGTAACTTTAAAGCATGATGATTGATAAATTATCAACCCCTATCTCTTCTTCAAATTAGAACACACTACATGAACTGAACTCTACTGTACATTTAAAAAATTCATTTTATTGGGGGCTTGTACAACGCTTCTCACAATCCATCCATACATCCATCGTGTCCAGCACATTTGCACATTTATTGCCATCATCATTCTCAAACATTTGCTTTCTACTTGAGCCCTTGGTATAAGCTCCTCATTTTTATGGACACATTTTTTGAAACTACTATTATATATACTGAGATTCGATGATAACTTCTTCGGGGTTCATGAGCAATACAATCAAGCTCTCCGTGATATTCTTTGTGGTCTACTTCGAGTCACAAAGCTTGACTGAAAGAAGCAGATATGTTTGTGGACAAAATGAGGCTCCATGCTTATGGGAAATTACCTGCAACTGTCTTATCACTGAGTGTTTTTTTTTTATCTACAGGACATCTGGCTTATACCCAAAAGAGGGCTGGCTTTAAAGGCCATACAGCCATGACTTTTCAGTTGGGGGGACCCCTTACAGATGCCCATACTCATCTAAAACCAAGCCAAGAATTTCTGGGAGCCCAAGTTGAGGCTGCTTTCTAGAGCAGAGGTCCAGAAGACCCACCAGGGATGCGACATGCCCAAATTCATAACACTGTCAGGATTAACCACACAGGATCTAGTTTGCATTTTGTGCCTCCTGACCCTCTCTTTTCAACGTGCACAACCATAAGAGCTATACACTTGGATGTATGAAGAAAGCCAAGCAGGGGGTCAAGTGACTTGAAGCTCTGAAACAGGACCTAAGCCTAATGGGGGGTGGGGAGTGGATGGAGGAGAGGCAGCAACACGAGAAGAGTCGCCAAAAGAAATTCTTAGACTCATCTTACAGCATCAGCAAATTATTTGAATTTCACAAAAGTCTAGGCTCTACAATAGTCTCAATATATCAAGTCAATTCAACTCTTAGCAGCCTGATAGGACAGAATGGAATCTGCCTCTTTGGGTTTCCCAGGCTTTGAATTTTCATAGGAGTGGAAAGCTTCCTCTTTCTCCCACTGAGTGGGCTGGTGGTTTCAAACTTCTAACCCTGTAGTTAGCAACCTAATGTGTAACCCCCCTAGGTCACCAGGGATCCTTCTCTGACAGAACAAGTTGTGTATTTCTGCATTTGTGCCATTTAAAAGCAGCACTTTGAAATGACACCTAGCACTTGGACGGTATACAGAAAAGACAGGTCAGTAGGTATGAAGAAGTGATAATGTATCGGTGAAACCACAAAACCTTTTATCACGGCAATATCTTAAAAAGTGATTAAAAGAAGAAGTGCTAGTCTAAGACATCCCTCCTATACGCAGTGGAGGTCAAAGAAGACCTCAGCTATCCTCTGAGCCCCTGCACACCCCTGGTGCAGCACCGTACACATGGTAAGGAGCAGTGGTAAATAAGCACTGGCGTGAAAGGGCTTCCAAAAATTCATGGGAAAATGGGATTGAAAGATAATGGAATTTTCCCATGAGCTTTTGGAAGCCCCTTGTATGGTGTAGCCTTGACATTCTTTCCAGGGTTTCTCTTGTTCCTCCCTCAGCCCTTATGCCTCCCTTTGCCTTGTCACTGGGAGTTAACCAACCATTTAGACCACATGAAACAGTATTACGTTGAATTTATTGAAGCAGTATTTTAGGTTCACTTTTTTAATTGGAAAAGTAAACATTAAGAACACTGCCTTTCTTGCTCTAAAATGTTTTACACATTAAATGATGAGTTGGGCCTTCAATAGAGAAAAGGAAAGCTCTAGGAATAGGAACAGTGATAGTGGGAGGGAGGGGGACAGTGGGGACAGGAGGGCAGGAAGTGGGAGCCAATCCCAATGATCGACACATACACACACACACACACACCACACACCACACACACACATCCCTCCAGGAGGATGAACAACAGAAACCATGGTGGAAGGGAAACAGCGGTTGGGGTAAAATATGAAAATAATAATAATTTATAATTTATCAAGGGGTTACCAGGGAGGATGGGGAGAGAAAAAAGAGGAGCTGATACCAAGGGCTCAATAGAAAGTAACTGTCTAGAAGAGAATAATGGCAACATATGTACAAATATGCCTGATACAATTGATGTATGGATTATAACAAGCATTGTAAGAGCTCTCAATAGAATGATTTTTTAAAAAAGAAAGAAAAGAATCATGGTAACATATGTACAAATATGCTTGATATATTTGATGTACGGATTGTTATAAGAGTTGTAAGAGTCCCCAATAAAATGGTCTTTGAATTTTAAAAAAAGAAAGAAAAGGTAAAGTTCTATAACTGTGAGTAAAAGATTTGTTGGGGGTTGCTGTATTAAGATATTTTAAAAGTTTATTTCTGCCATATGTACATACACATACATATATGTGTCTAAGTATATATCTTCTTAAACTGTGAAAGCCAAGGAACAACACTTTCCACAACTGGTCTATCCTGGTTTCTGTGTTTTCCAAATAGAACACAAAGGGTTTAGTGGAATTAAGGCTACATACTTTTCATAGTTCCATCTTCTTCTTCCTCATCCTCGCTGTTGATAACCATCGTGCCCAAGTCCGACTCCAGCATGGTGCTGTTGTGTTCAATCATGGTCTGGGCCCCTTCGCTCAAGGTGCTCGTGGCCCGCATCGTGCCCACACTTCCCGAGCTTGTCTTCACCATGGTGTGGGAATCCAGCTCGTCTTCATCCTGCAAGAAAGGACAGCCACGATGGAAGACCTACTAGCACAGCTGGACGTCTTAATGCTTAACAACAGCAGGAGTGGAGCATGTTTTAACAGTGATTAAAAATACTACTATTATGATTAATTTTAATGTAAAAACACACATACGAATATTATTGTAAGGGCATAAAGTATCCCCAACCTATAACTTTTGGTGAATAAAACCCAAGCAACCGAAACCCTTCGACGAAAGAGAGTGTGGCTAGTAATAAAGCGAGGATTAAGAGAGAGAAATTAACAACAAAATTGATCCAGGAATGTGATAGCAATAAAAGGCATGAACACATAAAAGCGAGCACATGAAGAGGACATGCTGGCGCACTCTCCATCCCAACAGGCCCAACCGCACTGCAACCTGCACAGCAGCCATACACGGAAAGTGCACATCCGCAGAAGAAACCCATTCGGCAAAAATGTTTTCAGTGCACTCACCAAAAATTACACTGGAACAGGATCAATAAGCTAGCAAATTCTGCTTGATAAACTAACTGATTTTTTTTGAGGGGCGGGGGTTAAAAACTTGATTATGCACTGAAATTCATTTATATCTATCCTACTATTTTATGAAACCAACAAAATCTAGTAGAAGTCAAAGTACAATGTGGAAAACAATTTCTCAATGCTGAACTTCACTGTGGTGCAGTGAGCTACTTAAGCTCCAGTTGCTGCAACTCCCACCAACTGACTGAGACTACGCAAATGTGAGGTGTTTGTGGCCTTTCAAAGAGATTAGATAGCTTGTTAACAATATAAACAAAGTACATGACACCCTTGTGAAATGAAATGCAAATAAGATAATGTAGAACCATAACAAGGGGATTAGTCAGTTTAAAATCATTTAGCCATTCTGCTAGGCTTAAAATGGGCCAGCCTGGAGGCAACAATGAGGGATGATCTCGCTACCATCGAGAAAGAAGAGACAAGAGTGAAGTACAGCCTTTGGACCCAAAGATCTCTGCACACTAATCTCCTTGATCCAGGAGACAAGAGAGATGTGAAGGGGACGTTATGACAAAGAGATAGCAGAGGCAAGATGGGAACAGAGGCAGGAGAATCAAGAGGACAAGACAGAGTGGGGGACACTTCCCTGCCCACTGAGCCAAAAAGATCAATGCTTCAGACAGGACATCTTACGAAGCTGGGGCTGTCCTGGCATTTGCCTGGGGAGCGAAGTTTGCTAGTCCACGGAACTAGAACTGAGCACCTAACGGACTGAGGCTTACTGGCAGAGTGGAGGGCCTTCTGGGCATTTGTCTGCAGTATGGCTGAGAAGAGGCTGCTTTTTTTCCCCCCAATCATTTATTTATTTTTTATTTTTTTAAATTAAGTACTTTTATTGGGGGTTCTCACATCTCTTATCACAATCCATA
>NW_022103896.1:40360080-40381105 GCF_000313985.2 Echinops telfairi | reverse complement strand
TGTGTTTCATCGGTGCTATACTGCACCCTGATTGGTGCATTTCTTCCCTGTAGCTTCCCACATGACTCTGAATAAAATTCAAACTTACCATGGCCAAGAGTGACCTGACCCAGGAGCATCTGCCATCCAGGTCAACTTCCCATCACATTCCTCCTGCTCATCACGCTCCAGCCAGGCTGCCCTTCTCTGCTGTCTCTCAAGCATTCGAGGCATGTTCTTCCTGTCTTCTAGCCATGTCTTCACACTGGCCATGTCTTCAAACTGGCTAACCCCTCTGCTTGGACTGCTCTTCCACAAGACAGCCTGGCCCTTTAAGTAATTTGGTCTCTATGTAGATGTCACTGTCTCTTCAGTGAGGTGAGGCTTGTACTGACCCCCCCCCCCAATCTAAAACCGAAGCCTCCATCCTTTTCAATTCGTTTGTCCTTCTGTATGCTTCTGGGCAGATATCACTAACTGGCCTTATTTATGTCTATATTTGTTTATATGCTGATGATCTCCACCACTAGGATGCATACTTGATAAGGGAAGGCAAATTACCTTTCACAGCTTAGTCCCCCATACCTAGAATATTCGGCACATGGTAAGCACTTAATAAGTATTTAATAAACAAATCCATTGGTAATTTCTTCCTAGCTGAGCCAACAAGCACTGGTTGCACATTTATCATCTGGCAAGGAGCGCACAGGCACTGGAGATCACAAAGGTGAACAGGTCCTACTTTTGTTCAGACACAGAAGAAACCAACTGGAGGGGTCCAGCATGTCACAGAGCGCTGTGGGGTGCTCTAAGTGATGACAAAGCATGGTGGGAATCCAAGAGTAGCACCACTATCTCTGCCTTAAGCAATAGGAAGGCACCTCACAAAGAGCCTGCCCTGGCATTAGGTCTTAGAGGATGAGCAGCCAATCCATGTCAACATATATACAAATGTTTGGGCATGGTGTCTTGTGACTCCTTTTCTTATCGGAATTACACTCAGTCATCCCTGCTCAGCTCAAATACCCCAAGACTGGGTCTGGTGCCACACTTCTATGTTCCCATAGAACCTGGATCATACATCTATTAGGCAAGGCTGGTCTAATCCTCTTAGACTCTACAATCCATAGGCGCAATGACCAGATCTTGCTCACAAAGTTGCCTGCCTGGGATCCAGCCCTGTCCCTACTATGTAATTTATTAAACAAATATTAAGCCCTCAGCATGAGGGAGTGCCAAGGCACAGGCGCCAGGACAATGTGAGGTGAGGTTCTAGTGTCTAATTTGATTTAAACCAATTTATGATTTCAAAACAAATGGCTTGCCAAGAAAAATTGGGAAAGAAAAGCCATAAACCAGAAATTATTCCATTCATTATTCATTTAATAATTATAACACTAGTTATCACCAACCAGTTCCAAACTCTTCACCAAGGTTGTTTTCATCAGCTGCCTCCCTTTACTCCTCTTACTACCTACCCATCAACAAGGAGCTCAACTCACTGCCATTGAGTACATGCTGACTCATAGCAACCCCACTGAGTTCCCAGGAGTAGAAAGTCCCTCTTTCACCAGAGGGGCTGCTGGTGGTTTCGGACCGCTGACCTTCTATACCAAAGCCCAGTGCAAATCACAGCGCAACTTGTGACCACTACACCCCAGGGTTCCTTGGATGGGAGCTACTACATACATCTGGGTGCCATTAATGTTTCAACTGTGCAAAGGACACACTTGAAGCTCAAATGTCCAGACTAAATTGTCCAGGGACATACAACAAGGACATGGCGAAGCAAGATTCTAACCAGTTGTCGGACACAAACACCCAAAATCAAATTTCCACATGTATAAGATCTTTACAGTACCTACACTGTTTTCCACACCTAAGTCTACACACATACATATAACAAGTTAGCTACAGCATGTTTCCTCTTGCTAATGTAGTAGATGAAAAAAATGCATATACATTGATCGGCTCTTGGTCATAAAGCTAATTAAACAAAGAGTTGGGATTTATTCTTTCTAGCAGACCCCCCCACTCCCCCCACTGGGGTGGGGGAGTTATTTTCTATCAGTTCCTTTAAAAACTCTACTGCTAATTTAGTATCTTATTTTGTCATGGTTCTGACCAGCTTATCCCCAAACACTACATCTATTTTTATATGTGAGTCATTTGCCTCTTTATCCTTGTAGGATTCAGCACTGTGACGATTGGGCTTAACGAGAAACAGAACATCTGGTCAGTGAGAAACAGCCCTTTCAGCCTCCCTCGAGTCTAAGCTGGAGTTCCAGCTACAAAGGGATGATGAAACTCGGACCTCTGGATTCACACAATTGACTTAAATTATCTGTAAAATTGAAAACCATTAACTGGGCTGAGAAAGGATTGCTTTTACTGCATATTATTCTCACTTACATCGTCACTTTGCTAGAAGATGCTAATCTCATTTACAAATTGAACTCTTTTTTATTTTAATAGCAATGGGGAAAAAAACAACAAGCAAACATTGAATTCACCAGCAGGAGGGCGCTCCCCCCCACCCCACCCCCGCCCCAAAACAGTAATTAATAAAGTACAGCTGGAGGGAGAAACTACTTTACATGAAATTAGAAAACCCTGCCACTAATAATAACGCGATGGTGCTGAAAACTTTCGGCAATACTTTGCATTTTTAAAACATCGCTAACTCCGAAAATTATTCTTAGTGCTTTAGGTTATTGTGAAAATGGCATTTCATAATTTTTAGATTCTTTAAAGCAAACTCGTCGTGTGCAATGTTTTCCCAAAGTTATACTTCACTTAGATATAGTGTGTTAGTGCTAAGAGAAAGAAAGACAAACATGCAACATTACAAACAAAGGTCTGCAGAGCAGATGCGTCCGCACTGGAGCGAGCGGCCAACTTCAGTTAGGAAGACAGCGCATTTCAGTCCGTGGTCCTCATGTGCCAGGAATGCAACACAGAGCACTGATGATAATCCAGCTTGTGAATCATACGATCCACATGGAATACAAATATTTGAAAACATTATTAGAAAATCCCACTGCACTGCTCAGGCGGTACCACCCGCGGGAATAATCACAGGCTTTGCATCAGGTGTCCTTGTGTTGGTGTCTAGCGCCTTCTAAATGTACCGCTCCGGTGTGAATGGTTTGCAGGACACTTACACAAAACTCTTGAAAGGACTCATCAATTTTATTACTAATGAGACGTTGTTAGAAGGCATTCGGTTAAACGGGAGTCCTAATTAGAAATACTCAAAGGACTTCCATTTCTTTTTTTTTTTTAAATACTTTTACTGGGGGCTCTTACATCTATTATCACAATCCGCACAGTCATCCAGTGTGTCAAGCACATTTGCACATATGCCGCCATCATCATTTTCAAAGCATTCTCTACCCACTTGAGCCCCTGATATCAGCTCCCCATTTCTTCCCCCTCCCTCCCCCGCCCACCCTCCCTCACAGACCCTTGATAAGTTATAGATTATTTTTTTGATAGCTTACATCATCCTCTGTCACCCCTCACTCACTTTTCCGTTATTTTCCCCCCTGGGAGGGGGTTCTAGATTGATCCTTGTGATTTATTCCCTTCCCCCACCCTTCCCTAATCCTTATGGTATCTCTTCTCTCCTTGTTGGCCCTGAGGGGTTTCTCCCTCCTGGATTCCCTGTGTTGCCGGCTCTCATTGGTAGCAGTGTGCATGCTCTGGTCTCCACTGCTCTTCTTGAAAGGGTATTCATGATTTTTTTATTCTGGAGCAATCACACATTCCTACAGTCTCAGTCTCCACAAGTTGGATTATCAGCAGTGACCGTTCTCGTGATGGCTTAGATGCCAAGTCTACAATGCTCCTGAGTGTGCACCCTGCCATAGCAATGGTGTGTGTGTGTGTAAACTATTATTCTTCAGGCAAAAAATACAAGTGAGCCAACTCCACACAAGACTGTAAAATTCATGATGAATGTAACTAACCTCAACTGAATTGTACTTATCAAAATACTGAAATGAGAATGTTTTGTTACATGCCAGGGGGTCTTAAAACACTCAAGGGAAAAACTCCTTATCTTTTCATTCAATCCTCCATGAACTTTTTGAAGCCCCCTCTTGTATTTGTATCACAAATAACCGGTTGAACATCAAAGCAAGTATCAGAACAATAGAATATGTCTTCTATTAAAGAGATTTGGGAAGCAGCATCACTGAAAAGAAAATATACCGTTTTTATTAAATCTTAAAATGTAAGTCTGCCATAGCACACTTAAATAGCCTAAGCAACCAATCAGTTGCCATAAAGTCCATTCCACTTCTTGGCCGCCATGTCTGTCAGAGCAGACACGTGCCCTGGAGGCCTCATAAGAAGTGGCCTTCCGGAAGGAGATCAGTCGTTCCTAAAGGACTTGCCACCAAACTTTCTGTTAGCGCAGGAGGCATTAAAGGTCTGGGTAGCTTCAATCCCTCTTAAAGGTGCTTATGAAGGGATGGCACCCAAAGGCCAAACAGTACACATAACAAGCGCACACTAAAGGTGTAGCTGAGCTTTCCAGATAATAAAGGAAATCTCCAACCGGCCCAAAGGGGCAGAGTGAGCCCCTGGACTGATACGCTACACCTGACCTTGTGGCTGCCCTCTGGCCAGGTGACCGTAATTGTGATGGAACGCGTCTTTAAACGGGGTTTCTATTTGAAGGTATAAAGGGGAGTGAACAAGATACCATGTTCTCACAAAAGTAAAGCGGTATGCCTGGCACCTCTGCAAGAGACTGGGAATTGGAAAAGCAGGTAATCACCCGAAGGCAAAGGAGATGATAAGCAAGTTTGTCTATCTCACCTGGATTCTGGGTAAAGATGAGGGGGTGGGGGCAGGGAGAAGCCCCTTTACAATTTGCAGACTTGTGTTGGGCTGCTAAATGCAAGGTGAGGAGTTTAAAACCATCAGCCACTCTGCGGAAGAAAGCCAAGCTTTCTACTCCCTTAAAGAGTTAGCCTGGGAAACCCACAGGGGCAGTTCTACTCTGCCCTCCAGGGTTGTCAGGGGTTGGCGACTGGATGGTAGTGAGTGGGATTTTTACTCCACAGAGAGGAGCCCTGGGGGTGGAGTACGTTATTCACTGAGCTACTAACCACAAGGTGGCTTTTTTGTTTGTTGTGCGTCATGGAATTGGGTTTGAGGGTACGGGGAAATGCTCCCAAAGAATTGATTCAGACTCATAGGGACCCCACAGGACTGAGTAGAACTTGCCTCCCCTCTTTGTCCCCTAGAACAGCCGGCAGGTTCAAACGGTTGACTTTTTGGTTAGTGGCCCAACATATAACCCACGACCCCACACCAGGCTTCATTACAAGTCATAGCAAGCCTCTACAGCTACAGAGATTCTGACAGTATAAATCTTTATGGAAGCAAACAGCCTCATCTTTCCCAAAAGCAACAGTGGGAGATTTGAACAGCCAACACTAGATTGGCAGCCAAATACCCAGAACTCACACCAACACTAGAATTTGGTTAAAACCAAACTCACTGCCTTTAAGTTGATTCTGACTCAGGACAGGGTAGAACTGCCCCTTGTGGATTTCTAATACTTTATTGTAACTCTTTACAGGAGTAGAAGGCCTCCTCTTTCTCTCTGGTGATTTCAAATGGCTGACCTTGTGGTTAGCAGCCCAAAGTGTAACCCACTATACCACCACAGCCCCCGCAACCCACAAAAAGGCACCACACATGTAAGAGGGGTGTGATGGGAGCAGAGAATAAACCCCTTTAACCTAGTCCAGAGGCCTGCTGAAGAAGAGGGTTTAGCTGAGAACTTGAAAGGTTAAATTTGGTTCCTGGAAAAAGAGGACTTTTAAGATAACATGAGGAAAGATCATGAACGGTGGCATTAAGATTTGGGCTAGAATGCACAGCAGTGATAAAGTGAGTTTCATCGCTTTACAGGATAGCTTAGCATGCAAGGAAAGCTTTAAACTTACTAGCATCTGTGCCAGTTTATGTCAAGCACAAATTGCTGAGCAGCGAAGTGATGGGAGCCTCGGAAGCTGAGGAACACACTAGAGAAGATGATAGACTAGAATCACAAGGTTATTATTGAAATCTAGATTTGAGGCGATTAGAGTTCGGCCAAAATAGAATCCTACAGAAACAGAAATAACAAGTTGAAACTGACCTAAATGATGAAAAAAAACACGAACCACCATATTCTAGAAAGTTTCTGGACAGCCTAGCAAGAGCTAATGAGATAGAAAGTTAACCCCCAATATTCAGAACCTAGGGAGACCAAACTGCTTCTAAAAAGGAGGCTGTGAAAGACTCTAATGTGAGAAGAGGACGACAGAAACCAAAACACCGTTAGTCATCTAAACCAAAAGGTAACCTCATGGCACACCGTTTCAGCACTTAGGGAGGGAGGGAAGCCTAAGTGGTCACTGGTGGTGACAGCCTACTTAAGAAGCAACCAGAAAGCCTGGGCACGGGCTGGGAGGTGGGGGTCGGTCTCTCTCTCCGTCTCTCTCTCTCTGTCTCCCTCTCTGTCTCTCTCTCACTCTAGGCTGATGTGTGTCACGTGAGAGCTCTGGTGGCTTAGTGCACTACTCTCTGGGCTGCTAACCACAAGATCAGCAGTTCAAAACCACCAGCCTCTCTCTCAAGGAGAAAGACAGGCTTTCTACTCTGGTGGAGAAACCCACAGGGGTAGTTCTACCCTGCCCTACAGAACGCTGAGTCGGCATCAACTGCACAGCGGTGAGTTTCGAACTTGTGTCAATACACAAATCTGAGTCATTTCTGGTAAACTGCCAAGATATGGCAAAGGGTAGTGCCCGGGCTCTGCTCCCCTGTTCTGTCTTATCAGTGCTCCTACACTTCTGTTGTTTGTATGCTGTGAGGGAAATGGCCTACAGCAGGATCGCTAGTTAACCCTGACCTTATTAGTACTATGTTCAACTCTACTGAGATGAGATCCAAAAGTCAACATTGTTTCCCTCAAAGAGCTGCCTGTGAAGCACTGCTTCATTGTGGAATAAGCTGAAAAGACGTTAGGAGGTTTGTTTTCAACAATGTGAAGAGATGAAGCTCTGCGCTGTGCGAAGAATAAAGGATCCTCCTATCCCTGTAAGTAGGTGGTCCCTCGGTTGCGCTGCAAAGCCGGCGTAACAGCTGAAACAGCTGCTGGCTCTGACATACCTGTCTTTGACAGAATCATCTGCCTTCTCGCTTCACACAGCCGAACTTTTTGCATGTTCACAGGCATGTTTTAAAGTTACATCAAAGCTTTCAGGATCTCCAAAAGTCATAAAAAGAAGTGGGGTGAGGGGGTGGGAAGGAACCTTGCTCGTCAGTACAACATGCCTAAATGGTGAGAAGGCGTGTGGGCAGGACTTCAGAGGCTCTGTGATGCAAGACGGTACAAGTTCTTGGCATCATATAAAAGTTTCCAAACAAAAGATTATCTTACATCCCTGTGCACAACACTGATACACAATAGAGTAAATTGAAAAGTAAAAGAAACCTTAACCATGACTTTTCTGCTTCTCTCTCAGCCAAAAACATGTCAAAGGATTAACAAAATATCAAGAAGCTTATACAATCAAATATTTTAAAGTAAGAATAACACCTTTAAAATCGGTTGTTGTTACACGTAGTTTGTAAAAGAACCACAAGAGGGCACCAAAGACAAAAGACTTGAACAAGTTCCATTCGGTGGCGCTTTACAGACAAACTGGGTTCACAACAGATTATAACCCTAACTACTAGGGTACCTGTCTGTACCTTTCAGAGATAAGATCGTGGCTGACATTTTTAAAAAACTGATATATATTTTTAAAATACTCTAAGATGCCATAAGTCATATCTTTATATAAACAAGGTTTAGATTTCTTAAGGGCAGTGAGTGTCCATCACCTCCATCGTAAAATGCACACAATAGCAAGAGCCCAAGTAATAGCTGCCAATCCCCCCAAAACTGGTGGAAACGTGCAAGAGAAATGTCAACTATTCCTATCACTTTATCACTGCATTCTAAATTGCTTTAAAGGAAAAGATTTATGACGCAGACCTTTGTTTCTAGAATATAAATAATAAAGGACTGGTTTGTCTTTGAATGGAATTTCTTCTCTTTCTCTTTTATTCCTTTTTCTGTTCCAAATGATAGTGTTCAAAGAGCAATTAGAAGCCTTAACACACACTTATCAGAAGAAATAGCATTTGTATAAACCTAGAAATGATAATATTATGAAGATTTTTTAAGGAATCATCCTCCAAAACATACATTTCAGAAGAGGGCTTTGAAGCACACTAAACCAATATTGATTTTAACAGGCCGTTTACACTACTGAAACTCCCAATATAAATGGAACTCTGGGGCTGAGGAGGTCAAGACAGCAAGAAAACAAACAGTCCCCTCACCCCTGCCCAAGCCAAATCCTCCTCAGGCATTTGTCTCCGGCATTGCTGGAGACATAGAGCCAGTGCTTTTGCCATGTCATTCTTGCAAGCAGATACACTCTGTGCTATTGACTGCAGCACTGTGCGACACAGTAAGTTAGGGTGGGGTCCGGTAAAGCTGATTACAAAAGAAGCACACACAGAGATTTGTCCATTTTCTAGGGATTTGTCCCATACTTAGTGAGTGCCCAGAAGTGTGTTAAGCTACAGTCCTGTCTTTGAGAACCGTACACTTTAGTGAAAGCAGCTTAGAAAATGGTCGGTGAAAATCATGAGAGCACTATTGGGAGTTTAGGCACAGGATCCCACAGGAGCATATCGGAGCATGCGTCTGCCGACGACAAGTGAAGCCCAAAGGACAAGGAACTAATCAGACATGATGGGGGTGATGTCAGGTTTGTTTTTAACTTTTATTATTTTAAGCTTAACTTATTCCCGGGCCATACATTTTTGCTCCTTCAGTTCCTTCTGGTTGATCTTTTTCCTTCTGTGCAGCCTCCTCTTCTGGTTTGGAAGCAATGTGTCCCTTTCCATTCAGGATCATGTCAGTGTGGCAGAGGGAGTGCATGCATGGGCTGATCCGACTGTGAGCTCTGTAGGTCTGGCGGCCCATTTTGAGGCTTTGTTCACCTGGATGTGCTCAATCACCAGAGAATCCACATCTAAACCCTTAAGCTCAGCATTACTCTCTGCAGTTTTAAGCATGTGCAGCAAAAGTTCAGCACTCTTTTTGGGCCACGGACCCTGTGACCAAGCCCACTGTTCGGCCTGGGCACACATACCAATGCCGCCTTTGTCACAACAGAAGGGCACACACTGCTTCTGCAGAGTGATGTCTTTCAAATATTTGGCGGCTTTCTGGATATGCATACTCTTGATGGCCTGGGCAGTTTCACTGGTGTTCTTAAAGTGGACCTGGAGATGCGAGCCTCTTGATTTACATGATTGTGGTGGGTTTCTGGGTCAAGGGAGTAGTGAACCATCTTGACAGATCACCTCAGGCCACTACTAGAAGAGGTCTTGTGTTTACTTTAAAAAACAAACACTTTGGGGGTAACCTTTTTGTGCTCAGAATTTAACTACTACCTCTAGAATCCTGCTGCTTCCCTAACTGCCCCACTTCTCCCACAGAGTTCAGCCTCACATGCATATCCAATTGCCAGCTACAGAAGGGGACTTGGATGACCCAGGGCTGACACTTCGAATTAAACAAGTCCCAGAGTGATCCCCAGAAGGCCACAGCCTTGAAAATACTACGGGGAAGTTTTGATCCTCACAGGTCAGGTCACTGTCAGCTGGAACTGACTGCACAGCAACTCACAACAACAAAGTGACCTCATCTGACCCAGACACTGGTCCGAAGCGAGCGCGGCCGGGGAGGAGGTGGAGAAAGTGAGCAATGGGAAGAAGCGATGTTTCGTATTGTACGCTGTCCACAGGGAACTTCCTGAGCAGAATGGGAAGGGGAAAGAATAGCTGTACTTTAGAGAAAACGGATGGCTTCCACCTCTGCCAGGGTACCATGGTTAACACCAACAGAACTACCTGATATTGACAGAAGGTGCTCTTGACCTAAGGACCTACCACGAGTCTCCTCATGGGGAAACCGAGGAATTCCGCATGAGAGGCATCCTAACAGCATACTGAAGCGGTACTCCTACAAACTGCCAAGGCCATCCCCAACAAGGACAGTTCGAGAAACCATGGCCATCAGGAAGAGGCATGGAGCCATGGTAACTAAATGGAAGATCATATTCCAGATCAGTGGTTCTCAACCTCCCTCATGCCTCTACCCTGTCATGCACTTCCTCGTGTTGTGGTGAGCCTCCCGCCCAACCATAAAATACTTTTTGTTGCTACTTCATAACTGTAAGTTTGCCACTGTTAAGAATCGGGCGACCTCTGTGAAAGGGCCGTTCCCCCAAAGGGGTCGTGACCCACAGGTTGAGAACCGCTGCGCTAGATGGACTCCAACAGAGAAAAACGACACCAGGTAAAAGAAAGTCAGGACAGACTGTGGACTTTAGTTAATAACATGTGTCAATATTTGCTCGTGAATTGCGACAATGCCCCCATGCAGATGTTAAGACGTTCACTACAGGCAACACTGGATTCAGGCATAGGGAATCTCTGCAAATTCTTTTGTAAATCATAAACTGTGCAAAAATTTAAAGTTTATATGTAAACCAAAAAAAAGAAAACCTGAGAAAATCCTCCACAAATATTTCAGTGGGAACAAAGAATTATGGAGTACGAGTTAGATCAAAGGCCCAATGCTAAATAAAGCCTTTAGGTCAGTGCCTTTCGGCCAGGCTGCACATGAGAATCCGGCGGGAGGTGGGAGGTCAAGCATGCCTGGGTCCTCCCCTAGACCAGTAAAATCAGAAATTATGCAGAGTGAAAACAAGGCACTAGTCTCCACACCCCCGTGGAACCGGTGGTTCCCAGAGACAAAGAGATTGCACGCTCTAGCCCTCTGCTAAATCGTCTACATATTCAGCCAGACAAGTCTCAAGGAGCTCCTCCCCATTATAAGTAGCTACAGCACACAGACTGCGAGTGAGTCATACGTATAATTTGTTATTTGGACAAGGACAAAACAAACTCTACATTCCTCTAGCAAGAAAACAGCCTGCCATCACTTTTCAGAGTAAAGCAGTATGGGGAGTGCAACTGCTTAAACACCGCTCTTCTGTCCATGTCTTTGCAGCACCCACCAAAAGAGTGGGTGAGACCATGCACACAGAGTGCGTGAGGCGCTCAGAGGGAACTGGTCAGTTTTGCCATTCCTTAGGGTATAAGGGAGCCATCGCCAAAGCAGAGGGAGAAGAATCCCACAATCATCAAGTACGAAGAGCCACCATCCAAACGCATGCGAGATTCCTGGGAGGTGGCAGAGGCACCCGAGGTGGGGCCACAGGGGTGTACGAGACAGAGACGGCGAGGTAGAGCAGCAGGGTCCCCACCTCACACAACAAAGCAGCGTCCAAGGGCCCTCATGGCTGCTGGCTGAGAAGAGGCACTCCTGTGGACCAAAGATTGTAGCCTGAATGTTTTCTGATCCTGATCTGTGGGAACCAGTTAGCTTCTCTAGTAAACCCTGTCACTGTGAGGGCTGCCTGAGAGCTCCGTACAGCCATGGAAATGGATGAAGCAAGCCAGCAGAGCAGCAGAGTGCAGTGGGAGGCGCGGGCGGGGTCAGAGTATGGTACAGAAGGACAGGGTGGAGGCATGTCTGGCCTCTGCCTCATGGAAATCGGCCCTGGGCTGGTGTGGAGTGGGGTTTCTCCCCCCTACGCCCTCCCTATTTCCTCATTTCCTCAGACACTTAGAAAACATTTAGCAAAGGGTACTAGGTGGGAGTGATTTTTAAAATGAATGCATCTTTTAATATTTTATAGGGAAAGATCTTTTCAAATCTTATAGAGATGATTCACATCAACTTGATTTATACCTATTCTGAATGTTCCTTGGTGACAAGAAAATGTATTTCGTACTGAATAAAAAGCAATTATGTTCACAGAAACTCTGTAAAAGGTGAACATTGAGACGATTCAGAGATTTACAGTATATAAGAACACACATGTGTTCTTTTACACTAATGATCCGAGGGCATCTCCTACAATGCCCAACAAGCAACTTCTTTCTTGCTAGGTGACAGGGTTGGCCACCTCAGGCAATGCCTCACTGGCTTGATACATAACAGTTCAGTTGCTAGAGAAGGACCCACTCAGGTTCAGGACCCAAAAGGCTGCCCTCGGGACTGCTAGAGAATACAGGTGGCCCAGGCTAACACTAGATACAGTACAAAACCTGGCTTTGAGGTTGAATTCTGCACATGCCCTCTCACCAACCCTCCACCCCACCAAAGATTTGCTGAAGTCCTAACCCATAGAACCTATGAATGTGCCCTTATTTCAAATAAGGTTAATAAGTTGAAATGAGGTTATTGGGGTCTGCCGGATCCAGTCCACCTGGCGTCCCTATATGACAAAAAATCTCACACAGTGGGTAGGCAAGGGTGGAGAATGGAGAATCGCAGAATAAGCCAGGGAATGCCTGGGGTACAGAATGCTAAAAGGAGGATTCCCCTCCTATGGAGGTTTTGAAGGGGAGATGACCCTGCCAGCCCCTTGATTTCAAATGTCTGTTGCTTTAAACTCCCAGTTTTTACTGATTTGTTACTGTGGTCTTACCAAACAAATACACCTGGCCACGCAGATCTCTCGCCAGGCTAAAAAGACCTTTCCTCTTTGAAAAACCTCATTGAAAGAGGAGGCTTACTCTCAATGAAAACAACTCTCTCTCTCACACCTCCGCTACCACCAAGTTAATTCTGACTCACCGTGCCCCTCCACAGGGTGAGCAGGCGCAGACAGCCTCATCTCGCATGTGGTGGGCTGGAATCCCTAACTCTGTGTTAGCAGTCCAGCAATCACCCGACAGCACTCCCAAGGCCCCTCCATGGAAACACAACCGCAATCCCAAATACTCCTAATCCCTCTGCCGTGTCCTCAGTACCCCAGCTAAACCAGAACTTGCCGACTGAAGGCACCATCTGAGGGAAACTAACCAGTCAGTTTCCTGGGCCCTGGTCATAGCGGTGAGTAGAAGGTGGAAAGAAGCGAGGATGCACAGCATAACAGACAGATGTTAGGTAAGCGCAAATCTGTGAAATACGAGCTCTTTACTATACAACCCTTCTCATGGGGGGAGGGAGGAGGGGAAGCAAGACTGCACTGCTGCTCTAGGGTGTACAGAAAATTCTTTGGCAAAAGCTCCAGTAATTCAGAAGAAAACATCCATTTATTTCTCTTCTGATTAACTACTAATTTGGCATGCCTTGCCTTAATGGCTCTGATTTTTTGGCAATGTTTAGAAGCCTTCTCTTCCCTGCTTTGATCACTTTGACTAGTAACATGTCCAGAACCCAACAGAACAGAGCCGAGTGAAAGAGAAAGACCTGGACAAGATGCGCTGACAAGGTGGCTGCAGCACTGGGCCCCAGCACGCTAACAAATGTGAGGCTGGCGCAGGGCCGGGCAGTGTTCTGCTCCGTTGGAATTGACCCGACAGCACCTAACAACAACAGAATCTGGGAACCATACAATCTGTAAAGATATTGCTTTATGGATATATACTTCCAAATTGATCATATTAAATACTGTAATTCAAGCCCCATATTCACAATTACAATTACAAAGCACTCCAGAAAAGACAACAGCATCCATTAAAACTGAAGCATGAACATGCAGGTTTATGCCTATGTCTCTCAAAGTTCATCCAAAAATCTCAAAAGACACAGAAAAAAGACAACTCACAAAGACACAGAGCACAGAGGAGGAAGTGGCAGCAAAAGGAAGAAATCAAAAAAAATCTAGACGCTGGAAAGCTTCCAAGGATAAATACAAGGAGGCTTCAAAACATTTGTGGATAGATGGAATTAACAACAACAATAACAACATAACAACCAACTGCCATTGAGTTGGTTCCTACTCACAGCTACCCTACAGGACAGGGTAGAAATGCCCCATACATTTCCAAGACTGTAACTCTTCATGAAGAGAAAGCGTCCTCTTTTCCTGCAGAGTAGCTGGTGGTTTCGAACTAGTGACTGTGCAGTTAGCAGCCAAAAGTGTAACCACTAGGCCACGAGGGCGCTCTTGAAACGTAAAGATAATGTAACTGCCCCATAAACGTTTAGAAGCCCCCTTGTGTGTGAGTGGTATCTAGTTTAGCAGGCCACAGGAACTTGAAGGACAGAAGCCACAGGCAGCAAACAAAGTCCGGCCACGGCACTGTGGACCTGGTGTTGGTTACAGTGAGTGAGGCTCATCCCAGCCAAGCTCTGGGGCAGCAAGTCCACAGCCCTAAGAGGTGAGTTACCCTCATCAGGCCTTGCAGTGAGCAGATTCTGACTGAGAATGGGACTGACACTTCGTGAGAGATCCTCCCTCAGCACCCTCTAACCAAACTACTACTCGGTCCTGATCCACAGACACTTTGCCTTAGGAAATGTGTGCTGTTTTAAGCTGTGAAACTTTGGGGTGCATGGCATGTAAAGGCCCTGACTAAGGAAAGGCCTTTTGTCATGTTCAAAAGTGTGTTTAAATCTAAAAGGAGCCTTTGAGGCTGTAGCCCAGCAAGGGAGAGGCATGTCTGAGGAAAAGGAGGGTCTGCAAGGAAGGAAAGAAGCAGAGGGCTGTGTCAAAAAGAACACAGGAGGCGCCCACAGTTCTCTACCTATCTGAGAAAATGGAAACCAGCCTGTAATTACGTACAGGCAGATAAGGATGAAGCAAAACTAAACACCGGCCTACTGGTGGCTAAGGTATCTCGCCAGCCCAGTAGTAACTGGAAGTCCACACATATCCTGTCAAAGCCCAGAAAAGGCCAGTGAGTGCCAGCACAGAGGGGCAAAGACTGGCTTCTCAGTGAACACGAATGACCCTCTCCGAGATGGTGTAAACCGGATTAAGCCAATGTTGCTCAAAAAGCAATAAATTAAGTTAAAGGAAAGTGAGCATTGGGTAGAAATGAAGGATCATGGGAGTTTCAAAGTAGATAAATCTTTCATTTCTGACTCCTGATTCCAAACTTCAGCAAACCATTTCTCTTATAATTTTACTCAACTGCTAAAAGGGACAACACCACTAAACACCAGCAAGCGTAAAGAGCAAGTGGAATAATAGCTGATCAAGTGTTTCTGAAAGTACAAAATGCTAGATGTGTGTCAAGTGGAAAGACATCTGAAACTAAATAGATGAGGGGCTTCAGAGAATTCATGGGGAAAAATCCAGTCTTTTCATTCCATTTTTCCATGAACTTTTTGAAGCACTTATTACTTATTGCTGGACAAGAACCCAGTATGGGAATTATAAAATCCCTTGAAACAAGAGCCAAAGTATTAAAATAATTCTGTATTACCCACTATTTCTGTAGAATTAATGTACATTCACAAACGTATGAAAAATGTAAATGGAACCAGCAAGTTCAACACACTCAGCCCTTGTTTGTCCTTTCTGCTTTCTCTCATAACCCCTCTTCTACTGCAGTACTTGTTATCTACAGCACAGTTGTTGACAAGTTCAAGAAAGTTCCCAAAGATATGGCACACAATTGACCGCATTCATGACTGTTCTCAACAATCACGGAATACCAACTAGAGATAAGGCATTGTGCAAGTGTATTCCAGCAACCTTACCTCTCACTTATCCCTAGTTCTTAAGACCTAAGGGTAGCAAGCATTTAATATAAATCAATTAAATTCTACCTCACAATGTAACAACACAGTCAGTGCTATTGAGGCAAAAGTCACAGTAAAATGATTACTCACTTCCAATTCATGGTGAGCCTATAAGGCAGGGGAGAACTGCCCCTCTGATGTTTCAAGATTATACTCTTTACAGGAGTAGAAAGACCTGGCTGGTGGTTTTGAACTGCTGACCTTGCATTTAGCAGCTCAACAAGTAACTACTATTGCTAGCAGGGCTCAAGACAAGAGCTGGGCAAATCAGTTATGTGTCAAGAGGGAAAAGTCAATTTCCCGAAGGCAAATACAAACCGAATTTTCTTCCTCCTCCTCCAGCTCACGCTGCTGCTCTTCATGTCTCTTCGCTTTGATCTCCATAGCTTCTGTGATCAGGTCTCTTAAAATCGACACAGGCTTTGCATTCTTGATAAAATGATGCTACAAAAGGAAAGTTAATGGTCTATCAATTCAAAAGCTTTCTCTGAATTGCATAAAACACCTGTTAAAACAACAAGCACATGCTAATAGGGCTAAAGGTGTCAACAGTTTTTCATCTAGAACCAAAAGTATACATGTAGAAAACACTATTTCGGATACTTTTGAACTAAAGATTTTTTTTAATAGTTTTATTAGGGGTTCATACAACTCTTATCACAATCCATACATACATCAATTGTGTAAAGCGCATTTGTACATTCTTCTCAAAATATTTTCTCTCCACTTAAGCCCCCGGCATTAGGTCCTCATTTTTTCCCTCCCTTCCCACTCCCCACTCCCTCCTGAGCCCTTGATAATTTATAAATTGGTATTTTGTCATATCTTGCCCTATCCGACGTCTCCCTTCACCCACTTTCTGTTGTCCGTCCCCCAGGTAGGAGGTCACATATAGTTCCTTGTAATAGGTTCCAAACTAAAGATTTTGATTTTGAGTTTATTTGCTTAATTAAAAAGTGAGAGAGAGCATTAAAAGACAAGGACACTCAGGAAAAATGCCACCCTATAACTAACAAAACTACAATATCCTTGAAAATATAACTGTCCAAAAGAGTACAGCTTGGGAAGAAATGTTTAAAATAAAACAAAAACAGAAGAACACACCGTGGACTCCATTGTCTATACATTTATCTGGGTCTTCAGTGGCAGTGGTCAGCTGAAATCAGTGGCCAGCAAGGCAGCAACTATTTTGTTACTTCCTTCGGATCTTTTTAACGTCTTACATCTTGAATAATTTAGTCTTCTCCAATGGAGAAATTTTAAATTTGCAAAAGATAATTTTTCATAAACATTCCCTCACTACTAAACTTTATTTTAAAAAGTAACTTTCTATTTCTTTTTTATACTAACTTTATCTAGCTAAAATACTTGAGTTCTTAAAAAACAAAAATTGCCAGGCCTGGGTTTTTTTAGTTTTCTGGAGGAAAAAGAGGTGGGAGAAAGTAGGGAGGGTACAAGTGTAACTAGCGACAGATAAACTTATGTTAAAGCAGCCAATCCAACTTTAACTTTCATAATTATAAGTCAGTAGATAACACCTGCAAAGGGGGCTCGACCCTGAGAACGAACGTGAGGATGGCGCCAGGCCAGGCAGCGTTCCATTCTGTGTGCACAGGGTCCCTGACTGGAAGGCACCTAACAAGCACAACAGAGAGTATCAAGGGAACGTTACCTAAGTTACTTTAATACAGACTAAACCCAACACATCTTTCTCATTGTCTCATCTTTCTCCTGCAGTACAGCTGGCAGGTTTGAACTACCAACCTTGCAGTTAACAGCCCAGTGCTGAATATGAACTGAATTCTTAATTTATTAAATAGCATAAAACTAACAAAGGTTTACTTACTTCACTAAATTAGATAAATCCACCTATATCTATTCCACATGAAATGTATTTAAATTCAACCCATGTTTGCATAAGACACATTTCAAAAACTTACAAGATAGGTAACTCTCACCCCCATCAAGTCACTGCTGACTCACAGCGACCCCCTGTGGATTTCTAAGGCTGGCACTGTTTATGGGAGTAGAAACCCCAGTCTTTTTTCCTCAGAGCTGCTGGTGGTTTTCAACTGCTGACCATGCAGATCACAGCCCAACGCATAGCCACTACATCACCACAAACACAAAAAGGTATAAAATGTGGCAAATATATCCAAAGTAAAAATATTACAGTTGTTAGCTTGGTATATTGTGGGAAAAGATCCTGGAATTTCCCCCACAAACTTATTGAAGGCCCCTTATCTGTGACAAAAGCTACACAATATAAAGCGTTAACCTAAATAAGTAAAACCTGGGAGATTTTACTATTTCTTTTTCAGTTATTATGAAGTAAAACGGGCAAGTAATAAAGGCAAAAATGATAAAAATTTTCTTTAAAAAAGAATAGATTACCCAGAAGCAAAACATAAAAGGCTGAAGAGACTGGCAAATTATGAGGGCAGCATTTCCAATCAGTGAGGAAAAAACAACTTAAACTAAAACTGGTGCTGAGATAATTGCCTGTTTGGGGGAGGAAAAAAATCTTAAACTAGCTCCTTACCACAAACACCAAAATGAAGTCCAGACTGCGAAAGGAGTTAAAATGTTAAAAAATAAAAATATGAAAGAAGTTAATTTTAAAGAACATTGATATACTCAACTCAATGCCATAAAATCAGAGGAAGAAAATAAAAGCTGGATTTGAATGCACACAACTTAAAGATGCATGAGAGCAAGAAACCACAAATATATCATACTTTTGTCAGACAACAGATTGATTGTAGAATGAAGTTTATAAAACGTTATAAACAGGGGTCCTCAAACTTTTTAAACAGGGGGCCAGTTCACTGTCCCTCAGACCCATTGGAGGGCCGGACTATAGTTTAAAAAAAAACTATGAACAAATTCCTATGCACACTGCACATATCTTATTTTGAAGTTAAAAAACAAAAACGAACAAAAAAAGCGGGGCAAAAACACTCAGCGGACCAGATAAATGTCCTCAGCGGGCCAGATGTGGCCCGTAGGCCATAGTTTGAGGACACCTGGTTACAAATAAGAAAACTGAACACAACAAATCCTAAAAGCAAGAAAGTGGACTGTTTCTAAATGCATCTATAGTGAGACTCATCTCAAAAATGTGGGATTTCTTTCAAAAGTGCCATTTTTTTAACTGACAGAGTTCAAATGAATGACGCTGAGAGAGAGAAACTAAGAGAAAAGAAAAGTCTAACGTGAACTGCAGAGGACTGCCACTTCTGAGCAGAGGGTATTAGCCCTATTTTTCCTGTATCGCCCCACTAAGTCCAGAGGTTACCTATCGAGTCACGGGGGAGAGGAGAAGGCAAACAGCTGGGGAGAACAGGACCCACGGAAGGAACAAGCACAGCTGTGAGTTCCATGGGTCTTCTTTTGGCTCAGAGAAGCTGGCAACATAGAAACACCAACAGGCACCAACCAAAAAAGAACCCGACAAAAGCTTTCTCTCGAGCCTAGCAAAGCAGAAATCCTTTAGGCAATCACCATGCTACCCAGCCAAACACCACAGGAAAAAAAAAATTGGCCCCACATCCCATAGCCAAGGCTGAGTGGAGAGCCAATACTCCCATCTTCTCCAGGCTTTGATGGGTCAATCAACCCTTCTAGTGAGGTGGTGGTCGTTAAAGAATGCCACGCTTGGGCATGCATCCAGACCAGGCAGTAGCAAGGAGACACTCCCCTGTTGGAGAGTTGCAAAGATGACAATATGAGAGTCTGGACTTACACCCCTGTTGGCTGGTAACGAGACACCCACCTCACCCCTGCCACCTGTTGTGCAGTGGCAGAGGAGGGCTGGTGAAGGGTCAAGACTTTGGTCAACCACTGAATGATAGCAAGGTCAATTCTCACTGTACCAGAGGAGGGCGATGGACTCTAAGCCCAGTGCAATAGTAAGGAGGCGCTCCTCCTCCACCCTGAGTGGCAATGGAGACCAAGTGGGAAACCTGGACTTCCGCCCCTATCTTGCAATACAAGCTGTCATCCCTATTCCACTCATAGAAGCAGTGACAGCAGATCTGCCATAGAGAGAGATGTAACAAATAGCCAGAGTCTCCTAATACGGTACCCAAATCATCATGGCTCCAACTGAAAAGCAGTCATCATACCAAGAACCAGGAAAAATCTCACCTTAAATGGGAAATGGAGATCAACAGATCCAAACAGCCAGATGACACTGATATTCAAATTAGCATACCAATATTTTAACACGGCCATTATTTTAAAAACTACAAAAACATTTACAAGTGCTCATAAACTGATGAAAAATGAAATAGACTCAGCAAAGTAGGAGAAGATACAAAAAGGAAATAAATGAAAATTTTAGAACTAAAAATTACAATTAGCAAAATTAAAATCCAGATAGATGGACCCAAACAGCGGAAAGGAGGGAAGACATGAAAGAATCAGTAAGTTGGGAGATAGTGCAATGGAAACTATATAATCTAAACTAAAAATAATGAATGAATAAATAGAGTCTCGAGGACTTGTGGGACTAAAACAAAAGATCGAGATAAATACTGGTATGGCCGTACAGACACACCTACTGGCAGAAAGGGGGTGGGAGCGAAAGTGGGAGTATACTCAGGAATACATATGTTTGGCAAAGAGGGTTCCCATGTGTACTTACCTTTGATGCAAATAAACTCATAACTGCGGTGGCGCATACAGGAAAGGCAATGTTCTAAAACGGGCTGAGGGAATCAACTGCTGGGTCTGGGGATTCAGGAGACCACGCACGGTCTGATGTTCAGACCCATGGCCTCAAACGACATCAAGGTCATTAGCATAATATCGTTCACAAAAACAATGCTCTACATCCTCCTTTGGTGAGTAGCAGCAGGAGTCTTTAAAGCTTGCAAGGGATCAACTAAGGTGCAATTACTGGTCTCCTGTCCGGAGGAAAGAAGAGTGAAGAAAACTGAGAGGGAATGTACGCAATTAGTCCTTGGACTCATGGCCAGGAGAACATCAGTCCTCACGTTCCTTAGCCCAGAAGAACCCCATGGTGCCTGGCTACCGCGGCCAACTACTCTGAAAGCGATCAATCGCATTAGAACGCAGAGTGAGAAAAAATTGTGGAACAAAAGTCAAAATCATGTAACAGTCCAAAATTGATTGTGGTACAACTCTTCTTTTTTTTAAATCATTTTATTAGGGGCTCATACAACTCTTATCACAATCCATACATACATCAATTGTGTAAAGCACACTAGTACACTAATAGCCCTCATCATTCTCAAAACATTTGCTCTCCATTTAAGCCCCTGGCATCAGGTCCTCATTTTTTCCCCTCCCTCCCCGCTTCCCTCTCCCTCATGAACTCTTGATAATTTATAAATTATT
>NW_022103896.1:40336856-40358618 GCF_000313985.2 Echinops telfairi | reverse complement strand
AGGAGGAGATGAGCCAGTCAGGGTGCGATGTACCAACGATGAAAAATACAACTTTCCTCTAGTTCCTAAATGCTCCCCTCCCCACCCTCACTATTATGATCCCAATTCTACCTTGTACAACTCTTAATATGAGTGCACTATTGAATTGTATGCTATGTGAGTTCTATGCCAATAAAAGTGTTTTTAAAGAAATTTATGAAAGACCAGACTTACTAGTGTGAAGGAGACTGGAGGGAACCCTGAGACTATGGCCCTTAGTCAACCTTCAGCAGTGGGAATGCGAGGTCGCTATGAGTCAGAGTGAACTTGATGGTGGTGAGTTTGATTTGCTTTGAACTATATGAAGGAGGACATGGCATCGGGATTTGAGGAAGTTGCATTGACAACCTGCAATATGCGGATGACACAACCTTGCTTGCTGAAAGGAGAGAAGACTTGAAGCATTTACTGATGAAGATCAAAGACTACAACCTTCAATACAGATTACAAAGCAACTTAAAAAAACCCAAATCTTCACAGATGGACCGATAGATAACAGCATGATAAATGAGGAAAATATTAAAGTTGCCAAGGATTTCACTTTTCTTGGTTCCACCACAAATGCTCATGGAAGCAGCAGTCAAAAAAATATTAAAGGACATTGGGCAAATCTTATACAAAAGACCTCTTTAATGAGTTAAAAAGGAAAGCTGTAACTCTGAGGACTAAGTAAGGTGAGCCTGACGCAAGCCAATGGCATTCTGAATCACCTTATATGCATGGGAAAGATGGGCAATGTAAAGCGAAGACTGAAGAAGGCCTGATGCATGTGATTTATGCTACTTGTAAAGAATATTTTAAGTACCATGGGCTGCCGGGGGAAAAACAAATCGATCTTGGAGAAAGTACAGCCAGGATGCTTCTTAAAAGCTAGGATGGCAAGACTCGTCTCATACTTTGGACTGTTATAAGGAGAGACTGGTCCTTGGAAAAGGATATCGTACTTGGGTAAGTAGAGGGTCACCTAAAAAGAGGGCAACCTCAACAAGATGGCATGACACAGTGGCTGCAACAGGGGCTTCAACAGAGCCATGGTGAGGACGGGGCAGACTGGGCAGGTCTCATTCTGCTGAGCACAGGTGGCTAGGAGTCAGGCTGACGCGAAGGCACCTGACAACAACGGTCTTTTTCCAGAAACACTTTTACAGATGTGATTTCACACAAAGTTCATTTCTTTCCTGTAGAATAAATTCACAGAAGTCAAACTGCTGCATCAAAGAAAAATGATTTTTGTTTTCGATATGTCACTGACTTCCATGAAGGTTGAGTACCAAGTTGCACACTTTCATAAAAATAAAGTCTATTTAAGAGTCAGTTTCCACACATCTTTCAACAAATCCCTTTGTCAAATTCTACTCTGGAAAATCACTTTTTACGAGAACCATATTTTGAATACTTTTGTGACTTAAAATCATTTTCCATTTATCGAGCTTTATCAGAAGGAGGTATTTATTAGCTTAGAGGTCTGAGGTAATTCTGTTGGGAAAATAAAGGCTCACAAATTATTATTAAATTACTTCTATATGCATCAAATGTCAAGGAAGAGAAAAATTATCCCATTACTCTGGATAAAAGATCTACTTGTAGCAAGGAATACTGAGATGTTTCACTTTTAGGTGATCTTGAAACCAGTATTTTTAACACACGATATTCTCTTCAAGGAGTACAGAGAGCTTGTATTTATCCATCTTGTACCGGACCAAAGGGGTCCTGATGGTGTAGTACAGTGGTGTGCTATAAAGGCCAGTTGATCACACCCACCGCTGCTCCACATGAGACAGATGTGGCAGCTTGCATCTATCAAGATGTACGGCCTTTCAAACCACCTGGGCAGTTAGTTCTTGGTCCAATAGGGTCCTATGGGTCAGAATCAGTGTTTGGTTTTTGTTTGTTTTTTTAACACTGGCACAAAGGGGCTTAAAGTAGAAGGCTGGCTCTAGGAATAACACACCAGGGGGGAAGGGGGATAGGGGGGCACAGGAAAAAGTCATGGAGACAAGGTTTCATTCAGAAATGTTTAGAAAATTGGGGAAGTCAATGTACATTTCATTTCAAAACAACTTTAGAAGGAAAGGGCTTAACTACAACAACAACAATATAAAGATGCAGAAGACTGAGTTTAGAAAAGAGAACATACAGAGGAAGAAGAGTTGTGTGTGTGTGTGTGTGCGCGCATGCGCGCGCTTGTGTAGTTCATCAATCCATATAGTTTAACTCTTTAGAAATCAGCCATCAAACTCACAGCAGTTCTGGCCCAGAGGCGTGCACACTGACCTGTAAAAGCTGTGTTGCAGTAGCTCTCTGCTCAGGATTCTTCACCAGGCACTTTTTCACAAAATCGGTGAAATCATCAGACCAAAGTTCTGGTTTCCTGAATGTTGGTGGTGGATTTGTGGGGATCATAAAAATCGCCTAGTAGAAATGAAGGATCCGAAAGGCACTGTCAGACTCACAACAGCATAACCAAATAAGCAAATCACTTTATCTATCTTTTTTATCAGATTCTGTATCTGAAAAACAAATTTAAGCTGTTCTAGGATTTCCAGAAAGATTGCAATTCAGGAAGCAAGCCCATCTGCTACTAATGTAATCATTTCCCATTAAATTTCCTTTATTTGAATTGTAGCTCATTGAGCACATCATTCTTTATTTTATCTATTATTTTTTAGCAGTCTCCAGAGGAGACTTGGCGTTTCTGACCCTTTTACCAAACTAAGAATATTGCCTAGTTTATTTTATAGTCAAACAGATACCCCAAATTTTGCTATTGGCAAGCCAAATTTACTTCCCACTTTAATTTATATAAGCACAGTTACTCAAAATGGCTAGAAACAGTCCACCGTGCTTTTGCACTCTGAACAGAATCACAGCTCTGTTGTCCACTAGTACTCCATAGAGCTAATACGCAAGTCAGGATTCCAAATGAAAAGCTTTAAAGGTATTATGTCACTTTATTCTTTAAAAGACAGTACATTCAGATAGTTCAAAATTCAAAAGCTAGAAAGTCTCTCTCCTATTCCTGTCCCCAAGCTACCCAGTCATCCATGTTCAACAAAGAGAATTAATTCCTCATGAGCGTCCTTAGGAAATCATTGTATGTTATAGACAAACTTTGCTCCTGGGCATCTAAAATAGTTCCTAATAAAATATTGTTCCTAGCACATTAATTATCTTTAAACATATATGAAAACAATAGTCAATTGATACAAGTGTATGAAGTATTCAATACATATATGCTATTATTCTTCCACTGTAAAAAAAAGACCAACAGTAAATACAGCACGGAAAAAATGCAAGTAATCCGAACCAGCAGTAAATTTATATAATTAAACAATCACACAGAAGATAACACAAAACAAACACACCCACCGCCATCGAGTCGACACTGACTCACAGCCACCCTATGGGCAGGGTAGAGCTGCTGCGCCTGTGCGTCTGAGCCTGGACTCTATCTAGTACAGTCTCCTCTCGCGCCCTCAGAATTCAACATAAAGGGGGGAGAAATGGTCTTTTAATCATCTTTGTCAATGTATTTCTATGCGGCATGGTGACATGGGGTTCACAAAGACGGATCCAAAAACACTCCCTTCCCAGGCTGTAATGTTCTCTTAGCTTTTCAGACCAGAGGGCCTCGTCCCTCCTCACTCTCAGCTGGTAGTCCTCTAGTTTCATCTGCAAACACATGGAATGTGCAGGAACAGTCTCATTCCTCTAAACCTTAATCATGATACTTAGAAACTCAGTTGCTTACCACTGAAAGCAACTAATCCTAAGTATTATTTTAATGTCTGCTTATACATGGAGAAAACACCAAAACTGTAGACAAAATAATGATGATACATTCTGAAGCAGTGGTGGTGGTGGTGGGGGTAACCAATTGAGTTTTCTGCTCCTGCAAAGATTTACAGCTTCAGCAACCCGAAGGGTCAGTTCCACTCTACCCTGCAGGGTCACTGTGTGTAGCAATGGACTACATGGTAGCAAGTTTGGTTTTTATTCAGAAACTATTTAAAAGCATCATAGAATTTCCATAGTAAACGACATGTTAACCCAATATTCTCATTTTACATAAGAGTGACTCAAAAGCCCAGCTAGGTTAAAAATCTTAAAAACAAAATTTCAGATCTATAAAAAGGGTTTCACTTGGAAGATTAGCAAAGTTGTCTAATGTTTCTAGTGTGTTTGAAGAAGCCAGAAGATGAAGTACAAAGATTTACTAAATCTAAACAAATAGAAGCAGTAACAAAAGGATGAGATAATAAAACATGATCCTGTGTTCTACCTTGTACCTCTCACCAGTTCCTGCTCTATTTCTAAAGTGGAAAAGAAGCACAAGCAGGTTTTTAAGTTTTTAAAGCACGGCTGAGGCAGGAAAGAACTGAAAACGTACTACAATCACAACTGTGAAAGGTGATCAAATGGAAGATCATTCAATCATGTATGAATGAAGGTAAACATTTTTATAGTTCATAAATATTGTTCAGAGCCTACGATGCACAGAACACAGTGTTAGCATGTGACCGCGCAATGATGTACCGGGAACCAGTCACTGCCCTTAAGGCGTAAAGAGGAGAAGGACGCTCTCCTGTCAAGAAAGGAAGTGAAACACAAGCGGCCAGAATGAAGCCCTTGGAGGGGCAGAGGGCACGCAGATGTACTCTGTAAGGGACTAGGAAACACCAGATGATGAGCAAAACGAAGGGTGTGGGTTTCAAACCAAGGAGAGGTGGGGCTAGAAACACTTTAACTATATAATATAGAGGCTGGTATAGATGCCCAACTTCAATGGCATCAAATAGTGAAAAATTCAAATTAGAATAGGAACTACAGGACGGAAATGGAAGATATGAGGCAAGAAATACTTCGAGAGGTCAACCAAGAATACACATGGACATACTGTTTAGGAAGGGTAATAAAAGGAAGAATGAATAACTCCAGAATTCAGGAAATTGACAATAGGCAGCTAAATTAAATTGCAAGACACGCGGGTAGTCTAACAATTCATTATTTTTAATCACTTGAATACCTTTACAAGATGCAACAATTTATACAGTGTATTGTCACCGATCTTTAACTTGGAAAGGGAGCCAAAGGGTATTATGCTCTGAAGAAACAGGAAAGACTCATCGATCCAAGTCTGTTGGTTTAGGCTAAGAGTTACTCTCTTTATCAGTACATGCATCTTATTTCAAATAGGGCAAGTCCTTTACTGGATGAGGACATTCTTGCACATCTTACATCAGATTATGCATATTACAGCATATTACATATATTACACCTAAGCTAGTCTTTCAAAAGTACATTAGCCAGTATTAAGACAAAAGAAACATCTTTCAGTTGAAAAACAAGTATTTGTCAAGCACTTTCTATGTTGTCAAGGAGCTTTGCTGGTGGCAAGGGGTGCATGGTTGCTGGTGTTGGGTTGCTAACCCCAAGGGGTGCATGGGTTGTTGGTGCTGGGTTGGTGGCAGTTCAAAACCACCAGTCACTCTGTGGGAAAAGAATGAAATTGTCTGCTCCGGTAAATATTTAGTCTCAGAAACCCTATACTGGCTCACTATGTGGGGTAACTGGGCTAGGAAACACATAACAAATAATGGAGTGCCAAATAATGAAAAGCCCAGTCTGTAAATAGCCCAGCCAGTCTGTTAGTTTGCATAAGGCAGGCAGGACCTGACATGGCTATAAAGATTGGTAAAGTGAGGTTAACAGGAGCTTGTTGGAAAAGGTGCACACGACCCTCTTGCTTCTTCAAATTAAAGAATAAAAATAAATTTAAACTCTCACCTCTGCAAAATGTAGTTCAAAGCATCTATGAAACCCCCTATGTAGACTGACATCAAACTGCAGGTAAAGATACTAGATTATCTAGACAAATGTGGCTCATCTGCACTTGTGTTACAAATCAGTGGATAACAGCTCAGTGATTTATGTCCTTGAAGCTAAAGGTCTCCTTTGAACTTTGAGCCAATGAGTTTCAGCCTTATCTTCAGATAATCTTAACATATAAGGCTCACCTCAGCAGTAGCTATTAGAAACCCAAGGATGAAAAGCTGAGCTCTAACTCTTATTTACCCAGTACTGTCATAAAGTGAAGCTAAAAGGCTGGCATCCTATTCTCAAACAAGCACAGAATTGTAGTATACAGTTCAAACAATGATCCACCAAAATGCTGGGTATCTAAAGGCTCCAGGAAAACCGCCACACCTTTTGTTTCCATTTTTCTAGACTTGGACAATCCATTGCAACCAAATGAGAGTACATTTCCTCAAAGGCTTTCCTTTGATCAACTAATGAAATAGCCCAGTCATGAATCCTAGAGGAGCCTCTTCTGAATCTCTGGGTTTTCCTAAACGCTGACTAGGTAGCAGGCCCCTTGTAGAAAGTTTTGGTAATCAGTGGCTAGCAATTCACTTCTTTCCTTGCCACCAACCAAATCACAAGGACATACATTACAGCCATATAAACTTATCTTATCTCAAACACCATTTTGATCGAAAAAAGAATGTTAGCACACTAAAGGGTATGATTATCCGTGTGTTTGTTTCTACACAGTGTGTTGCTTAACTACATACTGAACCTTTGATTCTTTTTATTTTTTTAAGTAGTCTTACTAAGCCAAGGAATGTAAGCACCTCAAGACAGCTAATTATCTTCTTGCCTGGAATGTCATGCCCTGGACTCCAGGAACACAGAGGACTAGGAGAGCTGAGCTGAGCAGCTAAGATGCTGGACTTGGTCATCTCGGGGAGTGAGTCAGCAGGGATGGCCGAAACTCAGGTAGCTGGATTTGTGAAGGCACAGAAGCGGCGGGCACGCCAGCATGACAAAGAAATCCATGCCCCCTATTCATGAACCTCAGGTGTACAAACAAAAGGTTATCTCAATACCAACTAAAAGATAAAAGAACCGAGAAAGCACTTTTATAAAACTGCAAAATACTCACCAACAAACATACACGTTTGCTGACCAAAAATGTAACAAATGAGTAACAAAGTACTAAATCATAGTACTTATTTAGCCTATTGCCCCCTTTTCAGAAAAAAAAAAACTCAGCACCCCCCTGCTAAATAAAAACATGTGCGTGCTCTAACCCATTATCCAGGATAAAGGTGCCTGCATGTGCCTGCATGTGCAGTCCCTGCATTGTTCCAGCAGCCCTGGCAGCTTACTGGGTGCACACCAGGCTGCTCACTACAAGGTCAGCCGCTGGAAACCTGCAGCCAGCTAGCTCCAAGGAGGGAGATGGGCTTGCTGCCCCATAGAGAGGTACAGTCTCAGACACTCCCAGGGGCGGCTCCACCCAGTCTTACAGGGCCGCTAGGGGTTGGCATCGACTCAGTGACCAGGAGTTTGTGTTTACCTAGTACTAAATCAAAATCTAAATTTTTTTAAACAAATACAGTAATAATAATATATATTTCTGGCCCACTACAAATAAGATAGTTAATAGTACAATGAATAAAACAAATAATGGGTCTAGAGTCAAAAAACAAAACAGAATTCAGTCCAGAGCATCAAAACTGTGAAACTGGAACAGACCTGGCTTTTTAAATTTGCAGTGAAGTGGAATAATAAGTAGAATGGAAAAATTTATGGACTGAGGTCCTACAACTCAGGTAGAGTCCTACAACTCAGACACCTTTCAGGTGCCTGATGCGGGAGACTGAATTATTGCCAGAGCTGTGAAGAGCACCAAGTTCAAAGGGGTGCGGTCAGTCACCATCTTTGCGCTGGGGAACTTTGTTTCTGACTCTGCAGATCCAAGAGACTTGGTTGCTATGATGAAACTCGCAAGGAGCCCTTGCTTTCCAAGAAGGAGATTAAATTTCTAGCAGGACATCAACCCACCATTTTGCCCATTCCAGTTATCAATCTGGTACACCCAGCCCATATGGTTTGTTACAGTTTTGCTTTGTTGGCCATGACTGAACCTAGGGAAGCTGGCTCAAAGTCTTGCTTCAATTCTAAATCACCCTGACTGTGCAGTTCTTCCAAGTTCCTTAGATATTGAGAGTCACGATTTTGTTCTTACAGTGAGGAGGCTGGACTAGATGTTTTTCAGGTTGTTTGGGATTTAAAAGATGATGGCACTCAACTGTCTACAAACCTAGGAGGTAGGTAAGTATTGAACAAGGATTAAACTGCTAGTTTGAAAGGAAACAGAGGTAAGAGGAGGGGAAAGAATTACAAAAGGGCTCCGAGATGCTAACATAAAGAGTTTAAACTAAAATTGTAACACCAATCCCTCAAATCAAATTTGAAATAAAAAGAGAATACAGACTTTGGGGGTGACTCTGGCTCCTGAAGTACAATTTCACAGTGAGCACAGGGTCAAAGTGTTGGGAACACGGCCTCTCAATTCACATGGGCTCCAGTCATCATGAATCCAGCCAACAGAGGCCAGTTTGTCTACCTGAGAGCTGAATTAAGGGAAGGAGTGTAGCTGGCGCCCTGACCGTACAAAGTGATTGAAAGAACCCACACTCAGGGTCAAGTCAGTTCCAAAAGGCGCTGGGGTCAATGACACCGCCATTATTAGCTATCTAGGCAGAACACTGACAGGGAACTGCCAGAGATTCTGGTAAGACTCAGAAGAGGATGTGGAACAAGGAATATCACTGCTGATGTCAGATGGATCTTGGCTGAAAGCAGAGACTATCAGAAAGATGTTTATTTGTGTTTTATTAACCATGCAAAGACATTCGACTATGTGGATCCTAACAAACGATGGATAGCCTTGAGAAGAATGGGAATCCCAGAATACCTAACTCATGCAGAACCTCTACATGGATCACAAGAGGCAGCTGTGCGAACAGAACAAGGGAATACTGTATGGTTTAAAACCAGGAAAGGTGAATGTCACAGAGTTTAGCCTCTCACCATATTTATTGACTCTGTATGCTGAGCAAATCATCAGAGATACTGGATTATATGACGAGGGCAGCATCAGGATAGGAGGGTAAATGACCCTGTAGGTTTCCAAAATTATAAATCTTGACAGACCCTGCAGTTAGCAGACATACAAGTAACCCAAGTACTTTCATCAGAGCACCTTCCTTTCTGGTTTGGGAGAGGGAATTACAAGGTGTCTGAACCTACAGGTCCATAAAGGAAGAAACCAATGAAGGAAGAGACTAATGAAGGTCATGGTAAAAGAAGTTGTTCAAACTAACAGAGCTCAGCTCAATTCATATAACATTCTGATTTAACTGATCTGGCATAGGGACTGTGCACAGTATGTTTTTATCTCCCAAGCGATTCTCATGTGCAGCCAGCATTAAGAACCACTATTCAAAAACATAAAATACAAGACAAGCATCATCACTGTATATCCCAACTTTAGCACTTTCCATATTTTATCTTGCATTCTAGTTAGATATAAACTCATTCAAAATGCCCTCGATGACATGGGAACTTCTTAAAGGTATAAACAGTACTTTATCAAGTCTTGAATCACTCATAGCATGTGTGTACACATGTAGCACTACATCTACATCAAACCCAAAGCTGTTGTCATGGAGTCAATTCTGGTTCCCTAGTGAAATCTACAGTGATACTGAGTGCTGATGTAATCTAAAGATTTCATGTTAATGTAGCGACGGCAGCACGGGGTTTGCCTCTGCTCCTTCCAAAAATTCTATCATAGAACAGTGAAAATTAAAAAAGGCTTGGACTCTAAAGAGAAAAGGGCAATATGAAATGAGATATATTTAAAAACAAAACAAAACTTTACAATGAATCTAGATAAATGAGTAGCAGCTCACTCAAAGGAACCCTAGTGGCACTGTGGGTTAAGTGCTGACTGCTAATCGCAAGGTCAGTGCTTCAGACCCATTAAGCAAGTGCTCTGCAGGGCAAAGATGAGCTGGTCTGCTCCCACAAAACCTTGGAAACCCTCTATAGAGCTGCCGAGAGTTGGGAATGATTTGATGAAAGTGGACATGTTGCGTGTTTTTTGTGTATCTTTAAGGATCTGAGAAAGTTCGGAGCAAACTTACATGGAGAAAACCCATGATTCCCACCACAACTGGGGAGGAGGCTAAGCAGGCAGCAGCACCAAAAGAGAAGTACACTCTCCTAGGAGAAGGGATGGCTTTTAAGGCTGAGGCAGGTATATCTGGGCCAATTTTGTTGGATTAAGAAATAAGGACGCCCTCAAAGATTAATGATCATGTTAAAAGGGCACTGGCCAAATTTAGGATGATATGAGCATAAAAATAATAATGGCTACAAGTTATTATAGATATATTGAATAAAATAAAAATCCATTATTCTACAGTGATATATTTTTTAAAGATTTTATTGGGGGCTCTTACAGCTCTGATAGCAATCCATATATCAATTGTATCAAGCATACTTGTAAAAAAGCTATTCTTCATGAAAAAATACCACATAAATGCATAAGGCATGAAATAATTAAAACATCACCATTCTGCAGCCTCAGAGTAATGTAAGGACTGGCATTTGCTGTGTACTGAATGAGGAATGCTACTCCCTAGGAACCTGTCTAAAGAGCCGACTGACCATCCTCAGGGGACACAAGAATTAGCTTTACACTACACTCCTGATGGCCTACATTTCTACACTGGTCAAAAGAAAAGAGAGACCGAGAGACAGAACCCAGCTAATAACAAAACAGCGTAGTGTGCACACCTCACAATACGACCTTGAGGAAAGGAGAACTGTGAATCAAATGGAACTCAGTAACAGTAGCCATCACTAAGTCAGAAAACAGGGCTCTTCACAGCTTAATTTTGGAGTGATACGGGGCACTTCAAACAGCACAGTACTTCCTCAAAAAGTAGACATTTTAGTAAAATAGTTCACACCCAGATTATTGTGTGTGATTTACTCTGCATAAGCTCTAGCCATAAATGCTGACCAAGAGCACTTAGACCAGGCGTCCTCAAACTACGGCCCGCAGGCCACATGTGCCCACCGAGGACATTTATCCGGCCTGCAGGGTGTTTTTGCCCCATTTGTTTTTTACTTCAAAATAAAACATGTGCAATGTGCATAGGAATTTGTTCATAGTTTTTTTTTAAACTATAGTCCAGCCCTCCAATGGGTCTGAGGGACAGTGAACTGGCCCCCTGTTTAAAAAGTTTGAGGACCCCTGACTTAGGCATTATAAAAGAAAAAATGAAATGTAAGACTAAGCAGAAAAAATATTAGACCACCACCTCAAAGTTTGGAAAAAGAAAACTTTTTGTTGTTGTTAGGTGCCCTCGTGTTGGTTCTGACCCACAGTGACCCTGTCTATGCACAACAGAACAAAACACTGTGCTGTCCTGCGTCAGCTTCACAATTGTTCTGTTCTTGAGCCCAAAGGAAAACTTGCACAATACAAAAACATCAGTAAAAGAGATAGAAAACTAAGTTGATGAACTAATTGGCTTGCATGTATCCAAAAATTAAAGGAAGATAAAATGTCATAAAGAATTAGTAAATGTTAGCCAAACAAACACAAGCATTATGAAAACAATTTTCACAAGCGTGATGAAATCGAGAACTTAGGGAAAAAACCTTTCCAAATGAATTGCTGTAGGACTATAAGAGCGCCTTTTATAAAGTAGAAGGAAAAACGCTGCTAAAAGATCAGATAGTACCTGCATCAACAGTAATGCCTGATTTTACTCTGCCAGAATACAACCGTGGAAGTCCATCCAATACAAATCAGTAATATCCATGCTGACCCCACACGAAAAGCCACACAAAACCATGCACATTGTGGGGCCCTGGGTAAGAAAAGAAATGAGAGATTGGCAGTCTATGGCTTAACCACCTTGCTGAACACCAAGCCCACCCAGATCACAGCTCATCCCAATCTCTCTCACACCACCTGTCAACACTCCTAACAGCTGTCTCTTCTTTACCCCTGACCTGGTACAGTCTGCCCTCATGAGAACAAGCACACTCTCTGGGCAATTTGGACAAGGAACTCTGAAACCTGTCCATTCTAGACAGCAACCAAGAGGGAAGACATGGAAGAAAGGCATGATCACTTGTAGCAGATATGCCCAATGCAGCATGTGGTTTGATTTCTCAACTTTTGCTTCCACTGATGGTGGGCCCAAATAAAATTAAATCCTTGACAACTTCACTATTTTCCCCATTTATTATGATGTCGCTTATTGGCCTACTTTACAGGGTTCCCCACTTCCCTCTGTTTTGAGGTATAATCAATACTGAAATCTACAACCTTTAATCATCATCAGTAAGTGCTTAAAGTTCTCTTTACTTCAGCAAGCTGGATTGTGTCATCAACATATCACAGGTTGATAATCAATTTTCTTCCAATCCCGATGCTGTATTTCTTTTTCCCGTAATCCAGCTTTTCAGATCATTTGCTGTGCATATAGACTAAGTAGGGTGAAAGAATACAACCCTGACATACACCTTTCCTAATTTTAAACCATTGAGTAGTCTCTCGTTCTGTTTGAATAACTGCCTGTACAGATTCCACATGAATGCAATTATGTATTCTAGAATTCTCTTTTCTCAATGTTATCCATAATTTGTAATAATTCACACAGTTAAATGCTTTTGCATAGTCAATATAAAACACAGCTAAAAATTTTTCTGGTATTCTCTGCTTCCAATCAGGATCCAGCTGACATCAGTAATGATATCTCTCTCATTCCACATCCTCTTTTAAATCCAAAATGGACTTCAACAATTCTTTGACAATGTACGACTGCCAATCCATTTCATTTTTTACCATGTCCAATTCTCCTGCATTTATAGTTGATACATTCTGATGCTTAATGACTCAGTAGATTAGTAATGTTTGCAACTGTTGCTCTTCAATTTGAGCTGTGCCACATAAGCAAAGGAAGGTCCCGAACGCCTCACTCTATCTGGGTCATTAAGGACAATTCTACTTTTAAACAGCAGCTCTTGTGCAATCATATTTTGAATGCCTTCCAACATGAGGGGCTCATCTTCCAGCACTGTATCAGCTAATGCCCTGCTGTGGTTCACAAGGCATTCACTGGTCGAGTTTTTCAGAAGCCAATCACCGGTCCTTCTTCCAGGTTGTCTTAATCTGGAAGCTCCATTGAAACCTGTCTACCACAGTGACCCTGCTGGTACTTGAAATACAAATGGCATAGCTTCCATCATCACAGCAACATGCAAGTCATCACAGTGTAACAAAATGACAGATGAATAGTGGATGAAAAGGTTAGTACCATTTATAAACAACATATCACTCAAGATCCAATCATATCTAATAGAGATTGCAAAACAGGCGGATCCTTACACAAAGGCCTATGAACCCAAACAGATACTAAAAACTAGGTTAAAGCCAAACAAGCAAAGGTCAGCATGAAGCTCCTATGACAGAAATAAGAACAAACAGTCAGCAAGTCCTAAGGTAATAAGAGTGTCACGCAATAGATGATTCTCTGGTAATAATAACAGTATGAGGTACAGTACAAATCAATTTAACATAAAGGATAAACCGAATGAAATGAGCCTAAAATAGGATTAAGGAAAACTAAAACCGATTAACAATAAGAAATATATAAAAAAAATATAACAATAGAAAATTGGGAAAGCCAATAATCAAGAAGGAACAACAGACCTCAGGAATCCAATGTGAAACTTTATTAATTAAACAGTAAGTTTTAGAGAAGAAATTTTGCCAGTATGGTTGTCTAGGGGAAAACAATGAGTTAATCTTCAGCTTGGTCCAAGTACAAGGTCAAACAAAAAGTAATAAATAAATAGATCATCGGGTTCTACCAAAAGCTAATGAGAATGATAAAAATATGCATATATCAGTTCAATATTAAGAAAGCCTATGATTCACAAGCAACCATCCAACTACAAAATCCCAAACAGTAGGCCAACACTGACTACATATTAGAATCACCTAGAGAACTTTAAAAAATAATTACTGATGCCCTGAACCTGGTCCAAAGAATCTGGTCTGTGGCAGGGCCTGGTTTTGTTTGATTTTTATCTTCACTTCCTAGATGATCAAGCCAAGGTTGAAAAACACGCAGGCATTCCCAGGATCTTCTGAAGCCAAACTTCCATTATCCTTAGCACAACTTTTCATCATCTATTGTGTTATACTTAGTGTGCAACATTTATTGTCTCTCCCACCTAGAATATATGCACCTAAGACGTTGGCCCCTTGTTTCATCACAGCTGGATCCCAGGGCCTGAGCAGTGTTAGGGCAGGCACTCCATAAATATGGAATGAATTAATAAACCACAAATTCCACCTATCTGAGCTTTGCTAAGATATTTCAATTTCCAAAATGAGAGATTTAAGACATACGACCCTTAAGACAACTGTGGAGCATTAAAATCTATAAATCTAGAGGCAGAACTGGATAGCTAGTGGAAAAGTATAAAAATGCATACTAGCTGTCTCAGTAAAGACAGAAATGAGTACCACCAAAATAAAACAGTAGGTATGAGAGCTCATAACCAATGAGCACACCTTGAGAGAATAATAGGTATGTACAAATACATATATGAAAATCTTATAGTAAAACTAGATAATTAAGCACAGAGAATAGAATCATCTTGCCAAGATTTGCTATCATTGGCACACATCCATATTAAACTCAGCTCCCCAATCCCAGATACAAATGGAATTGTGAATTTGGCAGGTCACTGGAGAGAAGTACAATCTGGGTTCACATGGAAGTTACCTCATTCTTCTCAACTTAGATCTGACCCAAAGGAAAATTTTTAACAGATTCTGTTGGACAAGTGCCATACTATACTCAGTAGAGTCCAAAATTAGCATTTTTGATGGCAACCTAAATGATTGCTATCCTTTCCTTTCCCTAAAACGAAACTGGATGAAAAATTAAAAGTACGATGGATGATGACTATAAAATTTATTATCAAAAGAAATCTTTTGTGAAAGAAAAAGAAAATTGTAATGCCAGGCCCTCCATCATATATCTTTTTACTTCATTCATGCAATGCCTCACCCAGGGCTAAACACATGGTAGCACTCAAACTATTAACTACTCAGGGAGAAATAATGTTCTCTTTTCCTTTCAAGGTTTATCCAAATATAGTGACATACAAGAGAGAAATGTCCACTTCAATCTTCCTAGTTAATAAAAAATGCAAATAAAAATTATGTGCCCCCAGTTGTTATATAAATGTACTCACCATGCATTTACAATTTACTGTATCACAAAGACTGGAATAGATACCGTGCACAAAGTTACACTTGCTGCTGTCCATGAACCCTCACCAGGTGAAGAAAACAGGTAAAGGGCAATACAGTGATAGATTCTCTCTATTGCAATGAATGGAGTGCAAAGGGAAACCTTTAGGAAAGACAAGGGCCCAAGGGCAGAAAGTATGGAAAAACTATAGGCTTGGAGAAGTTTCACTAAGAACTGTGGTGAGAACCCAAAGGCATCTACAAAAGACAGTCTATCTAAAGAATCACGTATGACTCCTTTAAAGAGGCTGGTTCTTAAACACAAGCAAATAACAGGACATTTTTTGTTATTGATGAGGTGATGGCTTGAAGGGCTATAAAATAATCTGTGTTCATTTTAGAGGGATCCCTCTAGCAGTATAATGAAGGATACTTTGGGAAATGGGGCGGGACTTAGGACAATTGGATCAGTTAAGAGACTGATGTGAAAATCTGCAGACAATCCTTAAGATCTGACATAATCTGAAGAAAGACAGATGAAAGGGGAAGGAGCTGTGTATGATATTAAAGAAGTAACGTGAATGGTGAAAATTTCAACTTGCTCAGTGGCAGCTGAGCGAGTGACTGTAGCCCCAACAGGGACTGGTGATTGATGGAAGGTGGAATATAGGGCAAGGAAGGATACTCTGCAGATTTTCAACATGACAACTGGTTGGATGGCAGGGCCACTAAGCTAAGGTGACCAGATTTAAAGCGGGACACCATTGACCAGGGGTGGGGGTGGGGGGTTCTTGATTAAAAATTTGGTCTATATGGACCAAATAGACCATTCCCTAGCTTGTCGTGCATTCTTTCCAAAAATCGGGACTTTTTTGAAACGCCAAAAATCGGGACTGTCCCACCAAAAGCAGATGTCTGGTCACCGTACACTAAGCATGACAGAAAATAGAAAGGAACAAGTATGATTAAAATGTATATGTGAGCTATTGGATCTGAAGTGCCTCGTGAAATTATAAAAAGCTCTTCACAAGACGGTTAAAAATGAGTCTGCAGCTCAAGAGATAGCTAAGAGCTTCACTCAAAGGCTGTGGGATGGGGCCTCCCTCTACGGCACGTCTAACAAGTTCCAGAAGATGCTGAGACTGGTGGGCCAAGGACCACGCCTTGAGAACTACTATCTTATAAGAAGTCCAGAAGGATTAAGTGAGATAAATATAAAAATACTTGGCATATAGTAAGCATCCAATAAGTCATATCTACAATCAATGATAATAAATATAATGATAGCTATTATCTTTGTTATTTGCTTTTTTTACAGATTTACATCCAATGTTACTCAAAGACCACATAAAATTAAAATAACATTTCAATATTACAATAATCTGTCTACCAGTTCTAACTACTTCTGGTTTCTTTTCTCCATATTACTCACAAAATTGCCTTTCTAATATGCAAATCTGCCTATCAGCCTTTATTTGAAAGCATTCTTTCTCCATCATTCACAAATAAAATATACATCTTAGCATGGCTTACAGACTGCTTTAATCAAGAGTCACTGCCTAATTACTCATCTTTTGGAAGGCTTTTAGAAAATTACCTATTCTTGGAGATTTCTCTAATACAATCTTCTCTAATAAAGCCATATGAAGGCCTTCAAAAAGTTTGTGGGATGTGGAATTAAAAGATAATGGAATTTTTCTGTGAAAATTTTAAAGCGCTCTTATATATTTTTTCCAGTTTCAATACACCTTTGGAAAAATAGGAAACCAGCAACAGTGATAAAAAGATTAATTATTTGTATAGTATGTAACATCCAAGGACTCTATATGAATTATCTTTTTTAATTCTTATATTGACTTTTCAGATAAAGACAGTACTCTCTTTCATTTTAGATAGAGAGACAGATACTTATTTGCTCTAGGTAATACAAAGAGCAAGTAGTAGAGCCAGGATTCATTCACTATAATTATGCCATATTAAATTGTTCAAAGGTCTGGTGGCATAGTGGTTACAAGTTGGGGCTGCAATCCTTAAGGTCAGCAGTTCAAAACGACCAGCCATTTTGAGGGAGAAAGAGTCCTGTAAACAGCTACTGCCTCAGAAGTTCACAGGGCAGTTTGACCTACATGGAAGGAATGCTATGAGTTGGCATCTACTCAATGACGGTGAGTGAGTTAATGAGTACTGAGTAGATAGAGTTTTGGAAATAGTAATCTAAATTATTTCATTTTCCATTTATTTAACTAATATTTACTGACTGCATGTTAGACACTGTAGAATCGAAACAAAATACAGGAAAACCCAAGGCCTGCTTTCCCAAGCTATATAGATCCTGACTTACCACTCCATTCCATTCCATTCCACTACTACTCTGTGATAAAGTCAGTCTTGACATAGCTGAAGCAATTTTTTTTTGGGGGGGAGGGGTGTCCAACTGTATCTGTTTACAGGAGTAGAAAGCCCAGTCTTTCTCCTGAGGAACCTCCGGTGGTTTCAAACTGCCGACCACGAGGATCACAGCTCAACATGTCACCACTAACTACATCATCTGGGCTCCTTGTAAAAGATGTAGGGAAGGAAAAAAAAATGTGGTTTGCGGTAGCTCAAATGCTTTGTAAATCATGGACTATCTATAAAATCTAGACAGCAGAAGCAAACATTAAACAATTATAAAAATACATTTATGTGAATATTTTAAAAATACAAGGTATTCTGAGGTATAATAGGAAGATCTAACTTGTTCATAATTCTGATACTTTACCTTTAATATCCTATATGCAGAACATAACTATTAAGATGTCAACTCTATTTATTTATTTTTTAATCATTTTATTGGGGGCTCATACAACTCATCACAATCCACACATAATCCAGCCACTGTGTCAAGCACATTTGCACAATTGTTGCCCTCACTGGGGAGTGAGGAGGGAGAGGGAAAATGAGGAGCTGATACCAAGGGCTCATGTAGAAAGCAAATGTTTTGAGAATGATGAGGGAAACAATTGTGCAAATGTGTTCAACTCTATTTTAAAATGACGCTTTCAAAATCAAATCCAGCGATTTTATTATAGATCAAAATGACATAATATTTAAACATAGTATTAAAAGTGGCAATTAATTCTTCAACTTTCTGTTCCCTTGGCAAATTATAGTTATTACCTCTCTGATACAGAAGTAACAAATACAAACTACCCAGAACTAATAAAATGGCACTTGAAATCTTGTAAAATCAGCCATGAGAAAGCTAAAACAGTATGCCAAGTTCCTTACAATTCTAGTAGTGCAAAATAGTACTTCGATTTTAGATAATACTAACTTCCTGATGATTAAGAAGGAATTTGATCCAGGATTTGCTGTATTTCATTAGTAAGACTTTGTTCTTCATAGTAAATTTCAAAGGGGAAAATCACTATTTTTTAATGGGGCAAAAATACCCCAAAAGTGCAAATACTGATTTTTAAAAAAGAAAGAAGGTAAAAGCACGTATGAACCAGGTCTGGAGCCCGGTATCTTCAGTTTCTATTTATCAAACAGAAGAATCTTTCCAACTTTCTCCTTTCCTGTATAAGACCAAAACTATGCAATATTCTGTTTGTATTACAATTACACTAATTCAATGCAGGTCACTTGCTTTTTACTGAGTCCAGATGACATTCAGTAAACTAAACATGGGCCAATTAGTTAAGAAAGAAAGAAGTGCGTCTGATTGCCTTTGGGTAGGTCACCCAGTGGCTACAGAGAACCACAGCCTGAACTTCATTTTGGCTAACACCAACCATACGGCTAACATGAAGGACTCATATTTCTTTCATCCCTTTCATATTTCTCACGTTTGGAAATTCTAATTTAAATCTATTGTCTGGCGGAAGTGAGAGCACTTCTGCACAGTGCTGGTCTTGCCCTCCTTCTCAGTGGGAATGGGCGTGATGGCTATGGGATGACTCTGCTTTGGGATTCCGGGGATGCGGCCACACGTGGGTGGTGGCTTTACCAGGAGGTGGAATCTGCTTAACAGAAACGCCTGGGTTGGTGTGGTTTTTCTTGTTTGTTTTAAATGGAATCTGCATATTGTCAAAATGTATGATTCTCTTGAAACCAGTGTTTTAAAAAATGTATCACACTTATAATTGAGAAAATAAAAATGATGATATAGCTTAACACATAAACCTGCACACACAAAGATGCTTAAAGAGTATAAAGTTTCAATGTCAACATTTATAATCGTAAGTCAACCTGAACCACCACTACATTAGGCATCTGTGGGAAATAAGAAAACTCACTGCCATCGAGTCAATAATGACCCGACAGGGCAGGGCAGAACTGCCCCGTGAATCTCCCGTACTGTAACTGCCTCGACAGGAATAGGATGCCTTGTCTTTCTCCCTTGGAGCTGGCTGGTGCTTTCACCCGGCTGACTTTTTGGTTAGTAGCCCAACTCAAAACCACTACCCCACCAGAGCTTCTGGCTAATAAGGCATATTCAAAAACTAAAGACACCTAATATCTTCAATATCTGTTTTTTAATCATTTTATTGGGGGCTTGTACAACTCTTATCACAATCCATATATCCATACATTGTGTTAAGCAATTATAGAGATCTAAATACAGGCATGTACGTATGTAAATATATTTATATATAATGATGGGGATATAGATCTATGTACATATATTTATAGGTTTAGTATCTTCAATATATTGTTAGGTGTTGGCCCTTAACATTTTCTATAGTTTATCATGTAAAGAAATTTGGTGTTCTGTTCATTTTAAACTCTGCCCAATAATACATATTTTGACTTAAAAAATGGGAAGCTATAGAAAGATGTAATGGCACTGTTGGCTAAAATGTTTATAAGATCATAATTTGAAATCAAATTGTACTCTTAAAAAGAAAACATAATAATTCAATTTATATGTCAGTCACCAGTATGTTAAATTAAAAGTTATTCACTCATCATTAGCACAAAAACAGAAGTTGCCAAATGTTTAAGTTAGCCTGATTTGGAACATTTTTCTATTTATTTTTAGCCTGATTTTTTTGTAACTTGCATACATTTAACTGAAGAATATTATGTTGCTTCAAGTGTTCATAAATATAAAAATATAGTAAAGGAGATGGAAATTATTTACTCTTAAAACCCTGACTGCAAGACTGCATGTTAAATCACTTACATACGACCAAGGATCTATGAGGATGCAGGGAGGTCCTGAAATTGTATACTCATATCCTCTTTCAACTACTGCACAGGTGACACAACCAATCAAGTCACTACTGAACAGAATGGGAAGAGAAGGCCCTTAGTGATAAAGGTGACTTCTTTAGACACAGTGAAAAACAGACTATCACCATCTATTACTGAAAGCAGCTTTCTACCGTCGATGAACAGAGTATTTGTCTGCTTCTCCAAGATGTTCCAACTTTGGATGATCCTGACCTTAAATCCAACATCTAGAACAATAGAGAAAAAAGCCAGTCTGTATAAAACGAGTCAGCAATAGCAAAGCCCTTGAGAACAAAGCTAAAGCAAGCTGAACTGGGCACAAAGGGAATCGAGTGCAGCACAGAACTAAGAGGGCACGCAAGGGACTCAGCCTGCCCTAAATGACTATCAGAGAAAGACATGCAATAAGCCCTGAGATGTGGCCCCATGGACAGGCTGATGGAACGGTGATCATCCAGTTCAAGTGATGAGGGCCAGGAAGTATAGTCTACCTTAATCTAGAAAAGCATACGGAAGGAAGTATCCTAAACACAACACAATGAGAAATTTTCACCTTAGAAATTTACTCATCCTAGAGCCCATCTCTGTACATCCTCACTTTGACAACAAAGTATGCTGTCCAAACCTTATTCAACAAAGCCCATTACCACTGGGTCAACTCTGACTCTGAACTTATATGACAGAGTGAAGCGGTTTCTAAGGGTTTCTAAGGCTGTAATCTTACAGAAACCACTACCACATCTTTCTGTTACTGTTCAGCGAAAGTGCTGCATATTCTAAAGAAATGTAATTCTAAGTACTATGGAGTATATATATATGAAAAAAAATAGGCCAACAATGTTTATTCATTGTTATTCCTTCAAGTACTCAACTCCACAAATTGCCCATAAAAAGTACAATATACACAACTTTCCTCTAGTTCTTTAATGCTTCCTGCCCCCCACTATCATGATCCCAATTCTACCTTACAAATCCAGCTAGACCTGAGGATGTACATGAGATAGTTTATTGTGCCAGCCTGGCTGATAAACACAAGTGGGATTAACTGAAGGGCAGAGAGATAAATGGCTTGGTAAGCCTCGCCTTTCTTGTCTCTTGCTCTTTGATCATCGGACCAATGTGCGGCTTGCCTTGCTTGTTCTGTGCCTCAATTTAAACACTACTCTGCCTGTGGGACGCCTAGCCTGTGGACTGTGTTGCTGTAAGTTGGGGTCCCTTTAAGACATCTCTGGAGCTGGGGACTGGCAGTTGGTGACCTGGCTGGCAGTTGGTGACCTGCCTTCTGATTGGCTGCTGTGCCAACATAGCCTAGCTCTCTCTATAAATAGAGGAAGATCTGGCAGCAGACTAGACTT
>NW_022103896.1:40326620-40336284 GCF_000313985.2 Echinops telfairi | reverse complement strand
AATGGATATATGTATGGATTGTGGTAAGAGTTGTATGAGCCCCCAATAAAATGACTTAAAAAAAAAAGAATAAAAAGTGTAACAGAGACAATAAAAAAGGAAAAAAATATTTTTTAATTTCTTAAAAAGTACAATATATGCTCTGCTCCAGCTCCACGGATCCAGCCACCCGCGCCCCCACTACCTGACTTGCACCATGGCCAACAATGAGCGCACCTTCATCGCCGTCAAGCCAAAGGGCGTGCAGTACGGCCTGGTGGGCGACATCATCAAGCCCTTTGAGCAGAAGGGGTTCCATCTGGTGGCCATGAAGCTAGTTCAGGCCTCCAAGGGACACTTGAAGCAGCACTACATTGGCCCAAAAGACCGCCCCTTCTTCCCAGGGCTGGTGAAGGACATAAACTCGGGACCAATTGTGGCCGTGGTCTGGGAGGGACTGAATGTGGTGAAGACGGGCTGGGTGATGCTGGAAGAGACCAACCCAGTGGATTCTAAGGCAGGCACCATCCGAGGGGACTTCTGTATTCAAGTTGGCATGAACATCATTCGCAGCAGTGATTCGGTCAAGAGCACCGAGAAAGAAATCAGCCTCTGGTTTAAGCCGGAGGAATTGATGGACTAGAAGTTTTGTGGTTATGACTGGATCTATGAGTAAGAGGTGGACAAAGCAGTCCCATCCCCGTGGGCCCATTGGCACTGTGCCTGTCCTGTGAACAGTTCTTCTTCTGGGGTTGGGAGCAGTAGGATTGATGCCATGTCTCCTTCCAAAGCACACTGATCATAAAATAAAGTCTTTGGAGACCGGGGAGATAAAAAAAAGTACAATATACAAGGAGCACCCCTACACAACCACTTCTGCATATCAAATTCACAGCCAACCATAACCTAACCCTTAAATGTCTTTAATATCAACTGCTAATGCATGTCTCCTTGCAGGCCTGACCTCCCTGTCTATTACTCAGCATCGGGCCTGAGGGTGCTGGGGAATAGTCAGACCTGATTTGTCTTGAATTAACTAACCCAATGATATTCTTGGACTTAAGCTCATGAGCCATTCTAAAAGATGTTCTACATCATGATCTGTCCTTTGGTAATATTTACTATCCCTCTTTTCTTCTTTACATCTGCTAGTTTGAAAACAAACTTCTTTTATCTCAACCCATCCTTCAGATGTTCAGGCTTTGATTAGATATACCAATACACTTTATCTACCTATTTATAACAGTTGAAAGATTAAGTGATAGAGTTGACTAAATCAAGCTGGGGAAAACAGTTATATACTGGCACATGAGCAAGGAGGCATTGGTACAAGTATTCATAAGGTTGTAGCAATAGGTTATCCACCATTGATTCTTTTTAAAAGAGAATTGAGATTATCAAGAAGCAAAGAGGTGGAGGAGAATACCACCAGCAATGACAGAAGCAGCAGTTAGTTTAGAATGTGACTGCAGCCCATCAGTAATAGCCAATAAGAAGGAACAAATCAGGTAAGACAGAGCTATACAGACATACCTTGGAGACTTTACAAGTTCCGTTCCAGAACATGGCAATGAATCAACTATCATAATAAAGCAAGTCACATGATTTTTTATTTTCTCAGTTCATATAAAAGTGATATTTGATATTGAAGTTTGGTGATGAAACTAGTACATTCCAACTCATAGCAGCCTGTGTTCAACAGAACAAAGCACTGCCTGGTCCGGAGCCTGTTGTTGCAGCCACTCTGTCAGTCTGTCTCCTGAGGGGCTCCCCCACCCTTTTGATTTGTTGCTGCCTCTCTACTAAACATGATGTCCTCTTCCAGGGACTCATCTCTCCTGATAACATGTCCAAAGTATGTAAGACAAAGTCTTGCCATCCTTGCCTCTGAGGAGCACTCTGGCTGTACTTCTAAGACCGATTGCTTTGTCCTTTTATATTTTTAAAAAGCATTTTACTGGGGCTCGTACAGCTCTTATCACAATCCACACACACATCTACTATGTCAATCACACTTGTCCTTTTCAATCTTCTTTATTCAATGTCCAACTTTCATATGATTATTAGGTACATGAAAATACCCCAGCTAAGGTCAGACAAGCCTTAGTCCTCAAAGTAAACACCCTTGCTTTTCAACAACCCTTTTAAAAGGGTCTTGTGCAGCAGATTTACAAATACAATGCATTGTCTGATATCAGGACTGCTGCTCCCATGAGCATTAATTGCGGATCCAAACAAAAGGAACTCCATGACAACTTCAGTCTTTTCTCCATTTATCACGATATTACCGACGGCCAGTTGGGAGGATTTGGGTGTGGGGGGGTGTTAAATATTGATTTTTAGTCCATACTGAAGGTTGCAATCCTTGAGCAACTGATGGTCTCTTCTACAGTCAGCTCCTGAGCTGGTTTTATTTGCTGGTTTTGAGCTTCTCCATGATGTCCTTCCTACAGACGTAGTCAATTTGATTTCTGTGTACTCCACCTGGAGGAGTCCATGTGTATGGTTGCTTTTTGTGTTGTTGAAAAAAGGTATTTGCTATGAATAAGTCGTTAGTCTTTCAAAATTCTATTATGCGATCTCTAGCTTCATTTCTAGCACCAAGACCATATTTTCCAACTACTGTTCCTTCCTCTTTGTTTCCAACTTTTGCATTCCCATCGCCAATAACTAGCAATGCATCTTGATTGCATGTTTGACAAAGTTCTGACTGAAGTCGTTGGTAGAATTCTTCAATTTCGTCATCACTAGCTTTTGTGGTAGGTGCACAAATTTGATAATAGTTGGATTGACTGAATATCCTTGAAGGAAGACAGATATAATCCTATTATAGACAGCACTGTACTTCATGATTGAATCTGCAATGTTCTTTTTGACAAAGAATGCCACATCATTCCTCTTGTTTAATTCCCAACATAGTAAACCACGATTTTGATTCAGAATAGACGATACCAGCTATATTTATACCATACTGTAGTTTACTAAGTGTACAATAACCACCTACCCCTCCCCACCCCCAAAAAATCCAGTCATCAAGATGATTCCAACTCATGGTGACTCTAGTGAGTCAGAGTAGAACTGCTCCCTAGGGTTTCCAAGGCTGTAAATTGTTAGAGGTCCAGAAAGCCTCATCTTTCTCCTATGGAGCAGCTGGTGAGTTTGAACTACTGACCTTGCAGTTAGCAGCCCACCACATAAAATGTGCAATAACTTTATGAAAAAGCTGGAGATCTTGAGACAACAAAATGCGACAACAACACACAAAGTGAGCACATGGAAATAGGGCTCGGATTCATAGTGACCCTAGGTATAACAGAAGGAAACACCACGCAGTCCTGTCAGCCTCACAACTGTTCTTATATTTGAGCTCTCTGTCACCACTGCATCAATCCATCTCAAGGATCTTCATCTTTTTGAATGGCACGTTCCTTTGCCAGGGAACTGGTCTCTCCTGATTAACATGTTCAGAGGATGTGGGTGAGATGGATGTCTCCACCATCTTCTTCCTAAGGAGCATCTGGCTTTGCTGCCTTCATGCCAGACGTATTCATTCTTCTGACAGTCGCTGGTACTGTCAACAACCTTCATGCAAATGTACCACTTTCTTCCGTCTTGCTTGGGTTCGGTGCACCTGTTCTCAAACAGACAGCTTTGCTCTTGAACACTCTAAAGAGATCTTGTGCAGGCCGACCCAATGTAAAAAGACGGTGATAACTATGCACTGTCATGAGGGATATTTTTTAGAAGTTGGAAATAATGTTACATTGAAATGTTGGTTACATAAAAATCTTATTTAATGAGCTAATTATATTTTTAGAAAAGAACAAATGTTTTAAGTATGAAATAAAAATTCCTAGTATGTAAAATGGATTATTCTCTCAAATGAATTATGCTATAAAAGGGAGCCTTTTAAAAATTCATGTAAAAATGGAATGAAAAGATCATAGAATTTCCCCACCCTTTGCAGCATAGGAAAGGGTCATTGTAACATCTTAGCACATAGCTCTAAAAATGAAGCACTTATACTAATTTGTAGGAAAATTATTCTAAAACTCACAATACCTAGGTAATCCTCATGAAATAGATGGGGTTTTAAAATACAATACGATAACTGACTCCATTTCCACAGTGAAATCTTTGTCTGTTGAAAAGTGTGTGGAATTGGAAATGCTTGATTCTGACACAAGATTTTTAGTTCTTCCCATAATAAATTTTCATAACGTTTACCTCATTCAATCAGCTGCATGTCTGCTAGTATTTTGGAGAAATTTTGCTGTTTTGTTTCTTCATCTGTTTCTCAAAACCATAGGTATGTAATGGTGCATTATGCTTCTCAGGCTAAGTCTGATGTGAGGTCACTGATATCTTTGATATCTGTTTCAGGGTTTTCTGTGTTTAACTGAGGGTTTGTTTATTAACTTTCATATCAAGAGATGAAGTAATATAGTTCTTTGTTCAATCTCCAAATTTGAGTTTCTCATTTTAAAATGAGAAACTCTAAAGGAGAAAAGATACTCCCAGTAAGGTTTTCAAAACTTCAGGAATTATTGACGGTCTTTCTTTTTTAATTTTCCTGAGCTATTCTATACTTGTTTCATGTAAATCTGTGGCAAAGTTTTACAAAAAGTTTCCCTATACAATCCTAAAATCTAGGGGAAAATTGAGATGTAAAAAACTGTCGTATTTAATCATGCACTAATGAAAAGTCCTTTGTAATAATTCATTTTCATTTCATGCTATATTTTGTCATTTTATTATATTTATTTTCATCATGTCAATAAATAACACCACAGTAATTAACAATCAGCACTGATTATGAAAATACTAAAAAGCCCAAAGCATTTCCTTGGAATGAACAGTCAAAATTTTTGTTGGTTATTCTTCATCAACTGCTTATGTTTCCATTTCTGTAGTTATATTATATATAACAAATCCCTACATAAAGTTATAAATGTAAAGTTTTTATTTGTATTGGTTTCAAAGAAAGAATATGTGCTTAAATAATGAAATTCAACTATCAAATCTCACTTTTTTCCAATTCATAAAAACATCATGTGATGGCAAGGGAAAACTCACTGCCATCCAGTCGATGCTGCCTCATAGTGACCTTAGAAGACAAGATAAAACTGCTCCTGTGGGTTTCCCAGACTGTAATGCTTTGCAGGAGTAGAAAGCCCTGTCTTTCTCCCAAGGAATGGCTGGTAATTTTGAACTGCAGACCTTTCGGATCATAAATAACCCAGTAACCACTCCGCCACCATGCAGGGGAGGATGGGGGCAAATGGGGAGCTAACAGTAATGAGTATGAGAAGAAAATGTTCCGAAATTGATTATGGTGATGATTGTGCAACTCTTCTTAATAGATTGAACCACTAAATTGTATACATGAAGTATATGCCAATAAAACTGTTTATAAAATCATGTGTAACAAAATAATTAAACTATGTGCCCAACTTAAATATGTAAAAACAATGCTGTAAATTTAGTCTTGCGGTCGTAGCTTCCATCGCACAGGTTTCCGAGCACTAAACTTCTGCACAGGAGCCTTCCCTCTACCAGTGGCTAGGAGGAGGCGGCCTCAGGGCAGAGTGGGTTACAAGCTGGGCTGCTACTCCCACCAGCAACTCGACCCCATCAGCCCTGGCAGCACAGGGAGGCTTTCTGCTCCTACAAAGATTGACACCCTTGGAGAGCCTATAAAGGGATCAACTCAATGGCAGGGAGTACGAGTTAAGTGGCTACGAGTACAGGATGTTTACATATTAATCTTGGGTTGCATTCTGATTTCATAAAGTGATTGGGACTATTATTTTCTTTATTCTTTCTTGCTAACTTTTCTGCCCATTTCACTGTGTGAACGGGGCTAATAATCCAATGTGGTGAGGTGCTTAAGGATGACTGGAGTCCCAGCAGGACGTATGAACTTAAGCATCAGTACTAGCCCCGCAGTCAAATCTAACCTTATCCAGTCCCAGAAGAACAATCTAAAACATTAAGGTTTTTACATACAACATTCCTCTAGTTCTTTAATGCTTCCTCTCCCCTGCCACCTCTCAGGACACCAGTTCTATCTTAAAAATCTGGCTAGACCAGAGCATGCACACTGGGGGCAAGGTAGAACAGATAAGCGCTTTCAACACAGACTCCAGGGAAGATAAACCCCTTAGGACTAATAATGAGAGTAGCGATACCATGAGGGTAGTGGAAAGGTGGGGGGAGATGGGGAAGAAAGGGAGAACTGTACAGCAACCACCTCCAGAAGGATGAACAACAGAAATGTGGGTGAAGGGACTCAGCAGATGGTAAAAAATATGAAAATAAAAATAATTTATAAATGATCAAGGGTTCATGAGGGTGGAAGGCTGGGGGAGGGCAGGGAAGGGAGGAGAAAAAAGAGGAGCTGAAACCAAGGGCTCAAGCAGAAAGAAAATGTTTTGGAAATGATGATGGCAACATATGTACAAATGTGCTTGATACCCTTGATGTATGGATTGTGATAAGAGCTGTAAGAGTCCCCAATAAAATGATTTTTAAAACTAAATAAATAATAAAATACTGAAGTTTAGCCTTTGGTATAAAAATTGATTCATACAAAAACCTTTACTGGATACCCACTATGCGCCAAGCACTCTTTTAATGTTTGAGATACATTAGTAAACAAACCAAAAACAAATAAACAAGCTCACTACCATCAGAGTTCATTCCAACTCATAGCAACCCTGAAGGAGCTTTGGTGGAGTAATAGTTACGCACTGGGCTACCACCAGCAAAGTCAGCAGTTCAAAACCACCAGCTGCTCCATGAGAGAAATATGGGGCTTTGCCCTCACATAAAGAGCTACTTCTCGGAAACCCACAGAGGCAGTTCTACCCTGCCATACAGGGTCACTATGAGTAGCAAGCCAAAGAAACCAAAAATCCCTGCCTTCCTGGAGGTGACCCTAACAGGGCCAACTGATCATCTCTGTGCTTTGCACTAACAGTAATAAAACGGTATCCCTTCCTTAAAGAAGCTAATAATGGCAAAGAAGAAAATACATAATCCTCATGTAACTCGCCCTTGTAAAAAATGGTGTCAGTAGGGTGTCTGATATTTTCTAACTTTACATGAAGGGTAAGAAAACCATGCTCAACAAGCCAAGGCAGATTCTTATGAAGCAGAGGTCAGATATTAACCCCTCTCCAATTTTTTAAACCAATTCAATACCCACTGACCCTCTGATGGCATTCTTTACTTCTCTACTGTGTATGATAAGTTGTTTCAATAACCACACAGAACTCAAAATGGTACTAAAGATTATAGTTTATAAGGAAAGTAACAGGTTACAATTCAGGATCAGGAACAACTCAGGAAACAGTTCTTTGATCAAGAAATCTTCCCAGTTGTACCCATAAGTAGGCATTTCTTTGGTCCTTTGGCCCAGAAGGCAAGTGTTTTAAATGTTCTTAAGCTCTGCCAAATAAATGCCCAGAGGGAGCCTATTCAGCCAGTAAGTCTTGGTCTAAAGGCACTCAGCTCTCTTGCTCCATGGGTCAGGAGAACCACTGTATCAGCCTTCCTCTGTAGGCCAGGAAGCCCACTGCACTGTCTTCCATCAGTTCTTGGTTCTGTTGCCATAGTCTCTCTGCCACCACTTCTCTAGCCTACTCATTCAATTTCTGGTATTACAGCCCTCTGTCTCCTGGGTCTAGGAGGTTCTCAATGCAGGGGCCTTTGTTCAGAGGATATGCTCCAGGGCTAGCTCTTTGTTCCTGCTCATAGTGAAGTCTCCTTCTGCCTCTCTAGAATGGCTCGTCTTCAGCCTAACGGAATGACAAAGCGGCTTCATCACCCTTTAGGATTCCATGCACCCAAGTTGCATGTGGCATAGGAGGTTACGTGTTGGGCTGCTAACCATAAGGTCAGCAGTTGTATTCCACCAGCCCCTCTCCAGAAAAAAGATGAGGCTTTCTGTTCCCACAAGGGCAGCTCGACTCTATCCTATAGGGTTGGTATGCATTGGAATCAACTCAAGGTGGTTGAGTTTGTTTTTTTGGACCCCTGCAAGGATAATATGGATACTATTTGTATTATTAGCATGTTGTCCAATCCCCTTACTGGGCCATACATTCCTTATTTGCATAGCCTCACCCAATCTTTTCATGGGAGTTACAAGACCATTGCTATAAAAGGTATACAAAAGCAACCCATCATACCACAGGCATACAATGATAAAATACACGTCTATAAATGGTCGCAACAGGATATACCAAGTGCGATGGGAGGGAGTACAGAGGAAGGAATCTCGGCGGAAATGTCAGAGTTCTCACAAGTAATCACTAAGACTCCAATTCTCTCAGCCCATACCACTCAAATCCAGACATTATACCTTGAGACTAGGCAGCTCCAGATCCCCCGCCAAAAGAGCTCTATTTCTAACTTTATGCAAATATTTTCCAGACATTAACCAAGGTATTGACTATGTATTATATTTTCAATAGTAAATTTTTTAAAGAGAGAAAATGCAAATAACCCTTATGTTGTCCCTCCTTAGTAGCCAACAGAAAGGCTCTCTCAGGAGGGCAACTGAAACAATTAACTTCTATTAAATTTCTAGATTAGTTGGATGCCAATAATGCCTACCAACCATATCTCTATCTAGGTTGACAGTTTTAAAAGCCCATGCAAAAATTCCATTATATTTTGATTCCAGTTTCAACACATTTTTTATGCCCCCTGATAAAATAAAGACATTAAAAATCTCAATGCTCTTGAGTTAATTCCAACTCACAGCAACCGCAGGGTTTCCTAGGCTGTAATTTTGACAGAAGTAGACAGCCACACCTTTAACCCCACAGAGTGCCTTGTAGATTCAAACTGCCAACCTTTGGGTTAGTAGTTAAGTGCTTAACCACTACTATTGGCAGCAAGAGCTTAACCAGTAAGGCATCATGGCTCCTCATTATGACATTCTCTACTATTGATTAAATGCCTCCATCATGAGAAACACAGTATAGACCCTTTATTCATTATTTCTAAGGTCATCATGCCTCTCAAAATAAAACAACATTGCCATTGAGTTGACCCCAACTGATCGTGAGCCCACATGTTACAAGAACAAAACTACTCCATAGGGTTTCCTTGGCTGTTGTCATCAGGTATCACTAAGTCAGCCTCTGACTCATGGACATCCTATGCACAAGAGGACAAGCCTTTGTGATCCATAAGGTTTTGTGAGGTTTTTTAAAAATCGATTTAACCCTCCTTGACCCAGGGCCCTATGGGGGACAACATTGGAGAGTCAGTGTTGGGATTGGCCTGGTCTGACCCCATCACAGTGAGGCAAAACACTAAAGGCGTGAGGCAGAGCAACAGGGGTAGCAGAACAGGGAGCTCCTGAGGGAGTGCAAAGGATAGACTTTGGGGCCAGAGCATGTCACCCCATCGGACTCGACTGGAAGACACACCTAGAGGTCAAAAATCAAACCTTGATCTATTTACAAGTTTTTATTTTTATTTGTTTTTTAATTTATTTATTTTTTCTTGGTCATTGGTTTTCTTTGTTGTTGTCATCATTGTGTTCTCTTTTGTTGCTTTGTCTTGCTATACCTTGTTTTTTGGTGCATATTACTATCTCTGAATATCTATCTAGATAAGATAGGCTTGATGAACAGCCTGGAGGAGAAAACAACGGGACCGATAGTTC
>NW_022103896.1:40311391-40325377 GCF_000313985.2 Echinops telfairi | reverse complement strand
TCAGGACCAGTGGTGAGAGTGGCAATACCGAGAGGGTGGAGGGAAGGTGGGATAGAAAGGGAGAACCGATTACAAGGATCTACATATAACCTCCTCTCTGGGGGACGGACAACAGAAACATGGGTGAAGGGAGATGTTGGACAGTGTAAGACATGGCAAAATATTAATAATTTTAAAATTATCAAGGGTTCATGAGGGAGGGGGGAGCAGGGAGGGAAGGGGGGAAATGAGCTGATACCAAGGGCTTAAGTGGAGAGCAAATATTTTGAGAATGATGAGGGCAACAAATGTAAAAATGTGCTTGACATAATTGAGGTATGAATGGATTGTGATAAGAGTTGTATGAGCCCCCAATAAAATGATTTTTTAATCGATTTAGTTTATTTTATTTTCATTGTTACTGACAATGTACACACAGAACAAATGCTGCGTGTACAATTTAGTGGCACTGATTATACTCTTCAAGTTGTGCAACCATTCTCACCTTGCTTTTGTCAGTTGTTCTTCCCCCATGAACATGAACTCGCTGGGCCTTAAGTCCCCTATCTCATTTCTCCAGTGGCTGCTGTCAATCTGATCCCAGAAAGACAGTTCTTCATAGAGCACAATGTTCAAAGCAGACCTTCTTTACTAGTTCGGCTACTCTGTGTTCGATTTTAAAACTTCAGGGGATGCTTTTGGTTTGGGCTTAAAGATTATCTCACAACAATAGTTTAGGGGTTCCAGAAATGCTGACATCCATGAGAATATAAAATTCTGTTCTATATTTGCCCATGTTTTATCGGAATTCTTCTCTGGAACCTTTGATCAAAATATTCAATAATGACATCCAATCACCCTCCAGTTCTCCCGGTCATAGTAAAGAGGGCAGCCATCTCCAAGGGCGGTTAGTCACACATTCCATTTCCTCCTCTTAGTTCTGACTTGCTGTCTTCCTCTGTCGCTCCAGCCAAAGACACTCTAATCATCGTACCTTGAAAGGTTGCTGGCATGGGTTTTCATTGGATGATGTCTTTGGAGTTGACCTTCTTGGTTTATCTTATAGTCTGGAAGTTTTACTGAAATTTGTTCAGCATTATAAAGAATCTAGTATTGAAAAAATTATTTCATCTTTATGTCTAACCCTAGTAGCATAGTGATTATATGCTGGGCTGCTAACTGAAGGTCAGCAGTTCAAAACAACCAGCTGCTTCACAGCAGAAAGACAGGGCTTTGTCCTTCCATAAAGAACTGTGGTCCCAGAACCCACAGGAGCAGTGCTACACTGTCCAATGGGGTCACTGGGAGTTGGCATCACCTTGGTTCATGAGTGATATATATATATATATATATATATAAACAGATCTGGTAGCAGTTTATATATCCTTATTAAATACATAAACACAGAATATGAGCTCGGTAGCTAATCCAAGATAAAAACATAATCACAAAGACAGACCAAAAACAAAATCTCAAGAACAACGTTATCCAAAATAGTTTGTCTTTTCCACAATAGCCTCCTAAGGCTCTAAAGGTTAAGTCCATACACTATTGGAATGACATTATTCCAAAAAACACACATAAAAGAAAAAAGTAAGAGCTTGAGATATTCACAACTTTATGATCTCTATTACCTCATCTCCTATTACTGTCCCTCTGGCTCACCCCGCCACACTGGCCTCCCACTTACCCTCAGAGAGCCAGGGTGTTCATCTTACAGGACTGGTACTCTCTGTTCTCACTCAGCAAAGCACCCTCCCTCAGACATCCTCATGATTTGCCTCTTTCTGTCCTTTAGGCCTTTGCTTAAATGTTTCACATAACCATACACCCCATCAAGGGGGAAGAACAACAGAAACCAGAGGGGAAGGGAGACAGTGGTCGGTGTGAGATTTGAAAATAATTAACAATCTACAATCTATCAAGGGGTCACAAGGGTTGGGTGGGGGGACAGAGGGGAGAGAAAAAAAAAGAAGAGTTGATCCCATGGGTTCAATGAAAAGTAAATGTCTAGAAAAGAACGATGGAATATATGTACTAATATGTTGGATACAATTGATGTATGGATTGTAACAGGAGTTGTAAGAGCCCCAATAAAATGATTTTAAAAATAAAATAAATAAAATGATAAATCTAACTTGAACAGTTAAAACCTTGTCTCTTGTATCTCCCTTCTGATACACTTTGTGCTTAATCTGGTTTTTAATATTTTCTGTTTTATTCATATTGGGGTTTGTCTCTGTTGTATTTTGTCATTGTTGGTAGCCTTCTTGACTCTGTATTATGTGCCTTTCTATGTTTTTTGGTATATGAAACCCAGGATAGGTGAATCTTTAGAGACCACAACTAGAATGAGGGCTCCTGAGGGGGACAGAGGGAGATGGGCTCTGGGGGACTCAAGAAGGAAGACAATGTGTTGGAACTGACTGTGGTGGCGATTGTACAACACTGCTTGGTGTGATTGAGCCATGCAATGGTATGATGCCTAGATGAACTGAGAAAATGGTTTGGGTGATAAATAAATAAATAGAATTTCATCACTGTGAAGAACTCCACTGAATCTTCTTCAAAAGCCTATCACTTGATACATATTATGTCTGCTAGTACACATTTGAACTTCTTGCAAAATATTTACCTCCTTACCCTGGTCAACAATTTTTCGGTTGCTCTTTAGATACTTAACAACAAAGCTAAGTAAAGTTGAAATAAAGACAAACTTGTATAGCTCTCATTTCCATAAACTATTATTACTAAACACATACTCTTTTAAGAACGCTATTCATACTTTCAGAATTAAATAAGATGTTTTCTAATGCTTTATGGCTTCTCTTATATTAAATGGACATTAACATCCATTATACCAAGTGAATTTATTTAATATTCTTAAATCTTTAGAGAAACTTCTAATTGTCTTCATTATGTTATATACAAACCATCTGTCACCAAACATAAGATATGAATAAAGTCCCAAATGCAATAAAAATTATAATGCTGTATTATATTTAAACACTTTAAACTATGTTTGCTTTTTATGTGTTATAAAAATCTCTAATCCAAAAGTATTTACTGCTTTATGTTTAAATCTTTATTTTTCCTCAACAATAATTTTTTCCTCCTACGGTAAATGAAGGCTCCTTCTTAGGTAGATAAGGGTATATAATGGGTTTTCTTCTGATTATATGACTTTTATTATTTCAATGAAATAATTAACAGATACTAACATCCTTCAATACCGTCCCTACACATTTAAAAGAAGTAAATAACCTAGAGATCAAAATATATAGTACAATCGTAGAAACAGCAGTTTTTCATTGTCAGATTTCTCTATATAAACACTGAATGCAATTCTATGGAAGTATGGCTCCACATTTTAAGATGAGGAATATGTCTGTTTACATGTGTTTCTTTCCTGCTCCATATTACATGGAACCTGTGTTTGCTTCTGTGGTTAAGATTTACTGCATGTTCCTATTAAAGTCCCATTTCCCACATTTAAACACATAGCCACAAAGACCAATTACAGCAGTTACTGGTCCAACCTTTGGTGTACCAAGGATTTGGGAGTTCATAAAATTTGAATTGATTGTTTATGGACAATTACAGGTACTGAGATGATTTGAAACATTTCAATTTTTGTTTTGCTCTGCTGAACCAGGCAGTCCCATTTAAACAACAGAACCAGATGCAGATTTATATATCAACTTCTAATCAAAAATCACCACTAATGTCTTAGCAGGGTGGCCATTCTCCTGTTCATTAAAGAGACCTTAAAGGTGCAGGGTCCCTGAAAACATGCTGAGATTGTGTTCAAAACATTTTTGTAATCGATTCTAGGTTCAAGACATTCTTGTAGTAGATGCCTGGCAAAAATATGTGCAGCCTGAACTCTCAGCTTAAAGCAGTAGACACCGTCTGAGAAAGAACTGCGCACCTCAGCTACTGTGGACTAAGTAAAAGAGAATACAAATCAGAGTATAAAGCTGCTATACAGATGTACTACATTAGCTGCACTTTACTGCTAAGCATTAAGTAATATATTAAACTATAGCAAAGGTAAATGAATTCATTAAAAAATTCAAATGTATGTTCACAAGTACTTATAGAATGTCATACCTAAACACTGTGAGGTAATTACACAGGGAATGTACTTGACTCTGTACTGAATAAAAGTTGGCTCATTGGATGAACATAACAGGAAGAATGATAGTTATGTAATAAGATTTAGGTAGGCAGCATCAGTGTCACTACTTGCCTATATCAATTAAAAATGAGAGAGAGAAAATTGTACCTTCCCTCCAAAGTTTAAGTCTATTCAAAACCCTAAGAACCAATGCAAACAAGAAGATAGAGGGCTACATGAAAATCGAAAAAAGACAATCAGCCAGACACACCAATCTGTACTAGCCCCTCAGTGCTACTTTTCTTCAAAGGCTATCACTAAACTTGAAAACAAAGATGATGACTCTCTCTTGGTGATCTGCCTTTCTGGTTCCTTCTAGTGTGACAATTAATAAGCAAAGAAAATAATACCTAAAAGAAAGATCCCTTTTCCAAACAGTATGTAGTGTCTCCTAAAATGTAAAGCAAAGGTAGGGGCGCTGGTCAGCCTCTGACATCTCATTGGCATGTAATTCAGAAGAAACAATTCTTGGCGTTTACTGAGAAAAGAAATTGGAACAATTTTTATTTTCCCTTAAATTCTCATATGATGCCAAAAAACCACCTTGAATTTGCTAGGAATTCCTTAATTCCAGCAATACTTTCTAACTTGGCATAACTCCTATCAACAGCACGATATGAGCTCTTGCTTCCTTTTGCCTTGATTATTCAGTTGCCCTAAAGGGACTGGGGACAAAGTGCTAGAAACTGATGGGACAGCAGCTCATGGTTCCACAAATGGATGTGGCACTGGAAGCACACGACTCGTCCATGTCGAGCAATGTGGGAAACTACTACCTAGCCAGCAGTTCTCATTCCAAAGAAAGGTGACAGGAAAGAATGAGGAAATTATCAAACAATATCAATCCCATATGCAAGGAAAAATATGAAGGTACTTCAAAAGCAGTTGCACCATTACATCAACATGAAACTGCCAGAAATCCAAGCCAGACTCAGAAGAGGGAGTGGACAAGGGATCTTAGCTGGAAGCCAAAAAATACCAGAAAGATGATTACCTATTTGGATCGCAACAAACTATGGGTCACATCACATTGTAAAGAACAGGCAAGATAGAATACTAATTGTGCCCGGGTTTACCCTTCCAGAGAACTTCCTTGTGTTCAGACCCAACAGGCAGCTGTTTGAAGAGAAGGTGGATAATCGCTTGGTTGAAAGTCAGGAAAGCGGGCGTCAGGGCGTGTCCTTTGACCATGCTCACTCAATCTGCATGCTCAGGAAACAGTGAGCGAAGCTGGACTACATGAAGAACGCAGCATCCGGATCTGAGGAAATGTATTAGCAGCCTGCGCTAGGCACATGGCATAACCTTGCTTGCAATACAAACTGAGGAAAAGCAGACTACAGCCTTCAGGTGTGGATTACATCTCAGCATTAAAAATGTTTAGAAATATCGGGGCTGAACCAAAAAGCACCACCAGGATAAACAGAAGAAATACTGAAGTTGGCAAGATTTCACTTTTACTGGGACCCACAATCAACGTCATGGAAGCAGCCATCAAGATATCAAGCATCATTTACTTTGGGCCAATCTGCTGCAAAAAATCTTTTTAAATTGTCAAAAAGCAAAAGATGTCACTTTGAGGACTAAGGAACAGCTGACCCAAGCCACAGACATTTCGACCACCTCTCATGTGCATTTGAAAGCTGGCCAACGAACACGGAAGACAAAATAAGAATTGGTGTCTTTGAATTTGGGTTTTTGGCAATGAATCTCCAACAGACCAGGGACTGCCAAAAGAATGAACAAATCTGTCTGAAAGCACAGCCAGAATGTTTCTTAGAAGTGAAGATTTGGAAATGTTATCCTGAAGGGCATCAGTCTTAAGAGAACAGAGGGTCAGTGAAAATATGGAAGATCCTCAATAAGATGAACTGACACAGTGGCTATCATAAAAAAGCACAAACACAAAAGGATTTGAGGATGGCAGGCACGGGTTCAGGCAGCGCTTGCATGTTGGGACATGATGACTGGGAAACAATCCCACAGCCCCATGAAACCAGTCACAACAATGACTGTTGAAGGCCTTGTTGAACTAGTCTGGTTCTTCTTACCTGTGCAGGCAGAAAGCAAAAATTAGGAGTTTCTGGATATATCTTGATGTCTGACTGACAGCATGTGCTTACGGATTGAATGCCAAAGAAGGAAACGATCAAGGATGAATACTTTTCATAAAGCCTGAGCAACTAGAAGGATGGATGTGTTGTCTGCTTGGATAGAGAAGATGATGAAAGAAGTTTAGACTTAGGCCATGAGGTGGCAGGCACAAAAAAAGAATTTGAAGCCATGAAATTGGAGATGCAGCCCCTGGTGGTATATTACCAAATCCAACTGGAAAACAGTAGAGTGAGTAGAAATATGGTAAATAAATTTTGAAACATTTAGTAAGATGCTGAAACTATGTCTATTAAGGTATGCTTTCTAGGCTCCTTATTATCCAGCTTTCTTTGGAATGTTCTAGCATGTGTAAGAAGATTTAAAAAAACAAATAATATAAACATTAGCCAAAAAAAGAGAAAAATGCATTTATTTTGCTGATATGATTATAAGCCTAGAGAAATCCAGGCTTAATAAGAGAATAAAAGCCAGACTTAATATGAGAATTTGGCTATATCTTAAGTAAATAAATGTGTATTAGTAGCTTTTCTTAACACTGATAATAATCTTATTCAAGAGATCTTGGAAAAAGCAATTCAAGATTGTTGGAAAAACAAGGAAATTCAAGAATCAGTTGAACGAGAGGTCCAGTTCTTTATGGAGCAGGAATTGGCAGTGTTTCTCTAGTGCATAAGGCTGCTCTGGGTCAGAATAGACTCAATGGTACCTAACAATAACAACAAGAGTCTATCTCATTAGGGGCCATCACACTGGAACCAATATAAAAGAAAGATCATGTTGGTTTTATAAAAATATTCTCATTTTTTTATGATACTTTGTTGCTATCTAGGAACTATATCATTATTTCCTTCTACCCCAAATTGAATGTATAGCAAATCAAATTCCCCCATCCTACATCTGTTAGCTTGTTTGACTGTGGTTCGCTTGGGTGTTGCTATGACGATGCTTCTTATACTTCATCTACTAGCAGTGTCACCCAGGGTGGACAGGTTTTATCAGAGATTCAATATCAAGACAGACTAGGAGAGGAACAAGAGACTTGATGCTCTGCTTTTGAAAGGAGGGGAGAAAGCACACACATTGGTGAAGGGGTGGAAGGACTTCAGAGAAGAAAATGAAATTTCAGATGGGACAATCATAAAGAATAAATAGGATTTAATTTTTTTTTGCAACTGTATTTGTGGTGTGTGTGTGTGTGTGTGTGTGTTTTCTTCTTGCTGATTCTCATTTCACTGAAGATTTCACTAATATTCGCCTGTAGTTTCACTCTTTTATTATTCAAAAACAAAGTCTTATGAAAACATAGAACACATGCATAGGAGAGCTGTGGGTGGGGCACTAAACAGCTGCCCCGGAAAGTATTCAGTGCTACCACTGTCTGGGTGTGCTGACCTGGGAAGTTATTTCAGGAAGTTAACAGTACTTCTGTAAGAAAAATCATGTCATGACACCCCATGTTTTGAACACAGATTAGCAACCTCTCTTCAGAACCAGAGCTTAACTATTCCCTTTGGCCCAATGCCATGTAGTTTGGGAACAAACAAAGGCATTTCTTAAAGTGTTCTCTTCAAGGATACCTTCTATTGCTATGCATAAGAAATGCCTTCCACCTGGACTGCAAATAAATGAAAAGAGCTAACAACTTCAAGTAAAGTGCAAATGGTACAGATAAGAGGTTCGAACAGTGGTTCTCAACCTTCCTAATGCCGCAACCCTTTAATGCAGTTCCTCATGTGGTGGTGACCCCCCAACCATAAAATTATTTTCGTTGCTACTTCATAACTATCATTTTGCTACTGTTATGAATCGGGCGACTCCTGTGAAAGGGCCACTCGACCCCCAAAGGGGTCACGACCCACAGGTTGAGAACCACTGGGTTAGAAAGCGTAACCTCTGCTGTTAGTGGATTTCCCCTTAAAGGACTTGGATAGCAAGCCGTTTGTTTCACTAAAAGCAGTCCTGGAAATACGGATTGCAAGTCTTAGCCCAAGTCCCACTCAAACATATTCTTATAATTACATTTAGCCTATTTTCTTGCTAGGGCATCAAGAAGGGAAACTCACGGGAAGAATACGAAGGGTAGGGTTCCTGAGCAATCCTAATGGTGAACACGCTGGGCTGTTCAGCAAAAGGTGGGCGCTGAGTCCTCACAGAATGCCTCAGGCCGGCCCAGAGATCTGCTTCCAGAAAAATTAGCCACTGAAAACCCAGCAGAGTACAGTTCTACTCTGACAAACATAGGGTTGCCACAAATGGATTCCAACTTGACAGCAACTCCGTTTAGGGATGAGTGTGGACGCTAACTAACTCTGTTACGTGTCTCTGGGAGGCACCTGTACCCATGCTCTCATTTAACTCTCAGGAACCGGGGAAGTATTATCATTCATGGTAAAACAGACTCAAAGAAGTTCAGTTACGTGCTGATGTCACAGAGACAGTGCACGAGTTAGGGAGCTTAGGAAACGAAACCTTCTGATGTGGCTTCCAAGCCAGTACTTTCCACTTCACCATATTACCACTCAGTGAGGAAAAAGCCCAGTCTTGCCCCACTGAAGTGTCCCAGTCCCTCCCAAAGGAGGGGACACAGTGGAGAAGTAAATTTCTCCCTAACAATTGGCTTCTCAATCATATTCAAATAGCATTTTACTGAAATAGAATGATCTTTTTATTGAAATTTACTCCTTACCCTGACACAAGTGGTTTTAATAATCGTACAGAACCACACTGAACTGCTGAATAATCCGAGAACATGTTCTATACTAGCCTAGTAACAGTAAACAGAAAATAACGCCTGAGAGAGGTAAGTGGCGGAAGGTAGTTTATCTATGATATTAAAAAGGGATTCTCCTAGTAGAAAAGTGGCAGCCCATCACTTTCACTACATGGTGATGACTCAGTGCCATTGTTGGCTACAACTAAAGCCTGACCTCATCAAGTCAGGTTGAGAGATTCATTCTTCTATAACCCCTGAGTGGCAGGATAGAAATCCAGATAAAAACATGAAGCAGATTTAAATAGATAAATGTTTCATTGCTCTGTGGACCCAATTCTATCAAAATAAACCAAAACTCCCTGCGTGAATTTTCCAAAGGAGAACCCCACTTGATCAAAGCAACTGCCAAAAGAATGGATGGTAACCCAACATGGGTGGCTCTGCTTGCCTGCTTTATTTTTATTCTGCTCTCTGGACTTGGAAAATTCACAATTTTCAGACAACTTCTTTACTGCATATGTAAGTCGTGTTGTCAGGAGAGACCATCCCTGCGGAAGGACATCATGCTTGGTAAAGTAGTGGGGAGAGAAAACGAGGAAGACGTTTGACAGATGCACGGACATAGTGGCTGCGTCCATGAGCTCAACCTAAGGACAAGCACGAGGGTGGCACAGGACCAGGCAGTGTTTCGCTCTGTTGTGCAGAGTCACTGTGAGATGGCACCTAACAACAACTCAGCTAGAACCATGACAGTTCATGATGTCCAACTACGTGACTCAATGACGGAACAGAACCAAAAAAATAAGAAACCCAAGTCCTATTAGAAAAGATAACATTTGAGGCAAGTCTACTTGTGTTCCACAGAAGTCTCATTAGTGTAGAGCTCAATTCACCTACCTTGACTCCAAAGAGCTTTCCGGGGAGTGGGGTGGGGGTGTAGTGGGAGGGGATCATGTTGCTTTTTTGAGCTTAATTTGTCAGTAAATGAATGAAAGGAAGTCAGGGCTTTTTCTAAGACAACTTTTAAGTCCAGTTTCGTTTGGTTTTGTTTCCTGTCTCCTAATTTCTTACACTGTCAGTTGCTTTTCTATTCTAATTTCTAATTCTAATAAAACTTTTAGCAGAACTAACAAGGACAAACACAAATTACTCAGAGATTTTTATGCAAAACTTCCAATTGTGTGTCATAAACTCTTTTACTCCAAAGAGAGTTCACAAACTCTGACAGATGTTTTATAGTTCTGTTTAAATATTTAGTCAGTAAAAGGATGAAATTCGAAAAAACAGAATGATTTCATTCTTCTCAAAAACCAGGGTGGTCTATGGGCAATTTTGGTACCACTGGTGTTGCCGGGGGAACAAAATGAAAACAGGTGCCATCAAATTCAAATTAAAGATTTAGTTCTATTTTAAACTACCTTAAACAATGTTTCCATAAACTTTCTAGCTGATACTACTATAAATTTGACAATATTTTATAACAAGAAAAGGATTATAAATTGTCTGTAGACCATCAAATTTTAACTGTAACAAATTTAGACTGATTGGCAACACTTCCTTTTAAAAAACTTTCTTTCATTAAATATGCAGCATCATTTTAAAAATGGAATGACTATAATAAAAGGCAAGTCAAAATAAGGAAACTGGCTTTTTCTGAAAGATTTTACCCTATTTTCATCCTATGCAATTTTAAGATAAAAAATGAAGTGGAAAAGAAATGTGAGTTTACAACGTGTAGTAAGAAACACTATATAACCAGCAGCATTAACTTTCCTCATACACCTAGTTGCAGTACTAGTTTTGTTAAAAATTAAACGGCATTTCTGCTTTTTAAAAATCCAAGATTTGTTTTATTGTTTCAGTACTGAAAAAAATATAAGCCCTGGGCTTCTACCATTAAACATCACTTAACTGACTTTTAGGAGATGAAGTGCTTCTGAACATAAATGTTAACAAGAGTTTGGAACATATATTAAAGTATCACTGACAAAACATAGACCATTTAAAAAATTTGAATCTAAGAAATGCGCATATAAATTTTTTCCCACAAACTCTATGTGTGTGTGTGTGTGTGTGTGTGTGTGTGTGTGTGTAGAGAGAGAGAGAGATGCTTTTGATAAAATTGTTATGAATCTTTCAGAAAAGATTTGTGTTCCAGTAACGATTCCAGGGCTATAGGTTAAGATACAGTGACTTTCAGGATTATTCATTTACATTACAAAATAATCCATTTGCTTCCGTATTGACACAAAATTTCTAGACTTGTAGATGCTTTTATTCTTGCACTTAAATGAGAATTCTTTTCATTCTGATCATAAATAATCAAATGTTGTTGTCAATTCAAGTATTTCAGACAGTTCAAAGTTCTCTTTGTAGCCATGCTGTAGGGAAGCACAAACTGATTCCTTTGGGCGGAATCATAACTCAGAGTCAGCTCCACTCGTTGGCGCCTGTCCAACTCTTAACCACAATGAAGACTGTATCGGCTAGCTTTCCAAAAGGCTTCCCGTTTTCAGTACTCGGAGGCCAACGTCTCTGAAACCAGTATTTCTAGTTTAAAACTTCCTCCATTAAGTTATATTTGGGAAAAAGCAGAATGGGCTTTATTTTCAGATTAACATGAGCAAGTATTTGAATTATAAAAGGAAAATACACAACATTATAGAGCTTCCTTTACAGTTATGCTAGTAAAAGTTTCAAGTAATCTCACTTGTGTATAATTATAAAATTACTGTACTGATCTACTGCTTACTTTCAAAGTGATTAATCAAAGTCAGAGAAAGCCAACCATCAACTGAAGTGTGTTTCAAATTTCCTTCTCAGTGACATGTCAAAAAAAGATGAGCCAATTTTTCTTTAATTAGAACCTCATTTAGAAATATGAAATCAATGTTTTCTATTTAATCCCAATTAGATTTCAATTGTGTCCAGCTTTCAAATTGCTTCTGCTACTTGATTACACGTGCCACATTAATCTATTTTTATGATTCATATAAACAGACTTAAAATCAAAAGACTTGGATATCTGCTTATTCGAGTATGTATACCTAATAACAACTACTGTAAGCTTTACAGCACATTACATCTTATTCTAAATTAAATGAAAAGTTCATTACCTATATAACAAACTACAAACTAATTAGTGTCAATCCAATAATGGCTTATTTAGTTCTTTAGCAATGCATCGGGATTAGTAGCAATAAATTACATGAATTCTAGTCTTTACATTTTAGGAACATTCAGTTTTAGAATTCTCTTTTTTTGTTGCTGTTTATATTTTCTACCTATCTCATAAAAGCATAACAAATCTATTGGCCGGAATTTCTATTTCTAAATTGTATTCTCAGAAGAATTAGAAATAACTAGACCAGAATAGAATATAGTAACCCAAAGCCACACTGTTGTTGAGTCCATCCCAACATTCCAACTCATGGGGGGGAAGGGGGGACACAAAACAGAATAAAGTTGTCCCACAGGGTTTCCGAGGCTGTCAATCTAGACACAAGTGGACTGCCACTTGGTTCTCTTGTGGACAGATGGGGGGGTTCCTGCAGCAGCCAAACACTTCAATAATGCACCGCCAGGGCTACAAAGCCAGGAAAGACTCCTCTCACAGTAACTGCCTATAATTGCCATGCCACAAAACACCCTGAGTCCCAGAAGTGTGTGATTGATGGAGTCAAATGTCTTTGTGCCTCCTAACTAATCAGCTACCTTCAAATTCACTCTGACTCCTGGCAAGTTTCTCACTCGTCAAAAGAATTAAGAAAGAAGAAATAGATGCAACTCAAATGTTGTTCTGACTAATAAACAGCAGTCTTCAAAATTTTTAAAGTAGAAAATGTTGGTGCAGAAGATACTTTCGACCATGTCCCCTGAAGGTAATATACAGACAGCCATGTGATTACAGCAATTTCAATAACAGGAGAACTCAAGGTCTACCACCGCATCACACAACATGTTGGACAACTGCTAGACAACTTCCTACTACAAAACTGCCAAATAAATCTTCCTCTCCTTTTCTTTCACTTAACCTCCTTTCTGCTCTACTGCTCTATTTATAGCCTAGGCCCTGGAAGGCAGCCAAGGACAAGACAGATTTAGGATATCTTTCACCCAAGAAAAGAAATACCTCAGTGAGGAACTGGAGAAGTTCATAGACTACTCTAAGTCAGGGATGGGGAACCTTCTTTCTGCCAACGGCCATTTGGATATTTATAACATCATTCAATGATCATACTGGTCAAATATTTAATTAACTCACCTCTAATATGATGGCTAAGACTGGGCTTTCTACTCTTGTAAGGAGTTACCATCTAAGACACTCCCAGGAGCCGGTCTACTCTGTCTTAGAGAGTCTATGTGAGTGGGCAATGACGTGATGGTAGTGAGTGAGCATGTGATGGCTGGAACTACCTCTCTGTGGTGAGCTGTGTGGTGTTACCTGCTGCTGCTGATTTCAAGAGACTCATATGGTCCACAGGCCAGATGTTCCCCACCGCTGCTTAGTCCTGGAACCCTTAAGTCAGAAGGTAGATTTTTCAACTGAGAAAAAGGTTCCATAAAAACTTTGAAAATTACTATGTACTGACTGATCTTTGATAAGGGCCCCAAAAATATCAAACGGGAAGCAGATGCCCTCTTTAACAAATGGTGCTGGAAAAAAATGGATTATTTACCTGCAGAAAAATGAATCAAGACCCTTATCTTACTCCAGGCACAAGAATAAACTCAAGGTGGATTACAGACCTTGAATTTAAACCCCAAACTATTAGGGCCATCAATGAAGGAATTGGGACCAACTTGTACTTTGGCGCAGGTAATACCTAGGCTATCAGAAATAGGGAAGGACACAAACACAGAGGAGGCAGAAATTGACAAATGGGATATACTGAAGATAAAACACCTGTGCACATCTAAGGAATTCACCAAAAGCGTAATAAGAGAGTCCACGGACTGGGAAAACATCTTTAGCAATGACACATCAGACAAAGGCCTT
>NW_022103896.1:40297133-40308238 GCF_000313985.2 Echinops telfairi | reverse complement strand
ATGATGAGGGCAATAAATGTACAAATGTGCTTTACACAATTGATGTATGTATGGATTGTGATGAGTTGTATGAGCCCCTAATAAAGCGATTAAAAGAAGAAAATTAGTATGTACTGTATGTGCTATGATTGTGCTATAGAACAAGACTTTTAAAAAGGGAAGTATGGATCATGAGATGAAGAAACTCACTAAATCTTAAGTCAATTGACACTGTGCTTAAAGGTGAGGGTAAGGGTCAACACTAAAGAGTGTTTTGAGAATGATGTACAAATGCGCTTTACACAATTGATGTGTGTATGGACTGCGATAACAGTTGTATGAGCCCCTAATAAAATGTTTTAAAAAAAAAAGAGCATGCATAAAATGCTTGAAGTGTATTGTGGACCAGGCAAAATATAATCAGAGAAAGAATAATCAAGTTCTCTGGGAAAGCCTTCTTTTATAATACTTTAGTCAACTGCCTGACTTTCAGCAAGATTTTCTATGAAATTAAGGCAAAGCCTGGTGCATGTAAAAATACAGGCTCCTTACAAGGGAATCTGGCACCTGTTAGTACAATCTGTTCGGGGCTTCTTAAACTTGTTCCACTTGTGATTCCTTTTTGCTCAAGAACCTTGCAGCCAGAGGCGAGTTCTGCCAGAAACTCCTCAGATTCATTACGCCCTGGCCTTTGAATAAAATTGTGGTCCTTGCACATTCAGAAACCTTTCACTGTTGCCAAATTTTTCACGACCCTCACATTCAGTTATGTGTCCCCACATGGGGTCATAACCCACAGTTTTAGACATATTGATCTGCATCATAGGTTTCCAAACCCATCGAGTCTACAGCCCCTCTTCAGGAAAAAAAAAATGCTCAGCATTCCCCTGGCCCCTCAAATCTTTGTATTATAACACACAGCCTGGGCTAAAGTGTACATCCCTGCTTCTGCAGCCCTCTCGGATCATACCAGTGCCCCTTCAGGAGCCGTTATCACCCACTTTGAGAAACACCGACCTACATCCACTGGGGTTGGAGGGTAATAGCTCCATGTTAGGAGCAAAGTAGATATAGTTAATGACAGCTATCTGCAAAGAAAATAGATTGAATTCAACAAAGAACCCAATGAAAATGAAATCCATAGCATGGTTATTTTAATTCATGGACTAAAGTCTTTTATATTACATAACAACGAAATGCTTGAACGCTTGCTAATTAACTGCTTTAAGAATTTTGCAGATAAGTTTTTTTCCTGCTCTGATAGAGACATCTTGTATAGGATCATATGTCTGAGATTATAATGTGATTATGACTCAATCATCTGTCCTGAATAAAACCTCTCTGCTACATGTCATCGATGACTTGGACATTATCACCTCGACTGGCTCTGCCAGATTGAGGAAAAAGCTAGTTTTAGTTTGCTCTTCTCCTTCTTGCTTCTAGATTTAAAGCGGGACACCATTGACGGGGGATGGGGGGGTGGGAATCTTGATTAAAAATTTGGTCAATATGCACCAAATAGACTGTTCCCTACCTTGTCATGCATTCTTTACAAAAATCGGGACTTTTTTAAAACGCCAAAAAGTGGGATGTCTGGTCACCATAGTCTATACTCAAAGTTCAGCTAAAAGTAAAAGACTATAAAAATATAAAATTTGAATTTTAAAACTTCCCTAAGGATTCCAAGTCTATACAATTTAAGAGTAAAGGGTTATTTAAAAGTGAAAAATCATTTAAACCTTCCTCAGAGAATTGGCGGTGAGTCAGTTTATTGTGCCAACCTGGCTGATAAACACATGTGGGGCTAATTGAAGGGCAGAGGGAAAAATGGCTTGGTGAGCCTCGCCTTTCTAGTTCTCGGGTCTCTTGCTTTGTGATGGTCCGACCAGGGTGCAGCTGCCTTAGCCAGTTCCCTGCTCCAGCTGGCAAGGCTCACTTCCTGCAAGACATCCCCAAGGAGAAGCCACATGGACCTACCTCAATGCAACCCTGAGTGCTGGAGCAGCCATGTGGAGACCCCTGCCAGCACTGAGATGCTTACACATTCACTGACTCGGCTTTCCTCTTGCAGTCGGCATCGTTGCGTGTTTTGTAAGATGGAGAAGGACTTTGTGGATTGGTATCAGACATATGGGTTAATGTTAGACTTGTGAGCTTGGGCAGCACTGGATTAGAATGTTTTCTTCATGTGCACTTACCCTTTATATAAAACTCTCTCTTATACATGAGTTTCTGTGGATTTGTTTCTCCAAAGTACCCAGACTAACACAAGGGGTTTTTCTTAGAAAGGTACAGGGTACTAAGGTTAGTGACCTGAATTCTTGAAAACTGCCACATTCTAATCATCAAATTACTCCAGGGGAGTGGCGACCCTTAAAATGAATAACATTATATGCAGGCTTATATGTTACATAAAGAGGGGCCATCGAATTACTGTGAAATGCTTCAAAGCTCTAAGAAAAAGCTACCATATTTTGCTGTGTTTCTAAAAATAAATAAACTCATACTATTGATTTGAGAAGATGTTTTGGTCTCAAAGTGTCAAAGTACCACAAAGCTAATAGATATAATTATATCTGTTATTGTATCACCTCATTTCGTGTATGGCCTTTAGGTTTTCTCACAAACCAGACATTCAATTACATCACCTCAGGTTTTCTAACTGCCTCAATTTCACAAAATCCCTTTGTCAGTTGGACTCATTATATACTTAAGGCCTACTATGTGCACAACTAAACAAGACAGTATCTTCCAGAGAGGGTAAAGTCCAGAACCTAAAATCTATTGTCTGGCTCCTAATCCTAGTCCCACTAATTAAATTCTTTAACCTCTATGCCTTATCAGGAGCCGTGATGGCACAGGTGGTAAGTGTTGAACTGCTAACATCAAGGTGAGCAGTTCACACTCAGCAGGCACTCCTTGGTAGAAAGATGGGGGGTACAACTCTCGTAGAGTTACAGGCTCCGAAAACCACAACGGCAGTTGTGCTCTGTCTTATAGGGTCACTGAGTCGGAATCCACTCGGGAGCGAGTGAGTTTATGAGTTGGAATTGACTTGATGGTAGCAGGTTGGGTTTATGCCATACTAGGAGCCGTAGTGGTTCGTTGGTTAAGTACACAGCTTCTAACTAGAAGGTCAATGGTTCAAATCCAGCGGCCATTCTGCCAGAAAAAGATGTAGCAAACTGCTTTGTGGTCTTAAAAACCCTATGGTACAGTTCTACTCTGTAGAATTGAATCAATGATTGGAAGCTGCCTTACTTTTACAATCTGTAAATTGTAAATGACATTAACAACGCCTTGGATGTTATAAGGATAAATAAGCACACATAAAATACTTAGAACAATGGTAAACGTATAGGAAAAGTTGAACAAAGATTTTAAAAGTCAAACCAAGCCCTTGGCTGTTGAGTCAATTCTGACTCACAACAGCCTTAACAAACAAAAGAGAACTGCTCTCCTGGGCTACAATTCTTTACAGAAACAGAGTGTCCCATTCCCCAGAAGTGTTGTTGAGCACTTCAAACCATTGACCTTTTGGTTAGCATCTGAATGCTTTAGCCACTGTGTCACCAGGACTCCATCAATAAAGGTTAGGTATAGTTATCACACATGTGTCATGAACTATAAATACAGAAGATACTGGATTAAGAGTTCAAATTTTCAAATTAGATCACATAGGTCTGGAGTTCCATAGTTACTTTTAGGTATTCATTTTAATAAACTATTTCCTTTTAACTCAACATGAAATTATGTCATGATACACCTACCAGAAAACCTCTAAACTTACATCCCCTAATATGTGCAGAACACATGTATTAAAAAATGGCAACTACTGTTATATTTACTGCTCTAAGCTATACACGTCATGAATGTTATTTTATTATGTAAGACTTCTGTGTTAACTCTCTCAACGCCACTGAGTCAATTTTGTCGCATAATGACCCAAAAGAACAGAACAGAATTGTTCCGTGGGTTTCTGAGACTGAAATCTTTCGGGAGTAGTAAGTCTCATCTTTGTCCCTCAGAGCAGCTGGTTGCTTCAAACTGTTGATCTCGTGGTTAGCAGTCCAATAAGTGTTAACTGTCTGGATGAAAAAAGAAGCTAGTAATGAAAACTTTACATGCACAAAGGCAACTAAAGAACTATTTTGTAAATGTACTTCTAAAACTTATAAATATTAATATTGCTGATTCTCTATGACGTCCTCTGTCAGTGTGTAGTGACTGGTACGTTTCTGTGATCCTGGAAGGTAAGCAACAGCATTTCAAATACCAAGAGGGTCACCTGTGGTAGGCAGATTTCAACAGAACTTCCAGACTGACACAGACTAGGAAGAAAGGCCTGTTGGTCTATTTTTTTTTTAAAGCAGGCAATGAAAAGCCCTTATGCATCATACCCGAACACTATGTGTCAGAGTTGATCTGACGGCAACTAGCTAGCTATTCTCAGGTATTAAAATAATGCAATGTATAACATGCCACTAAAATATGAACATTTACCAGTTTAATGGAATGTTCAATTTAATCAGAAAATGTACTTCTAATAGAAGGCAAAATAGGGATGAACAACTGGAAAGTAAACTTTTAAAAGACTATACAATCCAATCCTAAGGAGACCTGGTGGTGCTATAGGTTAAGCACTGCGCTGCTTAACTACAGGGTTGGTGGTTCCAATCCACCTGTTGCTCTGTAACAATCTAGTCTCTGAGACCCTAAGAGGCAGTTTTACTGTGAGCGGTACAGGGCTGCAATGAGTCAGAATCGAGTTGGTGACAGTGATGGTGGATTAATATCCTAAGGCTACTGCAGATCCAGCAGAGATCACTAACAGAGATCACTAGCTTGTTTTCCATTTTTAAAGCAGAACAGAAGTATTACCAGACTTGAAGACTTTATTCTATAGCTTAGGGAGACTGACAATAAATGATCACTATCAACTCTCAATCAATAACTATAGCAGCCAAGAGACGGAAAACCCTTCACCCCACAAAAAAAGCATACTAAAAGAACTTTGAAGCACTTTCTACCAATATCTCCAAAGAAAATTTAGGATGTATTTCTACAAACAGTTCATCTTTTCCTCTTCTTTGCCTTACATATTTCTCTTAGGATTAGAAGGTTGTCTGTTTTGCTTTCTTTGTCACACCTATTGTTTTTCATACAAATTTCCATTGAATGTGCTCAAAAGGTATCTGTCGGAAATGCTTACTATATTTCAAATGCAAGCTTATAAGCAACTGGAAAAAAACAGTCAATAATTATAACTGAAATTAAATTATTAAGATAAACTTTCAAATATGTTAAGTTGACAATGTTGAAAGAATTGGGGCATAAAGCATGCAACCTTTACTGGTTCAAAAAAAGCACAGAGTTTAGATCAAGCTTTTTTAAACTACTACAGAAAAATATACATAATGTGTGTTATGATTAACAACAGTTCAAGTGAACATGGTTCTTGGAGAATAATGTATCCTATAGATTCTACATCATCCATGCCAAGATTACTAGGAGTATTATACTACATGGTGCAATAAGGAAGATTTTTACACAACTATTAGGTTATCATTTTTTTTAAAGTTCTCTCTTTTTTCTGAATATCTTTTAAGATTAGCTGGCTTCCTGGGATGATTTACATGTAATGTGATTTTATTCCTGTCATAAGTCTCATAACACTATACACTAAAAAATACTATAAGTTGCACTTGAAAAAGTATACGGGCAAATTCCATTCTTTTCATTCCTTCTTTCCACGAACTTTCTGAAGCCTCTTCATGTATGTTGTCTGATCTGTCTGCATAGTTTCCAAAAGGTTGGTCCAAGTCTTTCAATAACTACTTTGACTCTGAATTCTTCATTTTTAGAGCAGGTCAGAATACAGCTGTTTACACCAGTTAGATAAGTTGCCATCGTAGGCTCAGACTCAAAGTGACCCTGTGTGCATCAGAGCACACTGGTAATTTTTTTTCCCCCCAGAATATCACCAGACTTTTCTCCCAAGGTGCCTCTGGACTCCAACCTTTTTATACCATGCAGGGGTTGGGGAATCACAAAAAGATTTCTGAAAACATTACAAGAAATGGAACTGCTACTACAACTAAGCATCACTTCTAAGTTGCATATCACCTAGCAAAAATATCATTGTCCCTTAAATCACTGACTGCCTAGTCTGGCAACCATAGAAAAGCCTTTGTACTATATGGGTAGCATTAAGTGATGAGTTCTTAAACACAGTGCAGAATGCTCATGACATGAGCATGCTACAGTAAGCAGGTTATACTCTCAAAGCATGGCTCCTGACTGCATGAACAACCTCCTCCACACCCTTTCTACCTTGACCAGGGCCCTGTTTCACTATTTGTCACTCTTGACCCCATTCTTTGCACGTCTGCAGCCTTCATGTCATTCTTAAATCCGATTCAGCCCCTGAAAAACTGTCCTTATCTATATAGACCAAGAGCCAATCATTCAAACAAAATAAAGGGATATTGAATGGTTTAGAATCAAGAAGGTTGTGTGTTAGGGCTGTCCTCTTTCACCTTACTAATCTGATCTGTATGGTGAGCAAATAATCCCAGACGCTGAACTTGAAGAAGAATTCAACATCAGAATGGGAGGAAGGCTTATTAACAATGTGTGATATGCAGGCCTTGCTTGCTGAAAGCAAAGAACACTTGAAGCACTTACTGATGTTGATCAAAGACTACAGGATTCAGTAAGGATTGATTACTCCTCAACATGAAAACAAAAATCTTGACAGCTAGACCAACAGTTGTGATAAATGGAGTAAAGATTGATGTCATTAAGGATTTTATTTTACTTGTATCTACAATCAATTCTCATGGAAGCAGCAATAAATAAATGAAATGATGTATTGTGTTGGGCAAATCTGCTGTCCTAACCCTCTTTAAAGTCACAAACCTTTTTAAGTAAAGATGTCATTAGATGATTAGGGTACACCTGACCCAACCCTTGGTATTCTCAATCACCTCATCTGCATTAGAAAGTTGGACAATGAATAAAGAAAATTGGAGAACTGATGTACTTGAGTTATGGTGTTGGTGAAGAATATTGAACATACCAAGGACTGATAGCCCTAGTGGCATTGTGGTTACATGTTGAGCTGCTAACGGCAAAAACCACTGGCTGCTCCTTGGGGAAGAGGTGATGCTTTCTACTCCCATATAGTCTCAAAAACCCAAAGGGGCAGCACTGCCCTGTCCTATAGGATTGCTATAAGTTGGATTGAACTTGATGGCAGTAATTCTGGGTTGTTTTATTGTTTGCCTGCTTGCTTGTTTGTTTGTTTGTTTGTTTGCCAGGAGATTGGACAAATGTGTCTTAGAAGAAGTACAGCAATAATGTCTTTAGAAGCAAGAACTGTGAGATTTTGTCTCAACATACTTTAGACATGTTATTAGAGGGACTAGTCCCTGGAAAAGAATGCATGGTAGAGAATCAGGGAAAAAGGTAGATGATCTTTGACAAGACAGAATGACACACTGGCTGCAACAATAGTGTTAAACATATGAAAGATTGTCAAGATGGCACAAGATCAGACAATATTTCAATCTATTGTACATAAGGTCTCTATGAGTCAGAACTGACCCAAAGGCACATAAAACAAGAGTTGACCAGTAAGTCAGAAAAATGAGTTAGGAAATTTCAAGGGTATAGGGAGGTTAATGGTTTGTGTTGGTTGTAGATTATACCAGGTAGGGGCAAATGCATGTTCAAAGACCCTGAAGGGGGAAGGTGCTTGGCAGCCCCTGGTCCAGATCATAGAGTCTTGTAGGTTACAGTAAGTACTTTGGCTTTTGTTCTTGAGACATCACTGGGGACTTCTAAGGAGAGGAGGGGCGTGGATGAAGATAGTAATACCAATGATCATGAGAAGCAGTTGAATTCTCTTGCATTTTGGAAGTGGAGTTGGAAAAATTTGGTGAAGGATCAGCTACATGATAATGTTGATAGTAAAAAAACTAGCCATTGTCTACTCTTTGGATATGGGCTTTTTTCCCCCTACTCTGTCAAAATATAAGGAGAAAGGTGGCAAATGAGATGAAAGATATATCATAATCCTTCCAGAAATTCAAACTATAAATGCAATGCATATTCATTTAAGAAAGAAAGATTGGAAGGAAGCACAAGGAAGAAAAGACACATCCCCAGTAACTGTATTTGCTAGAGACATAAATCTTTACAGTTTTGCTATGTAGTCTTCCTCTTCACTTTGCCAAACCACCATGACTGGATCTGTGAGGGCATGCTGATTTTAAACCAAAATTGGAATCATGGGATGATGTTGTTCAGTTGTCAGCTTGTGATTTTGGAAAGCCTGTGTGTTAAAGTTAAACTGCTCCTCAGTCCTGCAACTGCAGCAGCAACTGTCTTTACAACAGCAAATCACCAGGTCTACTTCTTCCCTAGTGCGGCTGGGTGGGTTTGAACCACCAACCTTTGTTTACCAGTCAAGTGCAAACCATTTGCACCACTTGGGGCCTTTAAGATTATATGGTTTTCTAAATATCTTGAATTTTTTTTTCCTTTTTTTTTTTCTTTCTCATTTATCTCAGTATTTGATCACTTGCCCATGTCCTTAAGTTTTGCTGAGCCTTAAAATACAAATTGCTTAAATGCAAAACTTCATATACATTTTGCTTTTATAATAAAACTTTAAAATGACAGTTTCTTAAGACAAAAGAATAATTTAGGTAGAGAAGCTATTAGTAGTCATTAATGTTGAAATATATAGTGTCCTTGGTTTTAATTTTTCATTCCAGTAAATTACGATCCATTAATCATCATAAGTTAAATTTTAAGAATATAAGTGTTTCCAACAAGGGGGAAATAGTTTTAAGGAGTTGAGATAGTAATCTGCTTTATAGACCAATGGTCTTGGGGTTTCTTTTTACTGTTTCTTTTCTACCTAGCATTTTTAAAACTTTTAGGGGAAATTATTTTTGAGCCGATACTGACATTGCAATATATGCATTCAATCCTTAACTTTGTATCAGTGAGCAGTCTTAACCAGCTGAATGGTTACATCAAGCCTAAATAATTAACCATATCAGAAAAAATGCAATTAATAACAGATTTTTAGATGCTTCCTTTTAGCAGCACAATCATTTTAAAAAGAAAACATTCAAAATGCTTTTTTCATTTAAAATGTATGTCACTTGCCAAAAAATACAAATGTGGTTTTCTTAACCTTGAGCACTGGTGTGTGCTGTGCAGTCAGGGAAGCACTCTGCTTACTGCCAGCTACTTGGTTACTGGGGTATGAAGAATTGTCCTCCAGCTGCCTCTCCTCCCAGTAACCTCCTGAGCTGATGGCATTCTGTATTTTAAAGATGTTCTGCAAAGTTTCAGGGTGAAAAGTTCCTAGGAGAGAGGGATAAAAAGATCAAGGGCAAACAGCAAGTACCTGTACTTAGAGATTTGGGGAAAGGGGGTGAAAGAAAGGCTGAGAGTGTATGGTTCAGAAAGAATAGGAGAATATGGTGATTCAACCAAAGGAGAAAAGAGCTTTAAGATGAGAGGTACAAGATCAACAAATAGAAGTCTATCGAACTGCTAAACATCAGATAAGACCACAGAAGAGCAGATCAAAAAGGTGGTACCCTTCACAAAAGCCAAGCACAAACTGAAATATCTTGGGATATACCTGACTATAAGAACAAAAGACTTATATGAGGAAAACTACAGAACACTATTACAAGAAACCAAGAGTGACCTCAACAAATGGAAAAATATCCCATGCTCGTGGATTGGAAGACTCAATATAGTAAAGATGTCCATTCTGCCCAAGGCACTATATAAATTTAATACAATCCTGATATAATTGCCCTCATCTTTCTTCAAAGAAATGGTAAAACTGATTACCAACTTCATATGGAGAGGGAAGAAACCCAGAATTAGTAAGAGAACTCCTCAAGAAGGACAGTGTAGGAGGGCTTGCTCTACCTGATTTTAGCATATATTTTACAGTCACAGGGGTCAAAATCACATGGTATTGGTATAATGACAGATACTCAGACCAATGGAAAAGAACTGAAAACCCAGAAATAAAATCATCAGCATACAGACAACTGATCTTTGATAAGGGTCCCAAAAATATCAAATGTGAAATAGATGCTCTCTTCAACAAGTGGTGCTGAATGAACGGATATCTAACCTGCAGAAAAATGAAGCAAGACCCTTACCTCACTCCCTGCACAAGAATAAACTCAAGGTGCATCACAGACCTAGAGGTAAAACCGCAAACTATTAGGGCCATCAATGAGCGAACTGGGACCAACCTGAGAACTTTGGCGCAGGGAGCACATGGCTATCAGAAATAGGGAAGGACACAAATACAGATGAGTCACAAATTGACAAGTGGGATATACTGAAGATGAAACACCTGTGTATATCGAAAGAATTCACCAAGTGAGTAATAAGAGCACCCACAGCCTGGGACAACATCTTTAGCGATTACACATCAGACAAAGGGCTTATTACTAAAATCTACAATACTCAGCTAGCTTCGAAAAAGAAAAAAAAACCTAATTGCCCACAAGGAGGTGGGCAAAGGACATGAACAGAAGGGCAGAAATCAATAAACATATGACAAAATGTTCCCAATCATTAGCCATAAGAGAAATGCAAATTAAAACAACAACCTAACATCCTCAAAGATAGCTCAATTAAAAAAATCAGAACCCATCAAGTGTTGGAGGGGCTGTGGTGAGATAGGAACTCTCATCCACTGCTGGTGGACCTAGAGGTATGTACAGCCACTATGGAAATCAATTTGGCAATATCTAAAACAGATGGAAATTGAGCTACCATATGATCCAACAATCCCCCCTACTGGGCATTTACCCAGAAGAGACAAGAAACAAACCACGGCCAGACATCTGTGCTCCAATATTCATCGTGGCACAGTTCACAATTGCAAGGAGTTGGAAACAACCCAAATTTCCATCAACAGACAAATGGATGAAAAAAAACTGTTACATACATACAATGGAGTATTATGCATCACTAAAAAGCAGTGATGAACACATGAAACACATTGCCGCATGGGAAGAACTGGAGGAAATTATGCTAAGCGAAGTAAGCCAAGCACAAAAGGACAAGTA
>NW_022103896.1:40279636-40296856 GCF_000313985.2 Echinops telfairi | reverse complement strand
GCTCCTAGATATGAATACAACACACTGGCATGAAGCAGGGAACCAATAGAGAAGTCTGAGGGGCCAGCCCCAATCCCAACTACGTGGACAGCCCCCCCCTCATCCCAGAAGAATTTACTTTGGAGGACAGCTCAGGGAGAGGGACATGTCTGATCAGAGCACACAGGAGGAAATGAAGGGGGAAGAAGAGGGAGTGGAACATATCCTGGCCCACCAAGCCTTGAGGACAATATCCTTGCTCAGAGCAGCCAAAGTATAGAGAGGACCACAGGGCCAGCCCACTAGGAGACAAGACATCCCTCACTGACCCATAGCCCTATGAAGGACAATACTGGAGACACAGTGTGGGAATGGAGCCCAATCTGACCCCACCACACCGAGGCAAAACAAGAGCGTGCAACAGAACAGCAAGGGGAGCAGAGCAAGGAAATACTGAGGGAATACCAAAAATAGACTTTGGGGCCAGAGCATGACACCCCACTAGAGTCTAACAGAAAACACTCCTAAAGGTCAACAGACAGACCTTGAACTATTTACAGGTTTTTCTTTTTTCTGTCATTGGTTTTTTGTTGTTGTTTTGCTTTCTTCTATTGCTTTGTTTTGCTGTCTTGTTTTTTGTGCATATTATTATCTCTGCAGGTCTATCTAGATAAGATAGGGGAGATAAACAATCTGAAGGAGAAACAACAGGACCTACGGTTCAGGGCAGAGGCGGGGAACATGGGAGAGGGGGAGGTGAGGGGAAAGGAAGTGGGTGCTAACAAACCCAGAGACAAGGGAAAAACAAGTGATCCAAAATCGAAGGCAAGAAGGGTGTAGGAGGTCTGGTAGGGCTTGATGAAGGGCAATGTAACTGAGAGGAGTTACTGAAACCCAAATAAAGGCTGAGCATGATAGTGAGACAAGAGGAAAATGAAAGGATATAGAGGAAAGAACTAGGAGGCAAGGGGCATTTACAGAGGTCTAAATACAGGCATGTACATATGTAAATATATTTATATGATGGGGAAATAGATCTATGTGCATATATTTATAGCTTTAGTATTAACGTAGCAGATGGACATTGGGCCACTACTCAAGTACTCCCTCAATGCAAGAACATTTTGTTCTATTAAACTGGCAATCCATGGTGCTCACCTTCCCAACACAATCACTGAAGACAAATGGGTGCATAAGCAAATGTGGTGAAGCAAGCTGATGGTGCCAGGCTATCAAAAATTATAGTGTCTGAAGTCTTAAAGGCTTGAAGGTAAACAAGCGGCCATCTAGCTCAGAAGCAGCAAAGCCCACATGGAAGCACACCAGCTTGTGTGATCACAAGGTGTCCACTGGATCAAGTAGCAGGCATCAAGGAACAAAAATTCATATCACTGTGAATAAGGGAGAGTGTGGAGTGGAGAACCAAAGCCCATGTGTAGACAACTGGACATCGCCTTACAGAAAGGTTACAAGGAAGGGACAATTCAACCAGGGTGCAGTATGGCACCAATGAAACATACAATATCCCTCTAGTTCCTGAATGCTTCCTCCCCACCCCACTACCATGACCCAGTTCTACCTTACAATCTGAGTAGACCAGTGACCATACTTTGGTACAGATAAGAGCTCTCGACACATGGAATTCAGGATACATAAAACCCTCAGGCTCAGTAGTGGGAGTAGTAATATCATGAGGGTAGATGACTGGTGGGGGCAGAGGGTGGAAAGAAAGAGGGAACCCATCACAAGATTGGCTATGTAGCCCACCCCCCAGGGAAATGAATAAGAGAAATGTGGGGTGAAGGGAGACAACAGACAGTGTAAGACATGAAATAACAATTGATCAAGCATTCATAAGGGTGGGAGGGTGGGAGAAAAAAAGAGGCACTGATACCAAGGGCTCAAGTAGAAAGAAAACGCTTTGGAAATTATGGCAACATATATACAAGTGTATTTAATGCAAGTAAATGATGGGTTGTTATAGGATTTGTAAGAGCCCACCCAATAAAATGATTAACTTTTTAAAAATAAAAATACAAGTACCTTATGATTCAACAATCTCTCCACTAAGTATATACCCTAAAGAAATAAATAATACAACACATACACACACACACAAAAGATGGAGGTGACTGATGACCAGTCACCAACATTTGTCTTCTTTCCTCCTTTAGTTTGGCTGTCATCGAGAGGCTACCACTACCAGACCGGGAGGTTAGGGTTAACTTTCAGGAGTGGAAATCCACAAGTAACTGGTCTGGAATGGTCTGCTTTTGTGGTAAATATAAGTTTTCAACTTTCTTTTTCCAGGGGGGGAGCTTGTTTGTTTGTTTTTTTAATTAAAAGATCATTTATTGGGGGCTCTTATAACAATCCACACATCAATTGTATCAAGCATATTTGTACATATGTCGCCATCATTATTTTCTAAACATTTACTTTCTATTGAGTCCTTGGTATCTGCTCCTCTTTTGTCCCTCCCCCTCCCCTGATAAATTATAAATTATTATTTTCATATCTTAAACTGACTGCTGTCTCCCTTCCTCCGTGGTTTTTGTTCTTTGTCCCCCTGGAATGGGGGACTGTGTGGTTAGATCATTGCAATCATCCCTGCTTCCTCCCTCCTCTCACCACCTTCCCCCTGCCCTTCGGGTATGGCTACTCCCATTCCTGTCCTGGATTCCATGTGTCGTGAGCTCTGATCTCTTATCTGTACCTGTGCACATGCTCTGGTCTAGCCCGCAGTGAAAGGCAGTACTGGGGTCATGATAGTGGGGGGTGAGGAGGCCTCCAGGAACCAAGGAATACTGTGTTTCATCTGTGCTTTACTACACCCTGGTTGATCCTTTATTTTTTATTTTTAATAACCACTGCATCCCCATCACCTGGAAAAGTCCTTTGCATACAGCAGGTGCTCAGCAAAAACCTGCAGAATGAGTAATTAAGTGCATGCTTGTGAATCTATAAGCTTAAAGCCATTGCTTTACAATGTTCTTATTGTCATATTTTACCCAAAAATAAAAATGCTTTCTAAAACCATAGTTACATTTCTAATTTTTCCACTTGAATATTCAATCCCAGTCTATCAGACTGGCTATAAACCTTTCCTTATGTATAAACAAAACACAAGCTGAACCCTCCTATGCACCTGAGTATGCTATCTAAGAGATCTTGGGGATATTTTATAAACATCAATCATGGCTGGGCAGAGAGAGCTAAGGGGGAAAAGGCAATTAGATACTGTGAAAAAAAATGGGGGCAATCAGAAGAGACACAGCCCATGGCGGCAATGACACAAGCTAAGCAGGAGGTATGGATAATCTGGGTAAGTGCCATGGAAAAATAAATATCATGATTGGACTTGAGGCAAATGGAAACAGTTCAAATTGGCTTCATACAGTACGTTGTGGAACATATGATGTCCATATGTCCATTACCAACAAACTGAAACGTGGAAAATAACAAAAGCCAATGCTATGTTCTTATATGCTATGAAGTCTATAAGAACACACCCAATGCCAGCCTCTCCCACACGACAGCAGCATAACTTACTGCAGCTGCCAGGTAAGCTGGCTAAGAAGTCAGAAGCAATAAGGAGAGAGAAGGGGAAAGCCCATACTATAAAGTAGCCTCGTTTCCTGGAGCAGGAAAAGTGGGGATCTGCACTAGAAAGAACTGAGCCACAATAAAGGTAGAAAAAGACACAGCACAATTTTCCCCTTCAGTTTCCAAAAGTTAATAAACATTAGAACAAAAAAAATAGCATTTTATCTAAAACTACAAATGATTTAAGGTGCCGGTAACTAAATACAAGTGGAATGGGCCCCTCTTCTAATTACAAAAAAATTATAATTGTGACCTTTCATGTTTGGAATATGTTACAGACACCAAAGACAGACTAGCCCAAAGGTGTGATGGCCAGCCATTATATTTATGGTAGCGCTACCAAGTCTACCAAATTTTCCTTCTAAGCTCTCTAATCCCCGAGGTGATTCATCATGGGAGATTTCATCACAGTTGAGATCAAAGAAATATCACAAATGTCATGAAAGACCAATTGTGCGGCAAAGCCAAAACTACCGTAAACCTATCAAATGCAGTATTACCACCTTAGCACCTAATTTTGGGGCCTGATCTTTTCAACCGATAAAAAACAGGTATCCCCATCCAGGTGAACTGTGTAAAAAATAATCTCGGCTTTAATGCAGACACACAGTGATGTCACTCACCGAAACTGTTTAGTAATGAAACCCAGCAGTTATAAATGCAGAACCATTTTGTAGTCGATATCGATGTCATTCCTCTTTCAACCTGACTTTCCCATTCGACCCCCAGCCCCCAAACTTGAAAGTAAGTTCAGTTCCTTGAGTAGCTGGAGTGTGGTTTAGGAAAGGAAGTGATGCTTGTTTGTATGGAATCTGCCATTTCCTCCCTGCCAAAACACTTGTTTAAAAAGTCATGTAATATTTCTATTAAATTGTAAATGCAGCCGACAAGGAAATGGCCTCCTGGCAGTGTATTACCTTTGTGGCAGTGCCAATGGGCCTACAGCAAAATCGTGCGCACGGTCATTTCAACATGCATTCCCAAGTAACGAAATTGTGCTTTACATAAATACCACAGAACCTGAGCAAGATCCAGAAAAAGCACTGAAAATTCGCCCAGGCTTTCATGCTTGCCTATATCAATTGTATGTAATAACTAAAGCAAAATAGGAAAGCCTCTACATATGTCCAAGAAGCCTGTGAAGTTAGATCATATAACTATGGGAAAACTATTGCAACTTAAATCTGTGTATTTCTTGTTAACCACTGTAACAACTCACTAATAAAAATTAAGAAAAATTGTGGGTATCAAATGAACCAAAATGCACTAACTACATACAAGTCCTTAAAGACCATAATGCAACTTATTAACAGGAACATATGTTCAGTGTAAGCCACAATTGTTATGTCAAATTACTCCTTGCTTTGATATCATTCATTTGATTACAGAATTTAAGAGATTCACAAGGCTTCCAATTAAAATGGTGACCCCTTCCATTTATAAGGCACTTACTGTAATGCTTATAAAGTCACCGCTGATCATTTATCTCTTGCCTTTCATTACTTAGCACAACTATATGTAATTATGCTATTTAAATGATCCCAGATGCAATGAAGATGATTCTAATCACGTAAAAGTTATATTGAAAACTAAGTTAGCATAATCAAATGTAATTAATCTGTAATTAATATAGCCCTCTAGGAGAGCTAAAGAATTCCATTCTGTGGGAATTTAACCAAAATACTTTAAAAAATCAAGTATGTTTTGTCAATCTTCATTGTTTAAACTATGTCTGACCATGCCCAATTTGAAAAGCTAAGTTTACCAGAGATAGAATTTCACACAAAAATATTTTGCATGTTTAAGTGCTACAGACTAGAATTAGTAGAATCAGCACCTGTCTTAAGCATACTTCCCAACCCCCTCCTGCATCCTTACCTCTTCGTCTTCAGAAATAAATGCTAGTTTAGGTCTCTAACCTAAATAGTTGCTATGATTGCAACGCTTACATTACCAACTGCCCTGCAATGCTTATTAAAAATAAAAACCAAAACCTATGTGCATTATCACAAATCTACATAATTGCTTTAAATATATAAATCTGCAACCACAGTTATATCCCTATTAGCAAAGCTACTGTGCTGAAGTACTAAGAAGATGTCATTACTTTTCTTTCTGAAAGCGTTCCGTAAGAGACTAGGATCTAATGCACACACACAAAAAGTAATGGATGATATTCACTTAAAATGTCAGTCTGAAAGGCAGGTTATAAGCAATAACGGGCCTTGAAAATTATATTTGATCAGTATTTATACTTTCCTTTGTCGTTCATTTCAGTAAATCTTACCCTATGTTATAAGCACAACATTTATTATTATAAGAAAGGAGAATCTGAGCTTGCCTGATTGCAACATTAACATCATAAAACTATACTGGAGGCAAGAAAAGGATTCACATTTAATAAGAATATTTATTGGGTGTCCTCATGTGAAGTTACTCTGTTAAGCTCACTTAAACACACAAAGATGAGCACATTTACATTTAGAACTTAGACCCAAAGTGGGGAAATATAATAACTATGATAATAGATAGTTAAGTTAAAGTACCATACAAAAGCTATATATAAGATCATAGGAGAATTCATAGAAGAAATATTTCTAATGAGTGGAATGAAGAACTTCTGGTAGTTACTAGAACTTAACGAAAATTAATCCTTCCAAATGTAAAATAAATATAAAGTATGGGAAAGATTATAGATGACATACACACATATTTACTGTTCTAGAGTAATTCCCAGCATAGCGTATGTTTTGATTTTTTTAAACAAACAAAAACAACCAATAACCTAAATATGTGATACATTAGGAAATCCTCGAGCCATAGTGATCAATTTGACAGGGAGATGGGGTTAAGGAGCCTTGTTTCAAATAAGCTATCCTTTTCGTTTGATGAAAACCATAAATTTTTTCCAGAAAAAATGCTTACTTATTATAAACACTCAATATGTAAATGAAATTTCATGGATCCAATGACTACTGAATTTTCTGCCTGGAAGAGCAATACTCATTCTGCCTCTTGTGAACCACCGTTTCTTTCCACCACTGGGTGAGTATGGAAGTGAGTATTCAAGATGAAGCAGCAGAAAATATCAGTTTATCACAATGTGACTTGGGTTAAGAAAAGAGGAATTCCAAATATGCTATACCCATGGACTCGGGGTTTTTTCCTTGTGACCCCACCCCCACCCCCTTCTCTTTTTTTCTTCCATATTAAAGTCATCTCAACTTAAACCTTCAGCAACCGCCAACAAAAACTGTCACTAAATCTGTGGGACCCCATATCTGGACTCTACCTCAGACACACTTCCTAACCTGAGGACTCAAGCCAGAAAGCACATGGTGTGTGTGGAAGCAGAAGGCAGCTGCACCAGAGTGGTGCACTGTTTGCTGGTGGACAAGCAAGGTCTTACTGGCTACATCAGCGCCCTGTAGGCTGTATTATGATTCATATTATTCCAACAATCCTGCAATGGTCATTCTGTTATATTTTGTTTGTGCTTGTTCGTATTAGGGTGTATCTCAGCAGTGCATTGCCATTGGGGGCCACCCTCTTAAAGCTGTGTTATTTATTTCTCTGTTTTTCGGTAAATGAAACCCAGCGACGTTGAGCCTACAGGAAAAGCAAATGTAACAAGGGTTTCAGGGAGGAGGGGAGAGGTAGAGGAGAGGGGGAGATAAGAGGGAGATGATGTCAAGGAGTCCAGAAGGAAAAGCATGTTTGGAGACTGGTTATAGAAGCAATTGTACAATTCTGTTTGAACTGATTAAACAATGGAATGATTTGACATATATTAACTCCAAGTTACAGCAAATTTTTTTTAAAAAGACAGAGATCCAGGAAAGTTTTTTTTGGGGGGCTCACATTAAATCCTAGCTCCAACTTAGCGATATTTGCCCTCAGGAAGGGAACATAGAAGATATGAGTGCTACAGTTAAGTACGGTGAAGAAATTAGATAGTGCCAACTATCAGATAAAATAGTGTGTGGGGTCTTAAAGGCTTATTTCCAAACAAGCAGCCATGTAAGTGAGATGTCCACTAAGTCCACATGGAAGAAGCACACCAACATCAGCCATCAAAGGATTGTAAAGCATATAATCTGAAGCCGAAGGAGGAACCAGTACCAGGGCCTAAAGTCTGAGAATCTGGTGTGCAGAGCAATGGATGACAGGTGGGAGCCCAAGATCCATTTGTGGAACTGCTCTGGAAATAAGCCCCCGAAGAACTCCCTCCTATCTAAAATGAGGGAAGGGAGGAAAGTGGTCACTAAACAGAGTCCTTGGGAGAGAGGAGTATAGAAAATCAAAGGCATAAATCTGTCCCAAACAGTTAAAACTTTGTCAGCAAAACCCACCCACCCCCTCCCACTGTGATGCAGGCTGTACCTGATCTGTTTTCTACAATTTTCTGTATTTTTGTTTTCTTTGGGTTTTGTTTGTTTATATTCCAGTGTATCTCAGAGGTGTATGTCAGTGGAGGTCACCCTCTTGAAGCTGTGTTATATGCTTTTCTGGTTTTCAGTATATGAAACCCAGGACTGATGAAGCTATAGGGACAGCAAGTAGAATAAGGGATCCAGGGGGAAGAGGGTACAGTGGTGGGGGGTGGGGGTGGGTGTAAAAGGAAGCCGATGTCAAGGAGTCCATGTAGAAAAAGATTGTTTGGAAACTGATTGTGGTAACAATTATACAATTCTACTTGATGTGACTGAAATATGGAATGATGTATGTATTGAATTGCAACTTATAAAAAAAATTGGCATTAAGCAGATTCATGCATAGAAACGGTGACTCCTTTGGGTTCTGTGTAGGTCCCAATAGCCCCAACCCTCGGAGATGCCCTAAAACAAAGCTGGTGATAAAGCAACTGCCATAGCAGAAGTCCCTCAACCAACAATGGCAAGCATTATTAACTAGGCAACCTCTGCAACAATCTGAGCTAATTCATAGTTTCCATGTGTGACTGGGATAGCAACTTAATGCTACCGGGAATTTCCACAGCCTTTAATGTTTTACATGTCTTATTCACATACAGTATCTCATTTGATTTCCACAACAACATTCTGAACAGACAGAAGAAGGTCTTACAGCTAATTCATAAAGAACAAAATTCGTCAGGGCACAGAAGTCTCATGCACCAGATCACAACTCACTTTCGGGGTAGCAAAAGTGAAACCACGCCAGCACTGGAAGAATTCAGTCTTCCAAAGCCAGGTTCAGTGAGTCTTGCTTCACAAACTGCAAGTTACCAACTATTACTGGGTCATGTAATCAAGCTAATATACTGGAGCCACTAAAGAAATAGACCAAAAGCAAATAATAGAAAAGAATATAATTATGAGATAGAGATAAAATTGAAATCCCAGATAGTAAGGATGAGTACTCTCCCATGCATGTGTTGCTTCAGTTATGCATGTCTGCATAAAAGAGTAGAATATATTCCATATCATAGACTGCAGTTTAAAAAAAACTCTTCAAAAACTCAGCTCAATGTGAATGTCATTTTTAACCATTAATAATTTGTCTTGTCTCCAATAGATTATTTCACATAAACATAGAGAATATGGTATCTGTCAACGTTCCATATTAAAATCTTGAAAAGATGGGCTCTAGGATAATTGTTCCTCAATAACTCTTATTTTTGCAACATATCTCCAAAACCATAATTCATATTTCTATAATTCATATGTCAGTTGGAAAATGATGATTGCTTCCTCAATAGTTATCAACTAATCGTGTCTACAGAGAGAGCGCTGGCAATACTGACAGCAAGGCAGGAACATAAATTAAGAGCTGGAATTTATCTTCCCCATGTAAGCCTCAGGGGTGACCCCAGCAGGCTCAACCAAGAGAAGCTGAGATATGTTTATTCTGTTTCCCATTTCTTCCTCTCTTCCGAAATAATAACTCCAACTGGACAGGGATATGTTGAAACTGTCCCTGTAATAAGCCTTAATCCCCAATTTAGAAACTGGAATGCCTTTAGCCCCCCATGTGTATTCAGACCACACAGCAGAAGGACCCTTAGCTTCCAAATGGAGTGAAAAACCATATGTTAGGGAAACAGTGCTCAATTCCCCAATGATCCAATTTGCCCCACTCCTCTGGAAAATATGACCATGGTGATAGAAACAGTGCTAGAGATGGCATGAGAGAATTTTGCAAAACCAAGTTCTTCATTGCAACTAGTTTTTTCAACAACATAAGCAGCAACTTTAGACATGGAAAAGAGCCTTGTGGCATAATGGGTTATACCTTCAACTGCTAACCACAAGGTCAGCAGTTCAAAACCACTAGCCTCTCGAAAGAAGAAATATGAGGCTTTTTACTCCAGAAAACAGTATTGGAAACCCACAAGAGTAGTTCTACTCTGTATTACAGGGTCACTATGAGTCTGAATCTACTCAATGTCAGTGACTATACACACATGGAACTCACCAGATAAACATATAAGAATCAATAGGACTCCATCCATGGGAAGAGATGATGGAGAAGCTCACTGTCATCAGACAAAACAAGGCCAGGGGCCAACTGTAGAACAGATCGTTAATTGCTCAAATGCAATTTCAGGTTGAAGCTGAAAAAATAAGACCATTGGAACCAAACTACGACCTTATGCATATCCCACCTGAATTTAGAGACCCTTTCAGGTACAGATTTGAAAGACTGAACACTAACAACTGAAGGCCCGATGAATTGTGGGAATGACATCAAGAGCATCATACTTTAAAAGGGGGTGGGGCAGTAAGGAGATAGGAGAGAAAAGGCCAATGTGGAAGTCAGAAGGGACTCTGAAACTTGCTCTTCAGAGAAACTAAAGCAAATAAAAGGAATAATGAAGTAAAAGAGATGAACAAAAATGTCAAAGCATAGCTCCAGAAGACAGAATAAAGCCGTACAATGAAATGTGCAAAGACTTGGTGTTAGAAAACCAAAAGCGAAGAGCATGCTCAGCATTTCTCAAGCTGAAAAAAAGCTGAGGGGGGAAAAAATGTTTAATTCAAAAGCCTAGAGTTGTTATATTGAAGTATTCTAAGGACAAAATATTGGATGATGCAGAAAGCATCAAAAGAAGATGGAAGGAGCTAATCCCAAGGGCTCAATGGAAAGCAAATGTCTAGAAAAGAATGATGGAATATATGTACGAATATGTCGGATAAAATTGACGTATGACTTGTAACAAGAGTTGTAAGAGCCTCCAATAAATGATTTTTTTTAAAAAGATGTAAGGAATACAAAGAGTTACTGTACCAAAAGAACTGATAAAGTTCCACCATTTCATGAGGCAGAACATGATTAAGAACCAATTGTGTTGAAGGAAGAAATCCAAGCTGAACGGAAGACATCAGAGAAAAACGTGGCTCCAGGAATTGATAGGAAGGTGGCTTACCTAGCCAACTGACTGGAAGAGATATCTATTTGTGCCCATGCCAAACAAAGGTAACTCAAGTAAATATGAAAATCATCAATATCATTTAATATCCCCAAAGCACACTCACTGCATCAAATTAATCCTGACTCATAGCAACCTGACAAGACTGGGTAGAACTGCTCCTATGAATTCCCAAGATTGTAACACTTTACTGGGAGTACATAACTTTGTCTTTCTCCCAAGGAGCTGGCTGGTGGTTTCAGACTGCTGACCTTGCAGTCAGCAGCCCACATACAAGTAAAATTTTGCTGAAGATAATTCAAAACTGATTCCAACAGTACAGTGATAGAAAGCTGTCCAAATGTAAGCCAGATTCAGAAGAGGACATGAATGAAGGATATCACTACTGACATCAGATGGATCTTGATGACAGCAAATACCAGAAAGATGCCGTATTGTTTTATGTTTTATTGACTATGCAAAGGCATTCAACTGTATGGATCATAACAAATTATGGACAACATTGAGAAGAATGAGAATTCCAGAATAATCCGTCATGCTCATACAGAACCTGTACCAAGAACAAGAGACAATCGTTCAAACAGACCCAGGGAATACTGTGAGGTTTAAAATCAGGAAAGGTGTGTGTCAGGGTTATATCCTTTCACCACACTTATTCAATCTGTATGCTGAGCAAATAATCCTACAAGTTGAATCTGAAACAGACCATAACATCGGACTGGAAGGAAAGCTTATTAGCACCCTGAGATGCAGATGGCACAAACTTGCTTGCTGAAAAGAAGGAAGATTTGAAGTATTTGCTGATGAAAATCAAAGACTGTAGCCTTCAGTTTGGACTGCAACTTAATATGAAGAGGACAAAAATCCCAACAACTGGAACAATAGACAGCATCATGATAAATGGAGAAAATATCAAAGTTGTCAAGAATTTCATTTTACTTGAATGCACTATCAATGTTCATGGAAGGAGCAGTCAAGAACTCAAATCTGTCACACTGAGCTAATCTGCTGCATATGCCTTCTTACATGTGTTAAAGAGCAAAGATGTCAAGTTGAGGACTGTGGTCCACCTGGCCCAAGCCATGGTTATTTTCAACAGCCTTGTGCACTTTTGAAAGCTAGACAAGGGAGAACAAAGGCTGCAAAAGAATTGAGGCATTTGAATTATGGTGCTAGTGAAGAATACTGACAATACCGTGGACTGCCAGAAAGTGCCAGCAGAATGCTCCTTAGAGTGGAGGATAGCAAGACTTGCCTCCCATATTTGGAGCATGTTATCAAGAGAGAGTTGTCCCTGAGAAAGTTTGCCACACTTGGTACAATTGAGGGTCAGTGACAAAAAGGGAGACTCTCAACATGATGGATTGATTTAGTGGCTGCAACAGCAGTTTGAAAATCACAATAATTATGGGGTGAGTGTAGAAGGCAGAGAACTGAACAGGGTTTTCGTCTGTTGTGCATGGGGGCTCTCTGAGCATGAGATGACTATACAGCATCTAACAACATTGGGTAAGAAATAGTGGAAAGGGCCAGAACCCTGTGAAAATGGTCAAAGGGAATGTCAGAAGGACTGAGTAGAATCTTCACCAACAAACTCTACCTGCAGCAGAGCATGCTTCAGGACAAGGAGGCTGGGAGGCTTGCCTCACAAGTTAGTGATCACTTGTCTAGATCATCATCATCTCTACCCAATTCTTGTCACTTACAAGTTGGGTGATCCACTTACAAGTTCGATGATATTAACAAACCACACAATCTCTCTAAATTTTCATTTCATCACTTTTAAAATGGAGATTAAAATGTTTATCTCGCCAAGATGTTAAAAACAAAATCAGGATTTAAAAAAATAACATCATTACTTCACTCACTGGTCAAAGCTTCACATTTTACTAGTTCACTAAAAGGACTGAGATTCTGACTGAATTGGTTGGGGTTCAGATCAGGCACTAGTTTGTTTGCACAGCTCTCTCGGCGACTGCTTTACAGTAAGAGCAAGGAACACTGTCCAGCTCCTTGACCTCTCCATTTTCTAACACTCATCCCTCTCTGCCCAGCCTGTACCCCTCCCGGACCCCATCAGGGACCGCTTGAACTACTTTCTCCCCAGCATGCTTCAGTTCCCTGTAGCTCCATAATTTTAAGACACTTATAGAAATTAAAACCCAAATCCTTATCTGAGTAAAAGGTTTAGGTTTGTACTCAACCCCAACTCTAAGCCTTTCTGGGAGAAAGCCCATGAATGAATACTGAGGGCACTGCCGACAAATGCTCACTTTCCCAGTTCAGCTGGGCCCTCAACATTCTTTCACCCCCTTTTGAACAGCTCTTTCCTTTATTCGTCCCTGCCCCCCCACCCACCAAGAAATTACTGTAAACATTACTGTAGCATTATTGATCACTACTTTTAGAAAATTACTGCCCTTGAGTACACACATTTTAACATTCTGCATGACTATATGGGAAGTACACATAAAACACTTCTGCTGCATCCTGAAAAACAATAATTATCTGGAAGAAAAGTATTTGTGTGTTAAGAGCTATACTAGCTGGGTTTTTCCAGGAATACCATTTTTAAGTGACAGAGAAACTATAGTTACTCACATTTGAGTCTCTGACAAGACATATTCTAAAAATGAGCCAAGTTGACCTACTACTTTAAGGAAAACATTGTTGCCATTGACAAAATTCAAGCTTTCTAGTATATTTGTATCTGTAATGTGACCTGGACAGATTCCCATACTTGGAATACATATTCTATTTTTCAAGATAGTTCACAAACATTTTTTTAAGTTAAGTAATGATAATATAATTTAAATAGCAACTTAACACCATATTGTATTTTAAAATGTATAAGCAATATTTGATAAACTATGCAAACTATGCTGTGATAGTTGTCAATTTGAAGAGGATTAAGAGTGAATGGTGAAGTCTAGCCTGTTAATCAGGTGGTAGCTTGATGACCTCATTTGGAGGCACTAAGGAGATAAATAGCTCACTGGAGACAGGACACACACATACACAACCAGAGAGGCATTCTTGTTGACAAGCCATATGAAGACAAGCTGATGGCAGTCAGAGACTCGGAGCTGAAGGAACCACGTGTGACCCCTGTCAGCACTGAGATGCCTCTGCCACCACTGGATCCACAAGACTTTGCACCCCCTGACCTGTGATCTTCCTGAATTTGGCATCATTCCAAGTGTTTCGTGAAGAAACACATTTCCTGAAGAGGAAATTATACACTGGTATCGGATATATGGGCTAATATCTGACTTAGGGACTTGATCTGGACTGGGTTGGGATGTTTTCTCAATATTCAACTGCTCTTTTATATAAAGCTCTTACATATATGAATTTGTTTCTCTAGTCAACCCAGACTAACACAAATGATAAAGCTAAGATTAGCCTCATAGGAGGATGTCAGAGTATTGCTACAAAATCACAGAAACTATTATTAACCAAAAACATCATAATGAGCAACTATCATTTCTCCATGTATCTTCCATCTAGCTCTATACACTGCGGAAGGCAGTGTTTCCATCTCTCTAGTTATCTTCCTTTAAAATACCATTCGAGTTTGGGGAACAAAAAGAGTAGGGCTTTCGAATGGATGGAGTAGGGGTTCCCAATGAAATGCTCCCAGTACAGCCCTTGATATCCTCAAAGAATGAGCAAGTGTACTGTCAGGATGAAAAAGTTTCCACAGTGCAACTTTCTAATGTAGTCTTCTATTACCAATGTAGTTTTCTATTTTCTTAAAACTTCTTCTGGCCACATATGTATAACTGTGTTTGATACAACTGATGATGTATGGGTTGATATAAGAGTTGTAAAAGCCCCCAAAAAAGCACAGGGGCAAGGGAACAACAAGTGATCCAAAATCAATGTCAAGGAGGGTGTGGGAGGCCTTGCAGGGCTGGATCAAGGGCAATGTAACCAAGAGAAATGCCTAAAACCCAAATGAAGGCAGAACATGATAGTGGGACAAGAGGAAAGTACAAAGAAATTGAGGAAAGAAGTAGGAGGCAAAGGGTAGTCATAGAGATGTAAATACAGGCATAAAAAGATGTAAATATGTTTATATATGATGAGGGGGAAATAGATCTATGTACATATGTTTATAGGTTGAGTATTAAGAAAACAGATGGAGAGCGGACCCCTGCACAAGTACTCCCCCAACACAAGAACACTTTGTTCTAACAATTCGGCAGTCTGAGATGTTCACCTGCCTGGCATGATCGCTGAAGAAATGGGTGCACAAGAAAATGTGGTGAAGAAAGCTGATGATGCTTGGCTATCAAAAGATATAACACCGGAGTTCTGGAAAGATGGCGGACCAGGGGAACCGCTTACTTCGAGAGCTCTCTCGAACAAGGCGGGTTTGGTGTCCAGGTAGCCGAGTGGTAAGAGTCTGGGGAGTGAAAGATCCCCCGGGCCAGCACCCCACCCCCACCCCACACATTTCCTGAGCCAGGGCCTCGGTGATCCTGGCCCCGATTCATGGGACATCGCGGGTCACTAAGCCCCCGCCATCGCGACCTAGACTAGCTCTAGACCCTCTCCATCTCCAGACTGGGACCCCAGCCCAGAGTAGCTTGCCTGCTCTGCAGAGAAACGCGCAGTGGTGGAGGGACCCCCGACAGCAGCTGCCCACTCGCGGGACCCCACTAGGCGAGAAGCTCCCCTTTTCCGCCACTCCACTCTCCCCACGTGGCAGTGATCTGCCCCTAGGCCCGTGTCCTTCCCTCCATCCATTCAAGCACAGGTGGCTGACCTGCAATCTACCGGGGGCTGCCTGGGGGACCCTCACTGAGGACCCTCCATGCCCACAGCTGCCTGGGACCTCTCCACCGGCACCCCGTTTGCTAGCCCCCCCGCCCGCCCCCGTCAGCCTAGCTCCCACTCCATTCCCGGCCTGGGAAGCGGAGGCGCGGACTTCCCGCCAGAGCCAAGACCGCTTCTCTCCTCGACACCGCGTCTGCAGGAGCCCCAGAGGAGCACTAAACCTGCCTGCCATGGAACAGTGGGCGCTCCTGCCCACTGGGCGCACTAGCGACAGGGTTCTGCACACTTGCCAAAGCGACCTTGCCCTCCCTGGGGCACTGAGGGATTTCGCGTGCCCAGCCGCATAGCGCGCTCCCCGCAGGGTGGAACACGGTCCATTACCGGCTGCTTCCCGCCAGAGCCACTGCTACCTGATCCAGCTCGGACCAGGTTGCTAAGGAGCCTGCGCTGCTCACAGGGCCGGCGGCTCTAGCTATAACCGCCCGCTGGCTAGGGAGCCTGTGAAGCGGCTTTTCGGCCGCCGCAGGAGCTGTCTGTGTGCTCCACTGGCGCCTATCTCTCCAGTGCCCCACGAGATCCCCAGCGCCAGCTCCAAGCCTGCCCACCCCCTCTCCAACCGACATAGGAGGCGGGAATTGCAGCCTGTGCCTCTCAACACCCCTTGCGGCCCCAGTCTTTCCCGGACGGTGCAGGAGGCTGGTGCTGTGGGGCATCCCCCACCTGCTTAGCCGCTGCCCACAGGCTCACCCTGCTTGGCCTCTGCGAGCAGGCTCCACTCTACAGGCCTGCAGGGACCTTGGAGGGCTTGCTGATCTGAAGAGCAATCTCCCCTCACATAGCCTTGCTCCGGAGCCCAGATCAGCACCACGTCCCGTGGTAGCGAGGCCTCGCCCACCTCCGCCTTCTAGTAGGCATCACTAGAACTTGGAGGGAAAAGAAGGGGGGTGGGATCTAAACATATATATATATATCTTTTATATCTTGCTGGTCTCTTTTTTCTCTTTTACTTTCTGTGCTTTCTTCTCGCCCTTTTTTCTACCTCCTTTTTCATTATTGCTATTACTTCTCTTCTGCCCCTTTTCTAAAGGGTTTCCTTATATTTCTTTTTTTTCTTTTCCCACTTTCATTATCACTTCATTTCTCTCCTCTTTTGTAGCTTCTCCTTCCTTCTCTCTCTCCATTCTTTTTCTTTTTCATCCCAAAATTTTTTAAATTATTTTTAATTTTTAATTTTTTATTACTCAACAACAAAAAAAGGGCTGCTAAGGGTACCCTGACAGACCAGGTCAAAGCTGCCTGGGGGCACTCACAAAGGACCCACCCCTCACTTCAGTCACTGAAACATCTCACCACTGCTGGTCACTAAGCCTACGGGGAACTCTGCCTACACATCCTTAGAGTAGGTCATAGGCAACAGCCTGAGATAATCCTTAACAGTAACACAGATAAGGGCCCCCTGG
>NW_022103896.1:40256423-40270429 GCF_000313985.2 Echinops telfairi | reverse complement strand
AAGGTCTACATGTGGCCTCCTCCCTGGGGGACGGACAGTGGAGAAGTGGGTGAGGGAAAGGTTGGATGGGGTAAGATATGATAAAATAATGATAAGTTGTAAATTATCAAGGATTCAGGGGGAGGGAGGAGCAGGGAGGGAGGGGGGAAAATGAGCTGACATCAAGGGCTCAAGTGGAAAGTGGGTGTTGTGAAAATGATGAAGTCAACATATGTACTAATGTGCTGGACACAAATTATATATGTATGGATTGTGATGAGTTGTATGAGCCCCTAATAAAATGATTATTTAATTTTAAAAGCCCCTAATAAAATGTTTTTTTAAAACTTTCTTCTTAATAAACCCCTATGATCTCTTCTAGTATCCTTCAAGAAAATCTATCAAATTCACCCTTTGAAATTTCAAAACACAGTCACCATGACCTTCTGAACTGACCTCTCTACCTTGAATTTAACTGGACCACAGATCCCCTGAGAGGCCAGTATTTTGATTGGAACTATTTTTACTTTTTTAAAGAAACCAAAAGGAGACTAAGACAAGTGTATTACTGAAAGAGCGGTCTGACCCCACTCACTGAGCACAGAAACACGCTTTGTTTGCAATAAGTGTGCATGTAGGAAATGGAACCCTAGTAGCAACAGGTTTTTACTTTCTCTTGTGTATAGACTAGGAGAAAAAACAAATCCGCTTTGCTCATGGCTGTCAAGGAAGGCTCTACAAAGAATGAAGCTTATGGGTAGGGCTTAAAATGAGTACGATTTAGACGGGTGGAATCCTAAGAAGTCTTTGTATTATTTCATGTCCTAATTCAAACTCTCAAGCGAAATTTTATATCCTTGAATTGAGGGTACATATTTTACAATACTTTACTAAAGAAACCAGCACAAATTCAATGTGTGAAATTAGTTGATGAACTAGTTTGCTCAAGGAGGAAATAAAATATAACTAATGCTATATTAGCTCTGGAACTTACCTGGGTTGCATTGGGTAATTAGTGAATTAGCCTCACTAGCTGAAACTCAAGCACACCTAGTTTGAGGGTAACCCTAAAAACATCCTAATGAAAAATACTATCCGCTAACTAACAATCAGAGGAGAAATGAGAATTTTGCTCCTGATGCTGGTCTTATTTACAGGTTATTTTCAAATAAACAGCAATTCATATTATCTATTTTGGACTCGAGCAAGGATTTATATGGACAAAGAATATGACACACATTGTATTCAACTGAATTACTCAAAGAACTTGATTTCAAACTTCTCAAGAAGAGTCAGATTTGTTAATACTTTCAATATAATATACCGTTACCACAAATTGCATTATGATCACAGATACAATTCCAATTTATTGCTCTTCAGACTTCTAAACGAATGCATTCCTTCTTTCTTTCACTACCCATCAACTTCACACTTTCTCTAGTCACCCTGATACCACCGTCTCTTCTGGCGACCTAGTGCACAGACTGGCTCTGCCCTCCACCATTGTCTTTTCTCCTTGAGGTGAATATAGCCACTAGAGGGCAATAAGCTTACAAAGATAACCTAAAAACAAGCCCTACAGCATAAGGAATTAAACTTGAATATGCAACATATATGCTTCAAAAACAAGTGTAGAACAATACCCCCCCCAAAAAAAAAAAATTCCATTTTCTTACTAAGTTCCAACCAAAGGAATAATCTCAATTACTTTACAGCTAAGTAGTAGGTGTGGTGAACATTTCTTTTGTTAAGAACTAACACCAAACTAGTCCCAATGAGTTGGAGATTAAAGAAGTCCCAAATGTTCAACTCTTCCAAGATGCTAGCCTGCTCCATTTTTCCCCCAGCTCATGCCTTGAGTCTATTCCCTCAACATTTCTGGGTTCTGCAAAGTGTTGCAGCATCCCACAGAAGTTCACAGAAGTATGAAGGAATGTCTCACATGGTGGTAGGTGTTGTTCAGTCCCAAATCTAAAGATTTAGGCTGGGCTAAGCCAGCTGTTGGGGCCAGAGGTCTTGCTCCAGTCTGGGCTCTTGTGGGTGATGAGCTCCCCCCGCCCCCCTGTTTCTCAGTGGGCTCTATTTATACACAGCAGAATGGCATTGCAGAGAATCCTGCACAATTACAGGCAAATCCTATTAGTATCTTACCCCACCTTCCTACCAGACCCACGCAGTGAAAGGTCGTTTGGTGAGAGTTAGAGACTGGCAGAAAGAGCCACATTAAATAATTCACTGTCCCTGCAGTGGCAATGCTATAAATCAAGCTTTTTTCATATGAGCTTCAGCCAAAGAAAGACACAAAAAGGTAGAATGTGGGTTAAAAAGTGACAACTGATTTCCTCCCATACCATGCTGAACAAACACAGATGAAGAACATAGGATTACCAGCACTTTCTTCTGCTGTGAAGTGGGGTGGGGGGGGGAGAGGCATTTAAGAACTAGAGGAGAATTACACGTATATTTTGGAGAGAAAGACAATGGTTACAAAAAGAAATGTAACTTTCGTTTTGCTTCTGACAATTAAGTATATGAAAGGAATAGAGTTTAACAGTTACTGATCTTTGATAGATTTCTTTTTTTTTTTTGCAGAGTCCAAATTGAAATGGATTTATTTACTTTAGTCTACATGTGCTATAAACGGACATTATAAAACCCTAACAGTTATTACTGTGAACAAACTATAATTTTCTTACCCTCATTGGATGGATATCAGCGTACGGAGGTTTCCCTTCGGCCATTTCTATAGAAGTGATGCCAAGAGACCAGATATCTGCCACACAGTTATAGCCAATTTCCTGTATGACCTCCGGAGCCATCCAGAATGGAGTTCCTATCACAGTATTGCGCTTTGCCATTGTATCCTGCAACAGCATTACACACACATAATTATCACCACAAGGAAACTAAGGAAATCTGGATGCCAACATATCCTGTAGAACATGTGTTCAACCCGCAAACACCACAGATTATATCTGAAACCACTGAAGGGGAATACTTAGGAATTTTAAATTCTAAAATAACCAAGTCCACAACTATCTTCATTAAAGTTTTTACACATAGTACTGTAAGAATAAAAGCCTGAGAAATTTACCAATACGGTTTCTGTTTTAAAACATTTAAGTATATGCGTAACAATATATATTTTCATATTAATTCAACGTCTTCTAAATTTAAAAATGAATACATAATACTCAAACTCTGGCTCTTCTGCACAAGTATGAAGTTACCCATTGCCTTCCCAAAAGGGTTATCAGAGTTTAGTCACAATGACGCCTAGAGACCCGCCCAAAAGATTTCCCCCCAAAGTCTTATACTTACTGTTAACTGACCAGCCACACCAAAGTCAGCCAGCTTTGCGTGTCCTTCTGTATTGAGAAGAATATTCCCCGCTTTTATGTCTCTGTGTATTTTCCTCATAAAGTGCAAATATTCTAGCCCTTTCAATGTGGACTTAAGAATGGTTGCAATTTCATCTTCTGTTAACTGAAAAATAATATTTAGAAGCCAAATTGTAACACCATGTTGGGGAAAAAAATCTTAACAAGAGAACACTGGTAATGAGTACTTTGTCCAATCACCACTAAACCTCTCTGACAGTCTAAAGGGTATCGAAGAATCTCTTCTTCTCCCGCAAATATTTTTGTCATCATTATTACATATTTTACTAATAGAAGAGAGTTAAATTTCTCCTTTTTAAAACTGACAATGTCTGAATAACAGACAAATGACATGAGCAGACATTTTTCCTAGGAAGATATATAAGTGGAGCAGGTACATGAAAAACGCTCAACATCATAAGTCATTTGGGAAGCGCAAGTCAAAACCACAATGAAATACCACTTTATACCATGGGAATAACCAGATGCCCTACCAATTTCAATTCCACTCCCCAAAGAATCAAAAGCACAGAGAAAAGAGATCAGACCAGCTAAAATGGTTATTCTATACCACCAGAAAAGAGGGACAGAGAGTGATAGCAAGTGTTGGAAAAGATATGGGAACACTGGAACCCTCATCCATTGCTTATTGGAATATGAAATGGCAGTTGCCATGGGAAGTTTTGATGGTTCCTCAAAAATTACAATAGAATAACCAGGATGTAGCAATTCCACTCCTAGGTATAGACCCAAAATGGAAAGCAGAGATACGAATGGACCAATGCTCCCACAGCACTACTCACAACCCTCCAAAGATGAAACATCTAAGTGTTCAGCCACTGAAAGATGGGCAAACAAAATGTGCTATATCCATACACTGAGGAACCAGTCAGCTAGAGAGACATGAAAATCTGGCGCATATACAACAAGGATGAAACTTGAAAACACTATGCTGAGAGAAGTGAGTTATGTCCAAAAAGACAAACATCTATTCATGATCCCATTACATTAAATATCTAAAATAAGCAAATGTATAGAGACTGCTTTGGTGGTGACCAGAGATTGGAGAGGAGTCCTGAAGGAGTCCTGAAGCTTTGGTCTGCGATCCCAAGAGGGGCGGTTCAACACAATCAGCAGCTCTGCAGAAGATGGCTTTCCACTCCTGTAAAGAGATACAGGCTTGGAAACTTCCCACCAGCCTGTACGATCACGAGGTGTTGAAGGGATCAGGTATAAGGCATCATCAGAACAAAAAAAATCTTACCATAGTGAATGAGGGGGGAGTGCAGAGTGGAGACCCAAATCCCATTTGTAGGACACTGGAGACCCCCTTACAGAAGGGTCTTGGGGAGGAGACAAGCCAGTCAGGGTGTGATGTAGCAACGATGAAAAATACAACTTTCCTCTAGTTCCTAAATTCTTCCTCCCCACCCCCACTACCATGATCCGAATTCTGCCTTGCAAGTCTGGCTAGACCAGAGGATGTACACTGGTACAGATAGGAATTGGAAATCCAGGGAATCCAGGGCGGATGAGCCCTTCAGGACCAGTGGTGTGAGTGGAGATACTGGGAGTGTAGAGGGAGAGTGGGTTGGAAAGGGGGAACCGATTACAAGGATCTATATGTGACCTCCTCCCTGGGGGACGGACAACAGAAAAGTGGGTGAAGGGAGACGTCGGATAGGGCAAGTTATGACAAAATAATAACTTATAAATTATCAAGGGCTCATGAGGGAGGGGGGAGGGGGGAGGGAGGGGAAAAATGAGGACCTAACGCCAGGGGCTTAAGTGGCGAGCAAACGTTTTGAGAATGATGAGGGCAATGAATGTACAAATGTGCTTTACACAACTGACGTATGTATGAGCCCCTAATAAAACGATGTTAAAAAAGAGAGAGAGAGAAAGGGCTACAGTGCTGCCGTGGCAGCAGTCACTGCTATCTGTACCAGTAAGTGTGAACTGCATAGCTCATGTAATCCTTACAACCCCAATCAAGTAGATCATCTTATTACCAATTAACAGGTGAAGAAATTACAGCACAGAGAAGTTTAGGAACTTCCTCCTAGTCACATGACAATGAAAGAGACTCAATACAGGAGCCCTATCTGATCCTACTCCACCTTTTAATAACCACTCTACTATGCCATCACTCTTGTTCAAGGGAAAGCTGTGAGTGGTTCCACTGTTACTGAAAACATCCTCTCACTTTTTAAATACATTCAGATGCTCAGAATAATGAATGCACAAGATAAATTATACATTGACCAAGTATAAATTAAAAACATAAGAACTATGTAGAAATGGAAATAGAACTATGGGAAGAAACCTGCTTCTACTGCACCAACCCCAAGAACATTCTTGGGTATAGGAACATAGCTAGAAAGCTCTTCTTGATTTTCCAACCAGACCCTCAATGGAAAATTAGGCAATATTTAGGGGTGAAAGGTTCAGAAAGCTGAGCTAAGTGACCTTTGGTGTTTAAAACCCAGGAGAAATATTCCTAACTTCATCAAGTTGTCATCACAAGAATTGTGTTCAGGTCTCCTTGCTCCAAAGGGGCACTGACACCCTAAAATGCTCCCTGCCTCAACATAAAAGCTGCTAGGCCTCCTTCCCCTGAGCTCTGAATTACCAACATCCCCTCATCTAGCCAGGTTAAAAGACTCTTACACAGTTCTAATTCATCTCTCTGCACTGCACTCCCCAATGGTAGACTAAGACTCGTTCTTACTTGCTAAAAGCCACGCCAGTGCAGGATACCTCATACTCAATGCCACGTATTCATTCAATAGATACCGATCCTGTAGCAGCTCGGTGCTGGGAAGACAGCAGTAAGCAAGACAGGCAGTGTCCTTGCTCACATGGAGCTTATGTTCTCCAGGGAGAGAGAGAATTTTGACAATCTGTCAGAAAATAGGAAACCAGCTTTACCACACTGCGGTGGATAGAGAGCCTACAGATTGGGAGACTAGTTCTACATGCAGTCTGAGAAACAGGCATGGGACAGTGATGAAAGGTTTTACAGGAGGAAAGAGTATGAATTATTTGAAGACCCTGGTTCATCAGAAGGAGCCCTGATGGCCTAGGGGTTACACATCAGGCTACTAACCACAGGTCAGCAGTTCAAAGTCACCAGCTACTCCTCAGGTTTTTTCCTCCCCTGAAGGACAGACAGTCTTAGAAACCTACAGGAGCAACCTCACCCTATCCTAGAGTCACTGTGAGTCAGAATCGACTGAAGGCAGTGGGTTGGATTCGGATTTGGGTACTTCAAAGAATTTGTTCTCAATCTTGGACCAAGTGGTCTGACGTCAGTCCAGAGAAAGGAAGCACTAGTATCTAAGGTGGAACTGTACAATACAAGTAGTCATAGGGCATTTAAGCACTTGAAGCCTGGCTGGCCCAAACTGAAATGTGCTATAAACTAAAATACACACCAAAGTCCAAGATTTAGTAATTGTATTAGAGCTTAAACTCTGAGAACTTGGTTTGCAGAAGGCTCTAGTCTACAGTGGGAGTACTAAATTCATTTTGAGTCCTAACATAAATTTTGCTTCCATCCCTTTCAAAGAGTTGGTCTCAGAAACTCACATAAGCAAGTCTACTATGTCCTTTAGGGTCACTACATATCAGAATCGACTTGATCACAGTGACCATTAACCTGCAATGTGAAATGGTTTGCCCACAGGCGGACTCTGAAGTAGATTATTACCACTCCCCTAACCAGCCCAGCCTAGGTGTGCCCTTAATAGAAACTGGGGTACCAAGCGTGAATGTTCAGGAGTCATACTGCAAGCCACAGTGGTTTGGAAGTCCCAAAACCAATCCTGCGAACTTTTCTAACCTGCAATCATGTATGTATACCAATCAGGGTCCCTTTTCCACTTCGGAAGCCCCACCTGCAATAGCAGTGAACTCATCTGTTGCCAATCAGGGTTCTGTGGCAACTTCCTTTTTTTTCTCTCGCATGTTCTATCTAGTTAATCACATGGCTGTAAATCCTTCAGGCGGCATGATGGCCTCATGCTGGTGGTCTCCCTCACCCAGATGGTTCCATTTTGCCTTTGTCTCTAATTAAATGGTCTCTAGAAATTATACTTGAATTTGGGGCCTTTCTCCTCTAGAAAAGTATCCCAAATTGTAAAACACCTCAATGATTTTTATACTGGTTACATGCTGAAAAATTATTCTTCATGTACCCAGGGTAAATATTTTTTTAATTCAACATTCAATATAAAAATTACTAATGAAATGGATTAAATTTATTAAAAATCACTTCACTTTAAAAAAAATCATTTTATTAGGACTTTTTTTTTCTTGTGTACTTTTTCAGTGTGGCTACTAGAACATTTGAAATTACATATGTAGCTAACAATATCATTGTAGATCCTTGTAGGAAGCCTAGTGGTGCAGTGGTTAAGTACTCAGCAGCGAACTAAAAAGTTCAACCTACCAACCAACAACTTACTCCACAGAAGAGCAGACTGAAAAAAATAAAAAATAAAAGAAGAGCAGACTGGTGATCTGTTCCCATAAAGACTGTTGTTAGGCCTCTACTCAAGTACTCCCTCAATGCAAGAACACTTTGTTCTAAGAACACAGCATTGTGGGATGCTCACCTTCCCGACACGATCACTAAAGACAAATGGGTACATAAGGAAATGTGGTGAGGAAAGCTGATGGTGCAAGCTATCAAAAGATATAGCATCTGGGATCTTAAAGGCTTGAAGATAAACAAGTGGCCTTCTAGCTGAGAAGTAACAAGGCCCACATGGAAGAAGCACACCAGCTTGTGTGATCATGAGGTGTCAATTGGATCAGGTTTCAGGCATCAAAGACCCAGAACAAAAACTTTTATCAATGTGAATGGGGGCGAGTGCAGAACGGAGACCCAAAGCCCATCTGTAGGCAACTGGACATCCCCTTACAGAAGGTTCACAAGGAAGAGACAGTCAGGGTGCAGTGTAGCACCAACAAAACATACAACTTTCCTCTAGTTCTTTAATGCTTCCTCCCCCCCCCCACTACCATGACCCCAATTCTATCTTACAAATAAATCTGACTAGACCAGAGCATGTACACTGGTACAGATAAGAGCTGCAAACACAGGGAATCCAGGACAGATAAACCCCTCGGGACCAATAATGAGAGTACCATACCAGGAGGGTAGGCCAGGAGAAGGTAGGGGGAGAAAGGGGAAACCAATCACAATGATCTGTATATAACCCCCTGCCTGGGGGACGGACAACAGAAAAGTGGGTGAAGGGAGACAGTGGTCAGTGTAAGACATGGAAAAAAATTTTTAAATTATCAAGGGTTCATGAGGTAGGGACGGTGGGGGTGGGGAGAAATGAGCTGATATCAAGGGCTCAAGTAGAAAGAAAATGTTTTGAAATTATGATGGCAACATATGTACAAATGTCCTTGATACAATGGATGGATTGTGATAAGAGCTACATGAGCCTCCAATAAAATGATTACCAAAAAAAAGACTGTTGTTAGGTACTGGCCAGTTGGCTCTGACTCATAATGACTGTGTTGTCTTAATACTCTTTACTTCTCTGGGATCTAACATCCATTGCAATGGCTACACAGACAAAATTCATGATTAAAGATTACTAATAAGGTGACCAGACATCCCGCTTTTGGTGGGACAGTCCTGATTTTTAACAATTTTTCCCCGCGTCCTGCGGCATTTTTTAAAAGTCCCAATTTTTGGAAAGAATGCACCACAAGCTAGGGTATACGGTTTTCGGCTGCCATGTGGCTATTTCGCAAGGAATATCAATGGTGTCCCGCTTTACCAATGTTAAAGTCTGGTTACCTTTTTATTAAGTAAGTTACCAGGTTGTAATGCCAGTGAGCTATGATCAGAACAGTTGTTTATCACGACATTACACAGTTCTTTCAGCTGTTACTAAATGCCCAAAGGGGCCTACTACTCTGCTGTAAGCCTCCACCCAAAGGCAATCAGCTGAAGCTCCCCCACCCAAAGGCAACAGGCCAGCACTGAATTCTGTGCCCAGAGGTTCCCCATTCCATAAACCAATAAAGGTTCTCAGCTCCACTTCTATGGGTCAGCAAGTCCAACTTCCCCAATTATGTGCCTAGAGGTTCCTCACTCCACAGGCCAGCCTCCTGCACAAAAGCACTCATTTTGACTTGCTCCATGGGTTGGGAAGTCCATTGCTTTGCTCCAAGCTCTGGTTCCTGGTTCTGCTTCTCCTCTGATTTTATAGCTGTCTCCCAGATCCAGGAGGTTCACTGGGCAGGGATCGCAGGGCCAGAGGATACCCTCCACTCCTGGCTCTTGCTGGTAATGAGATTCAGCCTCCTGCTTCTCAGAGGGCCTATTTTATACAAAATAGGATGGCATTCCAAGAAATTCTGTTCACAGTTAATCACAGGTAGATACTATGTCCTTCTTACTAGACAATGCATGAAAAGGTCATTGGGTGGGAATTAGAGATTTTGATTAAGAGAACCATCTCAGGTGACATATTAAACAACACACTGAAACACTGCATCTTCACAGCTGTTCCAATGCTTGAGCCATCGTTACAGCTACTGTGTCAATCCATGCTGTTGAGGGTCTCCCTCTTTTTCACACCCCCTCCACTTTACCAAACATGATGGTCCCTTTTCAAGGCACCAGTCTCTCTGGGTAACATGCCCAAAGTATATGAGGCGAACTCTCATCATCCTTGCCTCTAAGAAGCATTCTGGCTGCATTTCTTCCCAGACAGATTTGTTTGTTATTTTGGCAATCCATGGAATTTGCAATACTCTTCACCAGCACTATAATTCAAATGTATCAATTCTTCCTCAGTCTTCCTTATTCAGTGTCCAACTTTCACAGGTGTATGAGGCAAGTGAAAATACCATGGCCCAATTGGGTGAGGCACACCTTAGTCCTCAAAGTAATATCCTTGCCTTTCAATACTTTAAAGAGGTCCTGTGAAGCAGATTTGCACAATGCAATATGCCTTTTGACTTATTGTCTGCTGCTTCCATAAGCATTGATTGTAGATCCAAGCAAGATGAATTCACTCAAAGGCAGTGAGTGGAGTCCATAAAGATTACAACCTAGGAATCCCGATGGAGCAGTTCTACTCTATCCTATAGGAAGGGCAGGAGTCGGAATCAACTCAACAGCACACAATAGTGCTGCACTAAGAAAGGGTCCAAAAGAGTAAGGTTATGTGTTTTGTTCAATGGCATGTCCAGAATGCCTGGAACAGTGCCTGGCATAAAGTTAGCACTTACCCTGATTTCAAGGTGTGCCTCTTACCCTGACCAAAGAAGAAAGGTGGTGGGAGTCATAAAATGATTACTTTGGTTAATTCCACCAAGAACAGCTTAACTACTTCGTGGAATTTTCCCCCCACACTTAAGAGTCATCATGCTAAAGAAAATGATGCCCAGCTCAACAATAATTCAATCTTTTCAAATTTCTCTGTGGCAAAGGCATTTGCTAACAATAACTAGCTCTGTTTATCTAATGCAACTAAAAAGGAAAGGTTAACTTCAGTAATATTTCTTTCTTCCTGAGAGATGAGACAACTTCTATCATTTAAAAGCCCTCTGGACTAGACCTAACGTCTTATGGCCACCATACTGCATGATGACTGAATGTGTTCAAAGTAGTGGTGCCATCAGGTATGCCTGGTGTTTCTCCTCTCTCTCCATCCCCCAACTCCTTACAAAAGCATAGAGAATGTGGGGTATTACCAAAGCACCATTCCATAAAATTATGTCATCTTTCCATGAAAACATCAGTCTCCAAAATCCTGAGTTCATTAGAACTAGATGGTGCCCGGCTACCACTACCAAATACCCTGAAAAAGATCATATTAGAAAGTCTTGGAGAGAGTGGAAGAAAAACGTAGAACAAACCTCAAAATTAGAAGAGACCCAGCTTATTGATTATATAGATCCTAGTGGGACCTCCCCAACTATGGTCCTCAGTAACCCTTGGGGCCTGGAACTAAACTCACCCCCAAGTTAAAATAATCAATCACTGAAGATCAAAAGGGCAGCATCCACCCAAGGACAGAGCACAGATGAATAGGAAAGGAGGAGAAATGGAAAGAGGACATCAGGGAGGAAGTGGGATCAGTGATCATACATTGAGGGAATTGCAATGGACGAGTTGAAATAAATGTATATGAATTGTTGGACTAAAACTGATGATATGCCTGTAAACTTCACCTAACCGACATTAAATAGTTTGTTTTTTAATTACGTCATATTTAATTCCATGCTGGTCTTTGCAGTTACTGTATCTAGATTTCAGTTTTACATTCTGAGCATCCCACTCTTGCAAACCAGGCAGCCCTTAATCTTCCATTAGCACTCTGATTTGTTGCCTCCTATGCTCTCTACTTCAGAGCTCGACTACAGTTGTTCAGAGGTTTGCGCACACTTCCTTCAGGGTCTGTAGAGCTGTCTGATGTCAATCTATAAAGCATTTGCAAGTCCACGGGGAGATGGGAATGATACTGATTCATGCCCTGCTGGCTTTGCTAGATCTAGTTCTGTGATTTGGTCAATGTTGTTGGATGTCATCGAGCCAGTTCTGACCCATAGAGACTTTACGCACAACAGAACACAGCACCATCTTCACCACTGTTCCTACGCTTGGCGCCATCGTTGCAGTGGTGTCGGTCCATCTTCTTGAAGGCCTTCCTCTCCTTCATTGCTTATGTATTTAATAATACAAAAGCAAAAAAAAAAAAGTATTTTCCATGTGAAAATATACTTTTCTTAGCAACTAAACAAACCCCCCCTCATCAGGGCGTCCATCTCTCAATTCGGTCAACAGCTACTTGGCCCAGCTCTACTGTACAGATTCTGTGCAAGGAGCTGGGTGTTCAGTGGCCAGGAAACTGACAGTCTCTGGTCCTCGTGAAGCTTACGTCACAAGAAGATCTCCAACCATAACCCGTGTTTGTCCCTGAACCCTAAAGATGGAAAGGGCAGACCTGAGAAATTGTGGGTAGTTTACGAAGTTTACTTCTTTCATCAGGCTTTTCCCCCTATGGTAGTAAGCTGTGACCCTAACACCTCAAAGGGTCAACGTAGTCTTATTTGCTTTGTATCATCCCCTAATAAAAAATGAACTACACCCATCTCTCCTAGCAGTACCCAAGCAGGCCTCAATTTGAAATTATTTTTGGTACAGCATTATTTTAACAACCCATCTGTCTTTTGAGCCCTGAACACAGTGTATGCATTTTAAGCCTTTTAACTTCAATTATGAAAAGTTTCCATCCCTCAATAAAACCATTTTAAACTACAATAAACAAATATTTTCTAGAACTTAGAGGAGAAAGAAATGTTGACTTACATTTTTACATTACTTTAAAATGTAAAGAGTATTTTATGTGATTCTCACCACAATTCAGTTAAGCAGAAACACATATTATCATTCCCACTTTATAGATGAGGAAACAAATTCCAAGAAATTAACTAATCAGCTGAATGTTACTATTAAGAGCCAAAGCCCATATATGAATCCATGTCTGTTGGTTTTATAGTTAATATTCCTGCTGTCACACCACTGCCATATGTTACACACATGAATTTACCAACTGGAAACTACAAGACCTGTTCCAAAGATGACATTAAAAATTGTTTGAAAATGAGATAATAACTAATCAAAACTGTCACAAGCCATAACACCAAGAAATCAGAATAGCCGGTGGCAGGCCCGGGTTACTATGAGCTGTAATCACTTTGACGATATTGAGTTGGGATTTGGGGGCTATCATCTGGAGAGTGTCTGCCCCACCTCGGCATTCATACAAATTTAAACCATTGTAGGTGGTGTATCTCCCAGACAAAATAAGTAAACTAGATAGTGAACTATGCAAGTAAGCTGGCCCAACTGATCCTAAAGGAAAACCAACTAATACAATATAGTTGGCTTTAAGAGTATTTTAGATGCATGCTCCTACCAAGATAAATACAGAGAGCAATGATTTAAATATTTCTTTCAATATTCAATTTAAAACCACAAGAAGAATATCAAAACAAACACAATGTCGGTGAATGGGAAGAATCATTTTTAAGCAATCAAAAACTTTTTAAAATTTTACTTAGCTTCCACACTAAGGCAGACTAGGGAGAAAGCCTGGTGCTGTTTCCAAAAAAGAGTCAATAAAACCCTAGGGGCCCTTTTTCAATGGACTGAGTAGTCATCATGAGTCAGGGGAAGAATCGACTAACAACTTTAACAACAACTAGTTCTGTCTATATAAAGCAGCAGGCTTCGAAAACTTACAAAAATATTTGCATCACACCTTCCCGACACAATCGCTGAAGAAAAATGTGTGCATAAGCAAATGTGGTAAAGAAAGCTGATGGTGCCCGGCTATCAAAAGATATAGCGTCTGGAGTCTTAAAGGCTTGCAGATAAACAAGCGGTCATCTAGCTGAGAAGCATCAAAGCCCACATGGAAGAAGCACACCAGCCTATGTGACCACGAGGTGTAGAAAGGACCAGTTATCAGACATCAAAGAACAAAAATCGTATCAGTGGGTGCCCACCTTCCCAATACAATCACTGAAGACAAACGTGTGCATAAGCAAATGTGGTGAAAAAAGCTGATGGTGCCCGGCTATCAAAAGATGTAGCATCTGGGG
>NW_022103896.1:40252383-40255800 GCF_000313985.2 Echinops telfairi | reverse complement strand
AACAAATGTACAAATGTGCTTGACACAATGGATGTATGTATGGATTGTGATAAGAATTGTACAAGCCCCCAATAAAATGATTTTTTTTAAAAGAAAATTATCCATTCATTTTATACTGTTATTTTAAAACTTACTAATTAAAATATTTTAAAAATATTTCATCTCAGGCTTTCCTTTGTTATAGATAATTTTACATTAATGTGTATAAACTTATTATTTAAAAAAATATTTCCATCAAAAGCAGTATGAAGTTTGCTTTTAAAATTATTTAAACCATAAAGAACTCATCTAATCTTTCTGAAACGTAATAAAACCCCAATAAACAAATAGGCAAAAAAGAATACACCATTCATAAAACTAAAAAGGGAGCTGGTTAACGTGCATGGAAAATATTAGACTGTACTAAAAAGAGAGAGAGAAAATTAAAGCAATGAGGTACCAATGATCGAAGTATTCCATCTGGGGCAGGCTGTTGCTGAGGATAATGGCACATGTGTGGCAGCCAAGAGCAGTATAAGCCAGGCATAGCAGTATTCTAAGAATGCAAAGTATTTTATACAAAGTCCTAGATGATATTCATCCACTGATAAAACATTCACTGAGCACGTATGTTAACTAAGATTGCTAAGTTCACCTAGAGCCCTGGTGGAATAGTGATTACGTGTTGGGCTGCTAACCACAATTTCAGCAGTTCAAAACCACCAGCCACACCAAGGGAGAAAGAGGAGGCTTTCTACTCACACACAGCATTATATTCTTGGAAATCCAGAAGGGCACTCCTACTGTGTCCGACAGGGCCATTATGAATCAGAATCAGAATCGACTACCTGGCAGTGAGTGAGTGAACTTCACCTAACTTAAAGGAAGTTCAGCCCAGCATGAAAGAAGAACTCACCATTATACAAAGCTATGCATTGAGCTGCTAGCCACAAGGTCAGTGGTTGGAACTACCAGCCCCTCGGAGGCAGTCTGTTCCCTTAACAATTTGTAAATCTCAGATACACAAAGCAGCAGGTCTCCTGTCTCCTTTAGGGTCACTATGAGACAGAATCCACCTGATGGCAGTGAGTATGTTTGTGTTTGTTTTTTAATAAAAGGCTTTTTCAAAGTGAAATAGAAACACATGGAAGGGCAATTAATTAGGGAATAAAAGGTGAAGTCACATTAAAATCGAGTTTTGAATAACAAAAATAGTTCAACTAGGGAAAGGAAAAGAAACTCTCAAGAGAGTAACGCAAATAAACTTAAGCATGCATATATGCAAAAGCTCTAAAATGGGACTGGGAAGGCAAGTAAGGCCTAATTTCCTTTTTTTTTTTCCATTAGGAAAAAAAAGTGATGGGCCTAATTTCAGCTCTGCGGTGAAAATGCAGATAAGTCTGAGGAAATGTGGAGGCATCCACATTTACTTAGTCTATTTTAAATGTCAGTGGTCTCAAGTGAGTGTTAGAGAGCAGCAATAATGCACTTGTATCTAGGGCTCAGTTACTGTGTTGTGGAGAGGAGGGAAGGAATAGTAGCAGCAAACAGGATTTACCTAGTGGGTAGGTAGAAGACACTCGTTTAGATGTTTTAGGGTTTTTTTTATCTAAAATATATCTTTTAGATATATTTTGTATATTTTGTTGTTATTTTAAACTTTGGGAGAGTGTTTTTCCTAAATAGATGAAATTTCATTTTCAAGCAAGTTGGAACATTTTAACAAACTAAGTTTACACATAAACACTGATAACACCAACACATATTTCCATTACTATGCAAAATTTAAAATAACTTATCTTATTTGTATAATTAAAGACTTTCCAGTAGTTCAGTTAGGCTCATACCTAACTATTTCAAATGACTAGGGTTTTATCAGAAACTCTTAATAAATAAATAAATAAGCTGAACTATCACGTTGATTCCAACTCACAGAGACCCTATCGGACAGAGGAAAATTGCCCCTGTGGTTTCCCATGACTGTGACTCTTTGCAGGAGTAAAATGTCTCCTCTTTTTCCCACAGAGCAACCATTGGTTTTGAACTGCTGACCTTCCAGTGAGCAGCCCAACGTATAACCACTATGCCTCCAGGGCTCCTTGGGTGGAAGGAGACACAAAAGAGTGGATTTGCATGCATTCATTCACATCTTGGTGCACTGGGTTGCTGGCAGAGAACCAACAGAGAGGTCTGAGGGGTGGCCCCAATTCCAACTACATGGACACATGCACTTCAGAGGACAGCACTGAAACTGCAGCTCAGGGAGAGGGGTGCTTCTGAACAGGAGCAAGTGAAGAGGGAAGGAGAGAGAGCGGAACACTTCCTGGCCCATCAAGCCCCAAGGATGATATTCCACCTCTGAGCAGCCAGTGCAGAGAAGACCATCGAGCTGGCCCCACCACGAGACACGATGTCCCTCACTGACCCATAGCATTACAGGGGACAACACTGTAGACACAGTGTGGGAATTGTGTCCAATCTGACCCCACACACACAGGGGCAAAACACTAAGACCATGCAACAGAACAGCAAGGGGAGCAAAGCAATGAAGTCCCCAAGGAATACCAAAAATAAGCTTTGGGGCCAGGTGTGGAACCGCATTAGACTCAACTGGAAAACACTCATAAAAGTCAACAGACAGAAGAGGAATTACTGAAATGCAAATGAAGACTGAGCATGATAGTGGGACAAGAGGAAAGTCAAAGGAAATAGAGGAAAAGAGCTAGGAGGCAAAGGGCATTTATAGAGATCTAAATAAAGGCATGCACATACATAAAAATATTTATATATGAGGATGGGGAAATAGATCTATGTGTATATTTATAGGTTTAGTATTAAGGTAGCAGATGGACATTGGGCCTCCACTCAAGTACTCCCTCAATGCAAGAACACTTTGTTCTACTAAACTTGCACTCTGATGCTCATCTTCCCGACACAATCACTAAAGACAAATCAGGTGAATAAGCAAATGTGGTGAAGAAAGCTGATGGTGCCCGGCTATCAAAAGATATAACGTCCGGGGTCATAAAGGCTTGAACATAAACAAGTGGCCATCTAGCTCAGAAGCAACAAAGCCCACATGGAAGAAGCACACCAGCCTGTGTGATCATGAGGTGCCGAAGGGATCAGTCATCAGACATCAAAGAACAAAAAAATCATATCATTGTGAACGAGGGGGAGTGCGGGGTGGACACCCAAAGCCCAGCTGAAGGTAACTGTACATCCCCTTACGGAAGGGTTGCGAGGAGGAAATGAGCCAGTCAGGGTGTGGTGTAACAACGATGAAACATACAACTTTCCTCTAGTTCCTAAATGCTTCCTCCCCAACCTGCCCCCCACTATCATGATCCCAATTCTACCTTACAAATCTGGCTAGACCACAGGATGTACACTGGTACAGATAGGAACTGGAAACACAGGGAATCCAGGGTGGATGAT
>NW_022103896.1:40240441-40251144 GCF_000313985.2 Echinops telfairi | reverse complement strand
ATCTGTAGACAATTGGACATCCCCTTACAGAAGGGTCACACGGAAAAGACAAGCCAGTCAGGATGCAGTATAGCACCGATGAAACACACAACTTTCCTCTAGTTCTTCAATGCTTCCTCCTCTTCCTCCCCACCCCTCACTGTCATGACCCCAATTCTACCTTACAAATACAGCTAGATCAGAGCATGTACACTGGTACAGACAAGAGCTTGAAACACAAGGAATCCAAGACAGATAAACCCCTCAGGACCAATAATGAGAGTAGTGATACTAGGAGGGGAAGGGGTGGGAGGGCCTATCACAATGATCGACATATGACCACCACCACCCCCCAAGGAGGGATGGACTAAAGAAAAGTGGGTAACGGGAAACAGTGGTCGGTGTAAGACATGAAAAAAATAATTCATAAATTATCAAGGGCTCATGAGAGAGGGAGGGTGGGGGAGGGCGGGAAATGAGCTGATACCAAGGGCTCCAGTAGAAAGAAATGTTTTGAAAATGATGATGACAAAAAATGTACAAATGTGCTTGACACAATGGATGGATCGGTGGATTGTGGTAAGAGTTGTAAGAGCCCCCAGTAAAATAAAAAAACAACAAAAAGAAATCCAAATGGGGTAGTTCTTTCTGTCCTAAAGGGTCACTGTAAGTTGGAAAGGGAGGGGGGTGGGGGGAGAGTGGATTTGCTTCTTATAGAAGGAAGTAGAGTAAGATTTCAGCACTCACTCTCACATCCATTCTCAAACTCTAAGCCAACCTTTCTTTTAGTGGAGTTTGTTAAGAATTCCTTCAAATGAAACTTTTTATCAACTGAGTTTTGGTGGATTTAATTGGGTTCTCTTCAATACATTACAGGTTTAATTTCATTTCTGTCACTATGCAAATGGGGTAATGTCAGTTTTAAATCATTTGGATCACATTTTATAATCCTTATAAAAGAGAGTGAGCGAGAACAGGAGAGGGACTAAACCATGAATGAAATACTCAGCAATCAGGATGGAAACAAGACTTTTATAGCCGAGCTAATACATTGAAAGACGGAAGTCTACATCTGGTTTCAATATTGGTATGAATTCACTGGCAAATTTAAAACGAATCTCATTGTACAAAAACAAAAAGATGGTTTTGATAGGCTTTAGTCCTCTGGTTACTTTGTTTCTAGAGTCATATGATTAGTATAATAATATGATACATTTAATATGTCACTGTGTATATGGTTTTGATAAAAATACACCCACCAAATTGTCTCAAGGGCACATGCACAAACTGTTTTAAAATACACATGCTGCTTTAATGTTTTTGTCAGTAAAAACGAATTCAAATGAGGTTTCCTAAGTTCATTCAAATTTAAGGATTTTAATTTGCTAAAGCAGAACCTTTGACAATCTTAACTAAGTCTCATCTTTTTGGCATAATTATTAATGCAAATAAAACAATATATTCAGTTTTATGTATAATATTTTTAGATTTTAATAAAATAAAATGGCATAGCTCTTCTTTCTCAAGGGCCACAAACATAAACAACAATTTTTATTACAAAATTTTAAGTTGCAATTTTCACCAAGTCTTAAAAGCCATTGGACTAAAATTTAGCAATGTAATTCCTACACAGTCTTTTAAGGCCTGACTCAACTCCTACTTCTTTCAAGATTTCACCCTATGTTCCCTAAGCCAAGGTTTCTCGCCCCAGTGACAATCATGATGCTAACTGCACCTTACATTTACTGAGATCCCTCGGGAGTACAGTTAAGCGCAGGGCTGGGGATATGTCCTGCCCTCAAGCCCTGTAACTCACTACCATCAAGTCAGTTGTGACTCACAGCAATCCTATAGGGCAGAGTAGAACTGGCCCAGTGAATTTCCAAGACTGTACTTCTTTACAGAAATAAAAACACCTCATCTTTCTCCTGAGAAGTGGCTGGTGGTTTCAAACTACTGACCTTGCAATTAGTAGCCCAACACATAACCCTACCATATGCCACCAGGGCTCCAGCTATCACATTTAAAAATAAAACAAACTTCACTGCCGTGGAGTCAATGCCAACTCATAGTGACCCCATAAGGACAGGCTACGACTGGCCCTGTAGTGTTTCCATTACTATAACTCTTTACGGGAGTGGAAAGTCATGGCTTTCTCCTGCTGAGCAGCTGGTGATCTTGAACCTCTAACTTGCAGATCACAGCCCAACTCATAACCACTTCATCACCAGGGCTCCTTCCAATACATTAGAGGTGAGTTAATTAAATGGTTGACTGAATGTAGAAGGCTAATTTTTAAACTGATAATTTCGTATGGCCTGTGAATGATATTATCAATATCCAATGGCCCTTGGCAGACAAAAAGGCTCCACCTCTCTGTGCAACAGAGAGGAGCAGTTCAAACTCACCCACACATACCTCAAAAGACAGGCTTGGTCACAGGCCACTGAAAGGCCACAGATTTGAAAACCCCATGGAGTAGTTCTACCCTGCACCCAGAGTTCACCATAAGTCTGAATCGACTCACCAACAACTCCTAATACCTCTGTCCTTCAGGTAACCTTTAATGCCCCAAACAGCACCAGGAAGAAGACACCAGCAAGCATTTGAGAGCCTGTGTGTGACCTGTGACACAGTCCCCATCTTTATAATGCTAGATTTGGGGAGTGGAATGAGTAAAGGCAAGGGGAAAAATACTTGTAATACCAATTAATGCCTATAACAAGAGGGCTGGCCTTAGGAACGAAGCCTCCAGGACAGTGCTTCCCAAAGCTGGGCATTGGGGCCAGTGCTCTTCAAGAAAAACCCGAGTCATCTGGGCCAGCTTCAGGCCGACTCCACAATCCCCTCACCATCCTCTCCACCCCGGAAAAGCCCACAGACGAGCTGACTGTTGAGCTGAACCTCAAAGAATGAGTTTGTTGGGTGAAAGTACTCGGCATGTACAAAGACAACGAGGCATGCAAATATTGGAAGCTTGGTTACAGTGAATGGCTATTTATGTTTGAATGTTAAACCAAAACTCAACTCCCAGCCATCCAGTTGGTGCTGACTTATCACACCCCTCTAGGACAGGGTAGAATGCTCCCTGTGTTTCCTAGACAGTAACCGTTTATGGGAGTAGAAAGCCCCCATCTTTTTTTTTTTTCTTTTTTAACATTTTATTAGGGGCTCATACAACTGTTATCCCAATCCATACACACATCAATTGTGTAAAGCGCATTTGTACATCGTTTCTCAAAACATTTTCTCTCCATTTAAACCCCCGACATTAGGTCCTCATTTTTCCCCTCCCTCCCCGCTCCCCCCTCCCGCATGAGCCCTTGATAGTTTATAAATGGGTATTTTGTCATATCTTGCCCTGTCCGACGTCTCCCTTCATCCACTTTTCGGTTGTCTGTGCCCCAGGGAGGAGGTCACGCACAGTTCCATGTAATCGGTTCCCTCTTTCCTACCCATTCTCCCTTTACCCTCCCTGCTTCGCCACTCACACCACTGGTCCTATAGGGCTCATCCGTCCTGGATTCCCTGCATTTTCAGTGCCTATCTGTACCAGTGTACCTCCTCTGGTCTAGCCAGTCTTGCAAGATAGAATTCGAGTCATGGTAGTGGGAGCGGGGAGGAAACCTTTAGGAACTAGAGGAAAGTTGTATTTCTCATCATTGTTACATCGCACCCTGACTGGCTCGTCTCCTCCCCGAGACCCCTCTGCAAGGGGATCTCCAGTGGCCTACTAATGGGCTTTGGATCTCCACTCCGCACTCCCCCCATCATTCACTATGGTAAGATTTTTTGTTCTGATGATGCCTTACACCTGATCCCTTCGACACCTCGTGGTTGCATAGGCTGGTGTGCTTCTTCCATGTGGGGAAAGCCCCCATCTTTTTCGCACATAGTGGCTGGTGGTTCCAAACTGCCAACCCTGTGGATCGAAGCCAACATATAGCCACTATGCCACCAAGGACTCCTCTGTTTGAGAGTAATGGAAAGAGAATGCACACTGATTTTAGGAAGGGAGGTTTTACGCACCTACAAATTCTGTGTGAGAGACAGCATGATCACATCTGAACTTCTGAGAGGAAACTGAGAGCACTGAACCAGAGACCAGAAGCAGGAAACGGGTACAGACAACACAACAATAAAATAACTTAATGTAATCATAGCTGTAGCAGTAACTAATGTGTAAGTATTGTTGCTAAGTGCCATTGAATTGATTCAACTCATAGTAACCACACACAACAGAGTAGAGCCAGCCTAGTGGGTTTTATAGGAATGCTATGCGTCAGAATTTACTTGATAGTACTGAGTCTGGTTTGGTAATCTCTACCGAAGCAGATCACCAAGGTGTGCTGGGTGGTGTGAACCAACAATTTTTCAATTAAGAGCAGAACGCTTAATGTTGAGTCACCAAGAGCTCCTTAGCAGACATAGGACCTTGCTTATAATCCCACCAATAATTTCTGTGGTAGAATTACCTATGAACACCTTGAATGTTATTATAAGAACAAAACTGGGAAGGATGAATAAAAGTCAAAACACACAGTGAAGGAAGCATAATCCATGCCTCTTTCATCATTTGGACAGACCTAGACTAGACAACGCTTTTCTTTGTTATTCACAAGGTCGCCATAAGTGTGAGTCACCTTGAAGGCACCTAAGGACAATCCGGAAGCATCCTGACAATCATCTTCCACAAGTGCCCCTGTCCTGGTGGCAGAGTGGTTATGAGTTGGTCTGCTAACCTCAGAGTCAGCAGTTCAAAATCACTAGCCAGCGAAAGGCGGTCCTTTCTATTCCCAGAAAGAGTTACGGTCTAGGAAACTCACAGGGGCAGCTCTTCCCTGCCTCCTTTGGTCACTGTGGGTTGGCATCAACTTGACGGCAGTGAGTTTGGTGTTTTGGTTTTTTCTTTTGGCCATTGTCTTAGCCAAAACGTGTGTGTGTGTGTGTGTGTGTGTGTGTGTGTGTCTTAACTAGTGCTCTCCCACCGTTTCACCGCCCTTAGATAAGTTATTAAAAAATCCTTTGAACCAGTAATGCCATTACTCAAAATGTATCCAATGACCATGACAATACAAGAATGACAATACACATGCACAAAACTATCCTGCAGCTGTTTCTAACAGTGAAAAACTGAAAAGTTGGAACTCATTTTATCCAAAGGGTTGGGGGGGTAGGGGGAGTTCTGTTATATAAACATTAGGAGTTATTTGCATTGGTATGGGAATATCTCTAAACTCTATCAGTAGTTAAAACAAGAAAAAGGCTAAAGTATGGAACATCATATGTAGCATGAATCTCTTGTATAAAACAAGATAAATAGAGATATATGTGTGCTGAAAGAGTCCACAGAAATTTAACAGACATTGCCTCAGGGAAGTAAAATTATTGCTGGATGGAGACACACTAATTTTCTTTTTTAGTCTTTTGTACTGTTTGGAATTTTTTTTACCATGTGCTCATATTAATTTTTATTTTCTTCCCTTAACTTAAACGTATTTAAACAAGGGCAGAGGGGCGTTTACAGTCTTTGATTAGAAGTACAGAAAATCATGTGATTTGGATTTTAAAAGCTCTCCATCTAAAGTTGTTGAAATTACAGCTATGTCCCAAGAAGTTAAACTTCCAATTTCTGAAAACTTTAACTCAACTAAATAGTTTTGTATCTGCTCCCAGGAGGATTTATAGCCCTGGAAATCCAAAGGGGTGGATGCACTCTCTCCCATGGGGTCATCACGAGTCAGAAGTGACTCACAGTAAGGTGGTGAGACACGGCTTTACAGGATAAGACAAATGCATATCTTCAGATGGCTTTCTAATGCTAGAGAGCATCCACTAATTAGTTTAATAAATCCCTTCAATCATCAAGTCACTGAAAACTAAACAGCACTTAGAAAAGAGGTTTGCCTTAACAGTAATAAAATAGCAATTTCCAATTGTATGAACCATACAGCTTACAAAAATACCCTGGGTATTCGTCACCTGCTTTGTTCCCAGAATCAAACTCTGAGGTAGGTAAGACAAGTAATATGACACTGGACCCATTTCAGGATTAGGGCTCTGCAGTGGAGAGCAGTTACACATGCACCCCGGGTCACCGAGCTACTAAGAACAACCCAGGACTGCACACGCGGGGGTCCAACATGAAACCACATCACTACAAATCACTCATGTTAAGATGTGCTGGGGGTCAGCTCACGACCCAGAGGGAGGTCAGAAAGCACTATGTGACAGGCAGTGGGGCCCCGGAGGAGTACACAATAGAAAAATAAAGTAGATGGAAGAGGGAGGGCCTGAGTGACGAAACAAAACAGAAACAGAACTGGGAGAGGTGCCAAGAAGAATACCAAGCAAGGTGGGGACTGGGCAACTTACCAACAATGGAAGCCAAGGAAATACCTTTGTGAACTTAATTTACTTAGTTCAGGTTGAAGGGAAAGTCTATTTTGGGGGCCTATATTATAATGTGGAAAAATCATAAAGAAAAGTGTTGATAATCCAATCAAAATATTTAGAAAGGATGTAATGAAGCATAATGTGTATAATGTATTTAATCAGAGATTAAGAGGTGGCACAGATTGCTATGAAAATTCTAAAACACATGGTCATGTATGAAAGGCACTGAAAACTCAATGTCACCTCATGGGAGACACCAACTGAAAACTCAATGTCACCTCATGGGAGACACCAACCACACAAGTGCAAGAAGTGTCACTTCCTTCGCCAAAGACCTGGTTCTCCTGACATTCCAGCACAGTGGTGAACCCCAGTGCCTGCTCAGCCTAAGAAAATCCCTGTTGGAGAAAGGACATTATGGATATCAAGCCACCCTGGTCTACGGAGGACAATTTCAGGTCCAGCGAGCACACTTTCCAGGACAATTCTTACAGCAAACATTGGGAAGCTTGGTCTTTATGAAAATTCCTAAAGTAAGGCTTCCAATGCCTATAAAGGTTTAAAGTCTTGGAAACCCAAGGGTGCAGTTCTACCTCTCTAGCCTGTAGGGTAACTGTGAGTCAGAATTGACTTGAAGGTAGTGAGTTTGAGTTTTTTGAGTAATCAAAAGAAGAAGAATCTGGGGACCCAGTAACTTTGACTCTCAATGTCACCAGATACCTCTTTCAAAGTTGAACATTCATTTGGGAAGCTTATTGTTGTTGGTTTTATGTTTCGGTTTGGTTGAGCTTGGTTTTTTGTTGGTTTACTTTTTTGGTATGTTTTCCAGTATATGAAATCAGGTTGGATAAATCTATAGAAATGGTAACTGGATTAAGGACTTATTGGGGTTATGGGAGGGGAGGTTGGAGGGAAATGAGGAGCCAAGAAAATACCTTTGTGAATTTAATTTACTTAGTTCAGGTAGAAGGGAAAGTCTATTTTGGGGGGGCTATATTATAATGTGAGTGAATTATAACAGTGAGCACAAGAAGATGTTCTAGAACTGGTTATAGCAATGACTGGACAACTCTTTTTAATACAACTGAACTATTAAAATATATGTTTGATATGTGGATTTTATGTCAGTAAAACTATTTTTTTTAATCTAGAGGCAACTGTTATTTTTTGCTATTTAACATCCATTCACCTTTTCCCTGCTAACATATCAAGTTTCCCTTTAGAAAATGTCTTCGCTGACTTCTCCATTTTCAGATTATTTATTCCCAGTAATCAACTCTGTCCTAGTAGAGAGTTGGAATAGATGATCTAGATCCCAGGAGTCACAAACATTCCTTCAGAGAAAGGCAGTTGTTCCACACACAGAGCAGTCTAAGATTTCTAAAGCTCATTTCTTTTTTCTGTGCCAAACAAAAAAGAGATGATAAATAAAAGCTGGGGGAACAGAAAAAAACCTATCCTTTAAAACACCTTGTATGATTTTGTTTTGTTCTTAATCTTCCTTTCTGCTTCATTTCCCTAACACTACCTCCCTATAGTATTAGTAAACATTTACTTCTAATTGTATTACTACTATGCTAACATTTATCATTTCACAGATATCTCCATTCATTTTTATGACATACATGTTTTAATTGAACACTAGGCAATCAGAACCCTTTGCTGAAAAGCGGTGGCTTGGAGACATCTGAGAAATAAGGAGTGATCTTTAGACTACTTAAACCTCACGAGTAGTAACACCTAAGCTTATATGAGGGTTTTAACAGAACATCTCTCAAATGTCATATTCCAACTTCTTTACAACCTAAGTACACACACACCCTACCGACCCCCACTTGGGAAAAAAAATACAGACATTTAATGGGGCTCTCAGCTATTCAGAATAAGGGAAACATTCTCTGGGGAAAAGCATACAACCACTCAGTAATTCAGTCCACCCACCCTCAAAAATGGTGGGCTGAAAGTATAATATATCCAAGACTTTAAACAATATAAAAGTATATGGGATCCTTAGGGAAAACACACCACACAAATCTTTACACACATAAAGTACATACATTAAGAAGCAAAGCTAGAATATTTTAACCATTATTATATACAAAAGGGGAGAGAAAGATTGCCTTTCATGAAATCTGGATTGCACATGTCTGGGAGGGGGAAAAAGATTAATAATCTATCACAAAATTCCACAACCAGTGATTGAAAATGAAAGCTTTCGCTCCTTATACCATATGTAAATATACATATATACAAGCTGCGTATCCCTTGATCTGCTGAGAAAGAGAACTGATACTCTACTGTGAAAATGGTCAGTGGGTAGGCATTAAAATTCATTCCCACATTAAAAGATTCCTGAAAACGAGATCAGAAGACAACCGAAAAGCACTCAATATAAATGGAGCTGTAAATCCTGTATGAACTCGTATCTATTACACAAAGAGGAACGTGCACCCGAGTGACTGGGAATGTCAAACACGAGTTAGTCTAGTAATGCAAAGGCAAATAGAAGCCCCCCAAAACACCATATCAAAAAGATGTCTATTATTAAGAATAAAATAATATCAAACTTTTTTAGCTCCAAATAAACCAAGAGGGGAAAAAAGAGGACTAACTTGAAGAGGTATATAACATCAATGCAATTTTCTTTTAACTGTCATTTGCAAAATCCTACAGATACTAAAATAATATATACTAGACTGCTAACCACAAGGTCAGCAGTTCAAAAGCACCAACCACTCCTCAGGAGACAGATGAGGCTTTCTATTCCCATAAATAGTTAAAAGTCTCAGAAACCCATAGGGGGAGTTCTGCCCTGTCCTGTAAGGTGCTATGAGATGGAATCAACTCAATGGTAGTTAAGTGAGTGAGCGGGTGAGTGAGTATATTTTGAACAGCCAGTGTCATACATTGACAGAACTCTCTGTGTACCTAAATATTTAAGTTTTATTTTATGGGCACATTCTTACTATATTAAAAAGACAATTGAAGATATGAAAAATGAAGGGGTATTATGTCCTTGGTTCCAAAGTCCTCTTTATTATTCTACTCAAATACAGCTGAGAGATCATGCTAAACCCTGCCACCAATAATCATTGTGTTCATGAAAGTGAGCTGGGGTTTTTTTTGAGTGCTGTTACTAGCACTTCACACAGGGAGCACTTCGATGAGTTGACAATCGGACCCATTTAACAGATGAGGACACTGAATTACAGAGAAGTTAAGACACTTGCCCAAGTTCACAAGATCACACAGCTAGTATCTAATAGACCAGGATTCAAACCCAAGAAGTTTAGATTCTGTGCACTTAATCACTACAGTTAAATTCTAGCAGCTAGCTGTTATTTTCAACCCTTTCTTCATAATCTACTTTATTTCTTTGAGATTCAGTTTCTAGTCTGGAAATGGAGACAAAAAAGAGTTCTTACCTCACAAGGTTGTTAAATCTTCATATGAGAATTAAATGCAGTAATACACTAAAGAAGTTCATGGGAAAAATCATTATTTTTTAATTCCATATTTTCTTGTAACTTTTTGAAGCTCTTGCATATGTAATGTGCTTATAGTATCCACAAAAAGCTTGCACTGCTCCAGCTAATGAAATGAAACCTGGTCAGAATTTAGCAAGAATGGTCTTACACTTCTAAAGAATGGCACTTAAAGCACTCAATGTTTCCAATTATTTCCAACACAAATCAACAAGACCCTTCTGTGAGGGGATGTCCAATGATCAACCGATGGCCTTTGGATCCCCACCCCCATTCACATTGGGTATGATTTTGTTCTGGGTCTTAGATGCCTGATACCTGATCCCATTGACACCTCATGGTCACACAGGCTGGTGTGCTTCTTCCATGTGGGCCTTGTTGCTTCTCAGCTAGAAGGCCACCTGTTTATCTTCAAGCCTTTAAGACCCCAGATGCTATATCTCTTGATAGCCAGGCACCATCAGCTTTCCTTACCACATTTGCTTATGCACCTGCTTTGTCTTCAGCGATCATGTTAGGAGGTAAGTATCATAAAATGCCGGGTTATAAGAACAAAGGTTTTTGTATTGAGGGGGTACTTTAGTCAAGGCCCAATGTCCATTTGCAACCTTAATTCTTAACATATAAATATGAGTACATAGTTCTATTCCCCTCACGTTATATTTTACATGTGTACATGCCTGTATTTAGACCTCTATAAATGTCCTTTGCCTCCTGGTTCTTTCCTCTATTTCCTTTTACTTTCCTCTTGTCCCACCCATCATGCTCAGCCTTCATTCCGGTTTAGTAATTCCTTGCTACTATATTGCCCTTGATTAAGCTCCACTAGGCATCCTACACCCT
>NW_022103896.1:40239300-40240215 GCF_000313985.2 Echinops telfairi | reverse complement strand
AAAAAAATAAGACCAGCCAGCCTTCAGGAAAATACAAACATACCCCTTAGGAGGTGCTCTCCTGTGGCTGGAATTTCCTCTCCACTATTTTGTGCTCCCTCAGCTATTGGGACATTCACCTAATATCAAAAAAATACACAAGGAGCTTCAAAAGTTCATGGAATTTTTTAAATAAAAGATAATGAAAACATTCCGCAAACTTTATGAAGCCCCACTCTCATAGCCTATTCTGGTAGAAGCAGATCCCAAAATCGTTTCTTATTACACCAGACTGAATGTTTCTAGTCTATGTGGTAGATATTATGAAAGGCTTCAACCTGAAAACTGCTCAGAACCTGGCTCCACCAGAGGGGAACGCAAAAGGCACAGCTTCTATTGAAAGCAGGTTGGGAGCTCCTCTGCAAGGTTCCACTGCTGGTGCAGATATTGTAAGGAATTAAAAACAGAGAGATTCAAACAGATGCCTGCACACTAATTTACTGGCACATTTTTCATTTTCCAAAAAGAGGAAACAATTTAAGTCTCAAGAGATGAATAAATAGTAGTATATTCCCACATTGGAAGAGGATTCAATCATAAAGAGAAATAAAGTTCTGATACATGCCATGCCATGGATGAATCTTGAAACACGATGCAGCCTGCAGTAAGTCGGACAATAAAGGACAGAAACTGTACGATTCCACTTACAAGAAATAGCCAGAATAGGAAAATGCATAGAAGTCACAGTTTACTCGTGCTTAGCATGGGCAGTGGGAGAAGGAAATGGAGAGGTATGTGAAGAGGTACTGAATTTCTTTTTTGTTTTGTTTTGTTTTATTTTTTTAAAACATTTTATTAGGGGCTCATACAACTGTTATCGCAATCCATACACACATCAATTGTGTAAAGCGCATTTGTACATCATTCTCAAAACAT
>NW_022103896.1:40194495-40239200 GCF_000313985.2 Echinops telfairi | reverse complement strand
TACCCATTCTCCCTTTACCCTCCCTGTTTCGCCACTCACACCACTGGTCCTGTAGGGCTCATCCGCCCTGGATTCCCTGGATTTTCAGTTCCTATCTGAGGGGTACTGAATTTCTGCTAAGGACGGTAAGATAATTCTCCTTGACGTTATTGAACTATGGGATGATATGATATATGTATTAACTCCCAATTAATAATAAAATTTTTATTTGAAAGGAAAAAAGGCAATGGATAGTGGTAATGGTTGCACAATCTAGTGAATATAACTACAATCACTGAATTGTATACATAAAAATGACTGAAATGACAAATATTTTGCATTTATATTTTACCACAATAATGTTTCTTTTTTTAAAAGGAGGCAGACCACCTAATTCAGATTCAAGAATTAATATGAATCTATGGTTATAATGTGTTTAGTTCTTGATCTTTCTTTCTAAAATTAAAAGTAAGAGAATTTTTTAACTAAAGTAAACTAAAGAGTTAAAAGCCTCCTCCCTTGTGGCCATAAAGCATTTGGAAGCATTTCTATGGAGAGAGCCACACACAAGTGAGCGCACAGCTGGGGCCTGCAGTGGAGCGCCCATGGGGGAAGTGCAGAGCAGCTGGGAGGAGAGAGTCAGCTTTTCCAGAGAAGCTGGAAAACAGAAAACAGGTCCCTTCACCTTGAAAGCCAGCTCTTAGCCCATTCACTGTAACATCATACCTGCCAGTCAAAAACTCTAGTACCAATGCCCCTGTGAGAGCTAGTCAGCCTTCTGTCCATCAGCAAGGCAAGCAAAAATAAGTGTCATTGTTTAGTGACCCCAGCGAAAATACACAAGACCAGGAGAGAAAACAAAAATCCTGACAACTAGGCCAATAAGAAACAGCCTAAAAATGGAGAGCACATGAAAGTTGTCAAAGACTTCATTTTATTAAGCGCTACTTCTTCCATGGGTCAAGCCATAGCTAAAAAGTGTATGCACATTTAAAAGTATTTTGGGAGTCTCTAATCAAAAATAAACTCTATCTTTAGAAACCTTCCGGTAGCACAGTCTCTACGCTGCATTCTCTCTGACCTACTGCCATCGAGTCGATTCCAACTTGAAGTGACCCTACAGGACACAGAAGAATTGCTCCTGAGGGTTTCTGAGACTGTAAATCTTCATCAGCATCAAAAGCCTCATCTTTCACCCAAAGAGTAGCTGCTGGTTTCAAACTGCTGACCTTGTGGTTAGCAGGGCAGCCAACATATACTGCCACCAGGGCTTGCTCCTACTTTGGAACATAAAACACTTGAAATGGATAGATGGTCTGCTGCTGTTGCTGTTGTCTCTAGGGCCTTCATAAACGCTTAAAGATGTGAATTGGTGTTTCACAACAGATAATATAAATTACGTTTTTAAAAAGTATTTCCCAATAAAAAAATTTTTAAAGACTTCTGGTCCCCAAAAGAAAAGTATTTCCCTACTACTTCATTTCCTCACAATGACTCCATTAAAAATAACTCCCATAAATGTCCACCCTTTTCTTTTTAATGCAAAAATACGTACTGCCCCGCCCCCCCTCAAAATGCATACATGAACAGGAACAATGCAAAGGGCTGGTTCTTTAGCCTACAGCTAAAGTAATCAAGATATACACTTATAAAGATGAACAAAAAGTATTCAAACACTTAGACCAGGGTAAGTCAAAAAGTATTACTATAAAATGACAGACCCCTTTGGTTGAAAATATCAAACTATGAAGCTATTGTTTCTCAATATATCGTCCACCTAGGTCTACACATTTCTTAAGGAGGAGTTTCCATCTCTAATCCTCCCCCAAAAAAAGTCAAACGCATCCTTGAGGAACTCAGCTCATGTTCCTTTTCAATGTCCTTGGAATTTTGCAAACAGAAAGAAGACCACAGGGGCAAGATCAGGAATGTAGCAAGAATGGGGTAAAGTTTCCCAAGAAAATTCTCCTATTGTTTGATACATCTCCCCAAAGAATGAACAGGTACACTATCATAATGAAAAAAAAATTCCTCAACACAGCTTTATTGGCCTTTTCCTCACGGGTACATTTTCAATTTTCTTAAAATTTTTTCCAAGTAAGTCCCCATGATTGTTCTGTGCCATTTATGAAAATCTATCAAGAATATGCCTTTAGAGCTCAAAAATCAGTCACCATAACCTTGTGGTTGGCATTCCAGTGCTTACCTGATTTATCTAATTAACAAATCAAACGGTTATTGAATAGGCTACAAACTACCTGAGAAAAGGGGAATGTTTCAAAGGCAAGGTTCTATTTCAGCTGTACTTTTATGGGTGTAAAATCATTAGGCAAAGAAAGTGGTAGGGGGAGTACTCTAATGTGAGGGAGAGGATGATGTAATGAAGTAAATGGAAAACAAACAAAATATAAACCCTGGTCTTTTTTTATCATTTATTGGGGGCTCATACAACTCTTATCACAATCCATACATACAACCATTGTGTCAAGTACATTTGTACATTCGTTGCCCTCATCATTCTCAAAACATCTGCTCTCTACTTAAGCCCCTGGCATCAGCTCATTTTCCCCCTCCCTGACCGCTTCCCTTCCCTTCCCTTCCCACTCCCCCATCCTCATGAACCCTTGATAATTTATAAATTATTATTTTGTCATATTTTACGCTGTCTGATGCCTCCCATAACCCACTTTTCTATTGTCCATCCCCCAGGGAGGAGGTTATATGTAGATCCCTGTACCGTAATTGGTTCCCCCTTTCCACCCCACCCTCCCTCCACCCTCCTGATATCGCCACTATCACCACTGGTCCTGAAGGGATCATCCTTCTTGGATTCCCTGTTTCAAGTTCTTATCTGTACCAGTATACAACCTCTGGTCTAGCCAGATTTGTAAGGTACACTTGGGATCATGATAATGTGAGGCAGGGGGTGGAGGAGGAGGAAGCATTTAGGAACTAGAGGAAAATTGTATGTTTCATCGTTGCTATATCGCACCCTGACTGGCTTGTCTCCTCCCCGTGACCCTTCTGTAAGGGGATGTCCAGTTGCCTACAGATGGGCTTTGGGTCTCCACTCCATACTCCACACTCCCCCTCATTCACAATAATATGATTTTTTGTTCTTTGATGCCTGATACCTGATCCCTTCGACACCTCATGATCACACAGGCTGGAGTGCTTATTCCATGTGGTCTTTGTTGCTTCTGAGCTAGATGGCTGCTTGTTTACCTTCAAGCCTTTAAGACCCCAGCAGCTGTATCTTTTGATAGCCGGGCTCCATCAGCTTTGTTCACCATATTTACTTATGCACCCATTTGTCTTCAGCAATTGTGTCGGGAAGGTATGCATCATGGAAATGCCAGTTTAATAGGACAAAGTATTCTTGCATTGAGGGAGTACTTAAGTGGAGGTCCAATGTCCATCTACTACCTTAATACTAAACCTGCACATAGATCTCACATCCTCATATATAAATATATTAACATATGTACATGCCTTTATTTAGACTTCTATAAATGTCCTTTGCCTCCTAGCTCTTTCCTCTATTTCCTTTTACTTTCCTCTTGTCCCACTATCATGCTCAGCCTTCAATTGGGTTACAGTAATTCCTCTCGGTTACATTACCCTTGGTCACACCCTAACCGGCCTCCTATACCCTCCTCACCACCGATTTGGATCACTTGTTGTTCCCTTGTGCCTGGGTTTGTTAACACCACTTCCTTTCCCCCCACCTCCCCCTCTCCCATGTCTCCCCGGAACTGTCGGTCCCATTGTTCTCCTCCAGATTGTTCATACAGCCTATCTTATTTGGACAGCCATGCGGAGATAATAACATGCACAAAAACAAGACAGAGCAAAACCAAGCAACAAAAGAAAACAAAACAACAAAAACAAAAAGCCAATGACAAAAACAAAACAAAACACAACAACAATAAAGAAAAGCTTGTAGTTAATTCAAGGACTGTTTGTTGGCCTTTCAGAGTTAAATCCTGGTCTTAATCTAGGAGCCAGTTCTTACATTGAGGCTGGAGTCTAAAGTGCAGTAACATATTTTGAAATTAAACCGACAGAAGGAAGGTGAAAATCAAACAGTCAAGCACTGGACAATCAGATTTGTTTGTCCCTATACCTTTAATTTTAGGAATCCTGGGATCAAAAACAAACAGCAGGCAGTAATTCAAAACAAAGAACCCTTCATGCTAATGAGATTATTTTCAAAGACATGCTAATTCCACAAAAGGTATGTCAATCAGACATTTTTTTTCAGAACAAGGAAAAGAATCTGAGAGGCACTGTCAACTCTCTCAACCATCATCTCATTTTGTTTCCTTTCTATAATGGTACTGGGCTTAATATATGTAAATGATACAAAGTAAATCAAGATTCAAAAAGAACGTTTCTAATAATCTGACATGTGTATTCTCTAAAAGAGTTTACTTGAGAAAAGGTTGTGATATTAAGTACATACAAAATAATGACATGAATTGAACTTAAGCTCCGTGAGCCTGACATACCTATTCGCTGTGAAGGCAGCATCTATCTCTGCATACACTTAAGCACCAATGTGCTGGCCCTCGACTTATTTTAGCATTTTATTATTGATTTCAAAATAAGTACAAGAAATGAAACTTCACTGATCATGTCTTGACATTATTTTTTTTTAGACTCATAATGGTCAAAGTTTTACCAAAGACCACATGTGGTTTCACTTTGGTGGACACAGTGATAGGAAAAGTCATGTGTAGACCTTTACAAGACAAATCCACGTAACACAGAGGTAAGCGACGAAAGCAAATGAAGAGATCAGTATTTTGAGGTCCACAACAAGAAATGGATAGCTATCAAACACGTGGTATGACTTCAGGGACAACATTTGAACTATTAAAAACTAAAAATATCCAAGAGTAACCAGGCCTGTCTTGCAAAGTGCCTCTACAAACCATAACCAGACAATGCTGTCCAGTTCGTTCTGATTCACAGTGCTCCCACAGGACGAGGTAAACTGGCCCACGGGTCCACGGCTGTCTCAATCTTTACAGAAGCAGGTTACTGCATCTTTCTCCCTTGGAACAGATGGTGGTTTCGAACCACTCATCTTTTGGTTAGCAACTGAGTGATTTAGAGGGGCTCTAGGTAGGTTCTAACTACCAATCTTCTGATGAGTCGTTGAACACTTTACCACTGGAGCCATCCAGGGACACTGAGAAAATGACTAATTGCCAGACACAAGCAGGGGCAGGGATGGGTGGAGGGGTGGAGGGGCTAATAGTAAAGCTGACTGCGGCTGTAGTAGTGAATGTCCAGAGCTTGTAAAACCAGCACTCTTACTATGCATTCCAGTGATGAAACCATGAGATACCTCATGACATGGAAGGATCTGGAAACCAGTATACTAAGGGACCTTAGTAGATGGGGGCAGAAAAGAGACTGTAACAGAAGTAATATCTAAAAATTAATAACAGATATCAAGTTGCAGCATCAAGGAGAAATAAGGACCCAAGATGGGACAAATACAAAGAAATTACACCTAGGGGCATCAGAGTAGTGCTGTTGAACGCAAAGACAAAATCATCACAAAAGGACACATTGTACAAGTCCACTACTATAAGGATAAGCACCAAGAGAAAGGCAGATTCATGCTTCCAGGGTATGCAATTCAATAAACCAGTCTACCAAGCAACATGGTAGAAAACCTGACTAGTGCCCAAGAAGCATACACCACCCTCTCGATAAGTAGATCCTAAAAATCACTTCAACAGAGGAGACCTCAATTCAAGAGGGATCAGATTTTCAAGATCTTTCTGGGGAAAGGAAGATGACTATTTAGTTGCTGTCATATAAAAATGTGGTTGGGTCACCCCAAACCAAAAGACTATCAGACTGATAAGCGAGCCTGATGGGAAAATCAAGTCAAGAGAGGGAAGAGAAGCATGGTCTCAGAGAAGGCAAGTGCATTTCGGTTGGCAGAAAAATGGGGTAGACCATCCTCCCAGCAGGGAAAAAAAAAAGACTAACAATACTTATACAGACCCCTATACAACAGGGCCAAAGTGTCCCTGTGAGTTTCCGAGACTGTAACTCTTTACGGGAGTAGAAAGATTCATCTTTCATCCGAAGAGCAGCTGGTGGTTTTGAACTGCTGACATTGTGGTTAACAGTCCAACACGGAACTACTACTATAAAATATAACAAGAATGTTATCATTATAACAACAAATTGAAGAGAGAAAATAACAAAAGGCATTTAAGAGCATAAAAGAACTGATTATAATATGAGGTATTCTATACTCATGGATGGAAAGATAGTGGCCTACCCAAATTAATCTATGAATTAAAGGTAATTCCAATCAAAAACTCAAGAAGACATTTCATGGAAATTGGAAATTTATTCTAAAATTCATACAGAAGGTCAAGATAAACTAGAGACAAAGAAACTTGCCTACTATAGAACAACATTTATTCCAAGACCATATAGTTAACAGCATGCTTGTTAGATACAGAAACAGACAAATAAATTAATGGAATACAAAGGCTAGAGAGGCCAAATACAGTGCCAAGTATATAAAGGACCTTAGTAGACTGGGACAGTAAAGAGACTGGAACAGAACTAATATCTGAAAATTAATAACAGATATCAAGTTGTAGCATCAAGGAGAAATAAGGACCCAAGATGGAACAGTACAAAGAAATTAAACCTATGGGCATCAGAGTAGTGCTGTTGAGCCCAAAGACAAAATTTTTTAAAAGAAAGTTTTAAAGACAGATTATTGTTAAAGAATCAAAAGTAAAATGTATTAGTAGAAACTGAAAGCTATACAATTGTGTATTATAGATTCAAAATGCTAAAAGATGTCCAAACTAGAATTCCTTACTCAGAAAATACATCATTCAGGAAATAAAGTAACATATTCATACCAAAAATCAAGTATTGTCACCATAACACCTACACATATGGAAATAATAAAGGGTGTTTTTCAACCAAATTGGAAATTCAGAAAGGAATAATGCATAATTTAAAAATAAATAAATAAGAGGTCAATATATATACACTGACAACATAAACAGTAAGAAAATGCAGAATACTGCTTAAAATGTATATAAAATCAGAACAAACGACTCATATGTAACAAAACAGCATATAATGGGGGGGTGAGTCTCTCCCTCCTAGAAAAGATTAGCTGCTGGAAGCCGTTTTGAATCTGTTCACACCGATCACTGGTACCTTGTCTCATTTCACTGGCCACAGTTTTGAAAGCCAGTCAGTCAGTAACAACCATACCTCTAAATTCACACAACCATCCAGAATATCACTCCAGTAAGTACTGTTTCTGAATGTCAGGCAATGAGCAACAACCAGGTAAGCAAAGGCTTCTTACCTCTGATTTCAAACCACTCTCACCTTTGAAAGCCTACCAATAGATTTCCCTGATTTATTCAAGGAGCGAGAAACATTTTCATTCAGTTATTGAGTTATTCCTACAAAATGAGCAAATATTTGCAATGGCCAGGTACTTTTTTTAATGTCGACAGGATACACATCCTTATATCAGTAACATTAACAATGGTACTCTTTTTAGATAATAAGTAAATGGGGGGGGGAATGCCTTCACACTGGAAAACAGGAATACAAATATTCCTGAGATTTAACAAAGACTGTTACTTTGAGCTGTGACCTAGAAGGTCAGCAGTTTGAAACCACCAGCCACTCCTCAGCAGAAAGATGGGGCTTTCTACTCCCATTAAGAGTCATGGGGGCCGGGAGGGGAAAAATGAGCTGATACCAAGGGCTCGAGTAGAAAGATAATGTTTTGAAAAGGATGATGGCAACATATGTACAAATGTGCTTGACACAATGGATGTATGGATTGTTATAAGAGCTGTAAGAGCCCCCAATAAAGTGATTTTTTTTTAAAAGTTAAAGTCTTGTAAACCCTGTCCTATAGGATTGCTGAGAGTTAGAACTGACTCGACGGTAGCAAGCTTGATTTTTTTGTTTTGGTCATCAGGGAATGGAGCCCTCATGGTGCAGTAGTTAGCACTAGTCATTAACTGAAATGGTTCAAACCCACCTATGGTTCTGCAGTAAAAATATGTGGCAATCTTTTCCATAAAGATTACAAATTTTGGAAACCCTATGGGACCATCCTATTTTGTCCCACAGGGTCACTGTGAGTCTAAATCAACTCAGTGGCAACAGATTTGGTTTTAGGGGTTTGTTTCTTGGTCATTAAGGTATCACCAAGAGACAATATATCCCACAGTTCCAATTACAATTATTTATCTCTTTTGTGCAACTCTGATTCGCCACATCAGCCCAAGACAAAGATTCTGCAGGGATAACAATTAGACAATCCCAAGTGGGTGGCTTCCCAACAAGCTCAGTGGACTATCTTCTAACAAAGAATGTAAAAAGATACAATCTTTCCCTTTGGTATCTGGTGGAGAAGATTCCTGAGGATAATGTTCCATCATATTTTCCTTTGATAACAGAAGTATAAAATTTGTAATTATAGTTTGCAATCATAGAGTGTAATTATTGGCAGCAAGAAATAAATTACCTAGACCAAATACTTCCTTCCTATCAATTCAAAATGGTAACATTAACATTTAAAATCAAGAAGATATAGACTAAAGTTTTTCCATTTCACATATTTTCACTTCAGAGTCCTATTTAGTACCTAAGTAACAAATGAACTGAGTTGAGCACCAAGATGGTTTTATACATTTTTCAAAGGAGAGTATAATGATTTTCAATTAAAGTATTGTTCTGCCATTCAGAAAGTCATCTTATTTACATAAATGCTAGTTATGCACCATAAATATTCTAAAATATATACTTAGAATGTGACAGGCCACTTAATCCATTCTGTCAAAACAGAGATTATTTTAATTTCTGTTTCACTTCCTTGAAAACAAATCTTATTTACTTTATTTTCTCTAAGAGAAAAAAAAATTAGTAGGATAAACTTACAACGCACTTTCCCAATCAAACTTTAAAATGATTCTGGTTAACCACAAATTTGACTCAAGTAGTTAAGTACTTTTGCTGAATGTATTTTACTGAAACATGTCTGACAACATATAATAATGTCATATAGTAATTGGGCTAGTACTCTCTGGAATTACAAATTATTTCACTGATTACTCTTTTTAGCCATTCACATATAAAAAGATGAATTTTTCCTTATAAGTTACCTAAATAAACTAAATGCATTGCTAATATGAAGAAACAATTTTATAAATAGCCATTTTATTTTGGGTGAAAACATAACCATAAAGCTTTGGGTAAAAAAAAAAAAAGAGCTTTGGTTACATGGCATATTTCAGTATGTTTAGTTAACTTAAAAAGAAACAGGTATTCATTTGCAAGTGCACACACACATAGTCTATCTCGATCACAACGTATTTTCTGATAAGATTTGAGCAAATACAAAAGTATTGTGTTATTTTAAAAGTTCAAAAGTAATATCTTCAATTGTTTACCAACTATAAATTATTCTACAAAATGTTTGAGATCAGGAATATCATGACTATTATGAAATCTAAGTAATATTCTAACTACAATTCTTTTTTTTTTTTAACTGGAGGAGAAATCCCCGCCTTTCTCCCTCAGGGTGGCTGGTGGTTTCAAACTGCTGATCTGGCAAGTAGCAGCCAAATGGGTAACCACTACACTGCCAGAGCTTCTCTAACTATAATTCTTGAACTCATATGAATATGCTCACTACACACACATGGATGTGAGTATGGAAAGGGGGTGTACAGGAGCAGTTTCTTGGTGAAACTGAGAGCAGTTTCTCAAAAACTATCCTAATAAATAAAATAATCATGAGGTTCCTAAACTTGCCATAAAGGAAAAGAGATGAGGCAGGATTTCACACCTCATACTAGATCCTCTGTAAAACCTTTTCTATTTCCTTTGTAACAAAAAACCTATTCAGCCACATTCTAAATATGAGTCTTCAGAGATTAGCAAAGTAATTTTGAAATACTTACTGTCTTATTTCGTAATCTAATTATGTCTGAGACAGATCCAGCTCCACAGTACTCCATGACAATCCAGAGGTCTGTGTTCTTAAAGTAACTGCCATAGTACTTTACAACATACGGGCTGTAAAAAAAAAAAAAGACTCAAATTAAATTTAGTTAATTCCCAAATAACTCTTTTCTTAATCCCAATGCACACTATTTCAACATCTCATAATGTCCTAATAAGTAACCTTAATAAGTAACTATCTACTGGGGGTCAGGTTGTAGATGGATATCTAGGGCTGACCAAATGCACCTGATTAGACTTTCACTCATTGATGAAATTTAACAGGATTACAGACCAGAGAATGCCCAATTGCTCTGAGTGATTCCCAAGCAAATCAGGGTTCGTTTTGGCAAACAATTTACTTTTTAACTGAAGAAACATGTGAAAATGTTTTTTAAACAAAAGCATTTTAAAATTAAGTCTTCTACTTTAAAATGTTATTTCAATGTGGCCTAATTTTTTTCTTTTAATTTCTCTTCTCTTTTGACCATGAAAATGCTATGGAAAAGCATTAATCTATTTTATTCTAACATCAAATAATTAAATTAACTATTTAAATTATTTCTGCTCTGAAATTCTAATCTATCCCCTCAAGAACAGAATAAACTATGCACATGGTCAAGTTGTTTGTGAAAGGACAAATGACCACTACCATTAATATGTACTAAGGGCCTCTTACATACACTGATAAGCAGCCCTGGTAGTATAATGCTTATATGTAAGGCTACAACATGCAAGGTCTGAAGTTCAAAACCGCCAATAACTGCAGGAGGAAGACAGGGCTTTCCCCTCCCGTTGCAAGTTACAGTCCCGGAAATTCAGAGACAGTTCAGCTCAAAGAGGCAGAGTATCCATATTCACAAAATAAAATTATAAGGATGGGGAAAATGGTAGAATAAACTAAGTAGTGCATAGTTTACAAAAGTTCACTAGAGGAAGAGGTTATGATGGTACCATCACAGAGAACTTCATGGAAGATGTGGGATTTTAATTGAACTATGAAAAGGGGGTTAAAAGTTCAAAATTCAAGTAGAGGAGATAAAAGTTTTCCAGAAAAGCAAATCACTGTGAGCAGAGGCACAAAAATCAAAAGGGATTAAACCAAAAATGGCACATTCGAGGAAATTGTTCAATAGATATTTCTGAGTAACTACTTTGCAAGACATCGATATAAGACAAATGTGATCTATTAACCAAAACATCAGAAGGAAAAATGGCAAGTACTATAAAGAACCCTACTGTGGAGACCACCAAAGGAGGTGGCTGAGAGCAGACTCCAGTTAGCCACACTTCTCAGAAGAGCTTTCACAATTTGAGCTCATTTAGGGGAAAGGTGGAGTGATTTGCTGGGAGCTGGAGGGTCTAAATGGGTCTATGGCTAAAATCCCACCTGCTCTATCTCTAGAGCTTCTCGATACTTCTTATATAGACTTGCTTCCTGACTCATCTCCTGCACATAGACTTCTCCATTAGAATTTGCCCCATACAACTGACAAAATTACCTTCCTTAAAAACCAAAGTAAAATAACTTGATCATACCATTCCCCTGATTGAAAAACTCCAGTGACCCTCCCAAAAGTAAAAGTCTTAACTGCTTCACATTACAAAAAACTCCTTTATACCAACAACCTTCTTCAAAGAATTGGAAAAACTGGTCACCAACTTCATATGGAGAGGTAAGAAGCCCAAAATTAGCAGAGAACTCCTCAAGAAGAAGGACAAAGTCAAGGGCTCGCTTTACCTGTGGTAGAAACAGCATGTACTGGTACAAAGCCATATACTCAGACCAAGGGAAAAGAACAGAAAATCCAGAAATAAAACCATCAGCGTATAGACAACTGATCTTCAACAAGGGCCCAAAAAGCATCAAGTGGGAGGTGGACGCCCTCTTTAACAAGGGGTGCTGGAAACAATGGATATCTACCTGTAGAAAATTGAAACAAGATGCTTACCTCACCCCATGCACAAGAACAAACTCAAGGTGGATCACAGACCTAGAAGTATAACCCCAAACTATCAGGACCATCAATGAAGGAATCGGAACAAACCTACGAACCTTGGCTCGGGGAATACATAGGCTAATTGCAATAAGGAAGGGTACACACACAGGTGAATCTGAAATCAACAAGTGGGATATACTAAGGATAAAACACCTGTGTGCATTGAACAATTTCACCAAGAGGGTAACCAGAGAACCCACAGATAAGGAGAGGATTTTTAGCAGTGACATAACAAAGGGCTTATTACTAAAACCTACAATACCCTCTTAGCCTGCAAAAAGCGGAAAACAGTGAATCCCCTGAGGAAGTGGGCAAAAGACCCAAAAAGAAGTTTCACTAGGGAGGAGACCTAAAGGGCCAATAAACATATGAGAAAATGCTCTGATCATTAGCCATCAAAAATGCAAACCATGAGATACCATCTAACACCTTTGAGGATAGCCCAAATCAGAAAAGCAGAGAGCAACAAATGTTGGAGGGGATATAGTGAGATAGAAACTCTCCTCCACTACTGGTGGTCATGTAGATACATGCAGCCCCTGTGGAAAGCCATCTGGTGATATTTAAAGCAAATGGAAATTGAGCTACCTTATGACCCAGCTATCCCTCTACTGGGCATATACCCAGAAAAGGTAAGAAATAGACCACGACCAGTCATCTGCGCTCCAATGTTTATTGTGACAGAATTCACAATCAATTGCAAAGAATTGGAAATAACCTAAATTTCCATTGATAGTAGATAAGAAAACTGGCACATAGACACAATGAAGTACTACACATCACTAAAAATTAACACTGATAATCACATGAAGCATATCATTTCATGGGAAGAGTTGCAGGAAATTATGCTAAGTGGAGCTAGCCAATCACCAAAGGACAAATACAACATGAGTCCCCCGAGATAACTATAATCAGCACAGTAGGTATAGAAGAAAAGCCACTTGTCTCACACTATAGGGGTTGAGGTACAAGCAGTCATGTAGGGGTCAGAGCAAACCCAAGGAAGTACATGTTATTCCAATACAAAGAAGGGGGAAAGAGGAAGGAGGAGGAAAAATGGAGGGGGAAATAAAAAAGGGGAGATGGAAACAATAGGGGGAAACGATGGCATGGGGGAGCAGGGCACTAACCCACCCAGGGGGAGAGTATTGGCTATGTCTCCACAGATTGAGAGTGTGCATGCAGATCCCACCACAGTGCACCCAACCTTGAGGGCAGCATAACCACATGGAGCAATACATGGAAAGAGTGGGCTATCAGGCCAGCCCGGATCAAAGCCAAACTGACCCCCCTCCCTAGAACTAGAAGCAATCTAGTTGAGAGGAATTACTAATAATAGACTTCAGGCTAGGAGGAGCTGCTCCTGGAATACCCCCCAGAACCAGTGGGGAGATAGTCATAAAGGTCAGTGGACAGACCTGGAATTATGTAAGCTATTTTGTTTGTTTTGCTAGGTTTCTTTTCTTTTCTCTTTTTATTCAATCTTTTGTTTTCTTTTTGTTTGGTCTCTGTTACTGTTGGTTTGCCTACATATATAAGCTAGGCATGGGAAGCAAGCTCGAGGATAAAGCAATGGGACCAATGGTTCTAGAGGCAGTTGGGGGGAGAAGGAGGCTTGGGAAGGGAGCAGTGAGCAAACAACACCACTAACAAAAACTAGGGAATAACTAGGGCATTAAAATCAACAAGAATGAGGAGAACGTAAAGATCCTGGGGGTGTTGGAGCAACAGCAATCTAGTTGAGAGGAATTACTAAGCAGCAGAAGAAGGGTGAACATGATGGTGGGGCAGGAGGAAGGTAAACGGAAACAGAGGAAATATCTAGGAAACAAAGCTATGGATAGAGGTATAAGCATAGGCGTGTACACAGTAAATACATTAATTCATAAAAATAGAGATATTGACCTATGTACATATATTTATATGGCAATACACTGAGGTAGTGGATGGACTTCTGGCCTCTGTTCAGGCCCTCCCTCAATGCAAGAACACGTTCTTCTAACAACCTGGCATTCTGTGATGCTCACCCTCCCGGCACAATCACTGAAGACAAAATGGGTACATAAGCAAACATGGTGAAGAAAGGGGATGGTGCCCGGCTATCAAAAGATATAGCATCTGGGGTCTTAAAGGCTTGAAGTTAAAGAAGAAGCCATCTAGCAGAGAAGCAACAAGCCCACCAGCCTGTGCAATCATGAGGTTATCAACAAGAACAGGCAACAGGCATCAGAAGACCCAACTAACAAATAAACAACAACAACAAAAAACATTGCTGAAAACAAGGGGGATCAGAAAACACACCCAAAGCCCATCTATAAACAATGGGACATCCCCTCACAGAAGGGTCACAAGGGATGAGTCAACCAGGGTGCAGTATAGCACCAATGAAGTACACAATATTCCTCTGGTTTCTTGAGACTTCCTCACCCCCACTATCATGACCCCAGTCCTGCCTTCCACTGTTGGCTAGACTGGAGCATGTGCACAGACACAGGTACAGGTACAGGTAAGAGATAAGAGCTCACACATGGAATCTAGGAATGAGAATAGCGATACCAGGAAGGTGGCGGGAAGATAGGGAAAGAAGGGGAGAAAGAAGGAATCAATGGCAATGATGGACACATAACCACACCACCACCACCACCACCACCACCAGGGAGACAAACAACAGAAACCACAGGGGAAGGGAGACAGCAGTTGGTGTTAGACATGAAAATAAGAATAATTTATAATTTATCAAGAGGAGCTGATACCAAGTGCTCAACAGAAAGTAAATGTTTAGAAAATAATGATGGCAACATATGTACAAATATGCTTGATACAATTGATGTATGGACCATTATAAGAGCTGTAAAAGCCCCCAATAAAATGATCTCTTAATAAAAAGAAAAAGAAGGAAAAAAGTCCTTTCGCAGTCTACATCTCTACCCATACCTTTCCTTACCCCTCGCCCAGTCCCGTGTCACACACTAAATTTCCAAACACATTCAGCGTTGCTAGGTCATGGGAACGGAAAATACCTATGACAACTCACTGCTGTCAAATAGATTCCAACTCATGGCGCCCCCGTGTATATATTATGGGTTCATTACTGTTTGCTGAACTATTAAGAAGATGCTTGTTGCAAACAAACGAAACGCAGTCAGAACATCAACTTATGGAAAACATGGGGGGAAAGCATCCTTGGCCTACATGTCCTTAAGGTGGGAGTACCTGTGTAGGAACCTCTACAGAGAGTAGTGCTTGCTACCTTTTCAAAAAATACATTTCATGTTGTCTTTACTATGTAGTATTCTGTCAATATAGTTCATTGACGTAAAAATCCCTGAAATAAACAACAAATTCATTTTCTAATAGTACGTATAGGGAAGTGGTCTATGAAAACAACAAAGATTAATAGAAGGTAATATTGTTTAATATCCTTTTTTTGTTATGTTCTACTAGCAAGTCTAACCAAATGTGCTTTAATAACTCTATTGATTAAAATCAGCATCATTTGCCAGATCAAAAAATGAGGAAACTTTAGCCTCAATTTAACTTTGTGGTTTTTACTGATTGACCATTAGAAATGATATGAATTCACTAGCAGTGCTTTTAAGAATAATACGGAGAGCTCATTTATTGTGTCTGTGTTATTTGTTAGTGTGCCTATGCAAGAAATATGAGAAAAACTAACACAAGAGTAGAAGGAAAAGAGAGTCTGCATATTCATTTTGCTGCTTTCCTGTTGATTTTAGATGCTATTGAATCAACTCTGACTCACAGTAACCCTCTGTGAGACCGAGGGATACACTGTCTGGTCCTGTGTCAACCTTATAACGATTGCTATGTCTGAGCCCATTGCTGCACCCAGCGGGTCAAGCCACCTAATTGAGCGTCTTTCTCTTTTTTATTGACCCTCTACTTTACAAAACATGTCTCTTTCCAGGTACTTGTATCATTTATTCACATTGAACCCCTGTTGTGAATGCAATGTTTCTGGCATTGTAATATAAATTGGGAACAAAGATGTTAAAACACTGAAACTTTCTTCAAGAGTTCAGATTCTAAAAATTAAAAAGTTCAGATTCTAATTTGACCCTTGTCAACAAAATATTACCAAATGGTTGTGTATGTATTAAACTGAACATTTGGGGGGGGGAGTACAAAACTCTAGAAGAGAGAAGTTATTTCATAATTTTTTAAGATAAATTTTGTTATACAACTTTCAATAACTGAAACTTCCTAAAGAAATTAAAGATGAATATTTCAAGAAAGTATCAATGACAAAAATTTTTAAATATGCATTTCCAGCCCCCATATCTTAGAAGTTCTGAGTAAGTAACAACCTGTAAGTAACTCTATTATAGGCCTACAGTTAAGCTTCACACCAGAAGAAAGATGTGCATCCTTCAGAAGAAAAAATGCTTTAAATATTATATTTCTCAATCAAAATTTTGAAAGGATTCAGTAGCAGTGAGATCAAAATTATGTTCACTGAAGAGTACATAGAAAATGTGTAACTCGGTGGAGGGAGGGGAAGAAAATGCGTATTTCATGTTGCCACTAAGTAAATCAACAAGGAAGGAATGACCCTTCTTATGTAAATTAAGTAGCTGGGCAGCTATCTGAACAGGCTACTCATTCATTCTCTCTGTTTAGGAGTGAGTACACAGAAAACCTTCAGGGAAGGTAAAATTACCTTTAAAAATTAATTTGTAGTAATTTCAATACACAATCATGTAGTGAATCAAGGTCTGGCAGTTTTATATCATAAAGCACAGCCTCAATTATTTCAATCTAACAATTTGGGGGGGAGGGGAGATTTCATATGCAGCTAGAAATAAGCAACCTCATTACAGACATATACAAAATATAGCTGATTCACCAACTGACCAGGAACAAGGCAAGAATGCCAGCTTTCACCACTACTTTTCAACACCGTAGGAGCCCTGGTGGTGTAGTGGTTACATGTTGGGCTGTGATCCGAATGGTCAGCAGGTCAAAATCACCAGCAGCTCCCCAAGAGAAAGACTGGGCTTTATACTCCTGTAACAGTTACAGTCTCAGAAACCAACAGGAGGCCAGTATGAGTCAGCATCGATTAAGTTTGGTTTGGTTTTCAACACTGTACTATAGTACACAACAGTTAGGCAAGAAAAAGAAATGGTATCCACATTGGAAAAATAAATAAATGTAACGATCTTTATTCACAGATGCCAAGATCGTATATGGAAAGTCAAAAAAAAATCCACCTGTATTCTGCGAGAACTAATAAATTAATTCCACAAAATTACAGATCACAAGATCAATGCACAAAAATCCATTGACTTGGTATGCATTCATTGCACCAACCAACCAGCCATAGAAAGCAAAAGGACAGCATTTGCTCAGGGATAAAAAGCCTAGATGGCAGAAGACATAGGAAAGAAGGACAAATGGAAAGGCAAACACAGAGAAGATGCAGTTACATTGTGGGGAATGCAATCAATGTCACAAATCAAAGTATGTATGAATGCTCCAATGTAAAACCAGTCTGCTTTGGTAACTTTTACCCAAATCACAAAAAAAGTTAAAGAAAAAAATTCATTCTGTTTCTATATATACCATCAATAAATTATTTGAAAAGCAAATTTAGGTAACATTCTATTTACAATAGCATCTAAAGGAGTATAAGAGAATTAAAGACTTGAACACTAAAAGCTATAAGATTGTTGAAAGAAATTTTCAAAAATCTACGTAAATGGAAAGGCATTCCATGTTCATGAATTGAGTCAATATTACTAAAATGTTAATGTTACTCAATGTGACCTATAGATCGATCACAATCCTTATCATAATTTCAACAGCCTTTCTAAATATGGAAAAGCTAATCCTCACACTTGTACGAAATTGCAAGAGGTTCCAAATAGCCAAAATAATCTTGAAAATTAAGAACTTAAATTTCCCAACTTCAAAAGATACTATAAAGTTATAGTAGTCAAAACAGCACAGTATAAGAATACACAGAGACCAATGGAACAGTACTGAAATACCAGATATAAACTCATACAGCCATGGTCAACTGATTTTCAGCAAGTGCCAAATCCATCCAATGGTGAAAAAACACTCTTTTTAGAAAAGTAAAAGGAAATAGAGGAAAGAACCAGGAGACAAAGGACACTTATAGAGGTCTAAATACAGGCGGCATGTACATATGCAAATATATTTATATATAACAAGAGGGGAATATAACTATGTATATATATTAAGAATTAAGGTTGCAGATGGACATTGGGCCTCGACTCAAGTACTCCCTCAACACAAGAACATTTTTTTCTAACAATCCAGCATTCTGTAATGCTCGCCTTCCTGACACGATCACTGCAGACAAAATGGGTGCATAAGTAAATGTGGTGAAGAAAGCTGATGGTGCCTGGCTATCAAAAGATAAAGCATCTGGGGTCTTAAAGGCTTGAAGATAAACAAGCGGCCATCTAGCTGAGAAGCAACAAGGTGCACATGGAAGAAGCACACCAGCCTGTGTGATTATCAGATGTCGATGGGACCAGGTATCAGGCATCTAAGACACAGAACAAAATCATACCCAATGTGAATTGGGGAGGGGGGGGCGGTCCCAGGAGGCATGGAGTGGAGACACAATGCCCATCTGTGGACAACTAGACATCCCCCTACAGAGGGGTCACAGGGAAGAGAAGAGCCAGTCAGGGTGCAGTACAGCACCAATGAAACACACAACTTTCCTGTAGTTCTTTGGTGCTTCCTTCCCCCAACTATCATGACCTCAATTCTACCTTACAAATCAGATTAGACCAGAACATGCACACTGCTACAGATAAGAGCCTACTACACAGGTAATCTAGGAGAGATAAACCCCTCAGGGCCAATAATAAAAGTAGATATATACCAGGAGGATTAGGGGAGGGTCGGGGAAGAAATGAAGAATTAACCACAGGATCAATTTATAACCCCCTCCCAGGGGGACGAATAACAAAGTAGGTGAGGGGCAACAGAAAATGAGGTAAGATATGAAAATAATAATCTATAACTTATCAAGGGCTTGGGAGGGTGGACGGGCAGGGAAGGGAGGGAGAAGAAATGGGGAGATATCATGGGCCCAAGTGGGAAGAGAATGCTTCGAAAATGATGATGGCGGTATATGTGCAAGTATGCTTGACACACTGGATGAATGTACGGATTGTGATAAGGGATGTAAGAGCCCCCAATAAAAGTAAAAAAACAAGACAAAAATTAGCCTGCTATATTTGGGCAAGCATTTAATTAACTTACCCCTAATGTTATCACTGGAACTACTTCTCGTTGGTGAGGCATGTGATGTTAGCTGGTACTGATGATTTCTCAGGCCTTCTATGGCCCATTGGCTGGAAATTTTATCTAAGCAATGTTGTTGTTGTTAAGTGTCATTAAGTCAGCTTCAACCCACAGTGAGAGAACGAAACACTGCCTAGTCCTATGCTACCCTATAATTGTTCCCATGACCGAGCCCATGGTGGCAGCCACTGTGTCAATCCATCTTGCTGAGGGCCTTCCTCCTTTTTGTGGCCCCTCCACTTTATCAAGCATGATGTCCTCCTCCAAGGACTGCTCTCTCCTGACAGCATACGCAAAGTATGTATGACGAAGTCTTGTCATTCTTGCCTCGAAGGAGCACTCTGGCCGTATTTCTTCTTTTTTTTTTTTTAACATTTTATTAGGGGCTCATACAACTGTTATCTCAATCCATACACACATCAATTGTGTAAAGCGCATTTGTACGTTTCTCAAAACATTTTCTCTCCATTTAAACCCCCGACATTAGGTCCTCATTTTTCCCCTCCCTCCCCGCTCCCCACTCCCGCATGAGCCCTTGATAGTTTATAAATGGGTATTTTGTCATATCTTGCCCTGTCCGACGTCTCCCTTCATCCACTTTTTGGTTGTCTGTCCCCCAGGGAGGAGGTCACACACAGTTCCATGTAATCGGGTCCCTCTTTCCTACCCATTCTCCCTTTACCCTCCCTGTTTTGCCACTCACACCACTGGTCCTATAGGGCTCATCCGTCCTGGATTCCCTGTATTTTCAGTTCCTATCTGTACCAGTGTACCTCCTCTGGTCTAGCCAGTCTTGCAAGATAAAATTTGAGTCATGGTAGTGGGAGCGGGGAGGAAACATTTAGGAACTAGAGGAAGGTTGTATTTCTCATCATTGTTACATCGCACCCTGACTGGCTCATCTCCTCCCCGAGACCCCTCTGCAAGGGGATCTCCAGTGCTGGCCGTATTTCTTACAAGACATATTGGTTTGTCTTTTTAGCAGTCCATGGGACTTTCAATATTCCTCTCCAGCAACATAGTTCAAATGCATCGATTCTTCTTCAGTCTTCCTTATTCAATGTCCAGCTTTCACACACATAAGACACAATCAAAAATAGTATGGCTTTGGTCAGGTATACCTTAGCCCCCAAAGTAACATCTTTTTTCAATACTCTATCTAAAGAGGTCTTGTGCTGCAAACATACCTAATGTAACACATCTTTTGATCTCTTAACTGCCACTTCCACAAGTATTGATTGTGGATCCAAGTAAGGCAAAACATTTGACAGCTTCAACCTTTTCTCCATTGATCAGGATGTTACCTATTGGTCCAGTTGTGAGAATTTGGGTCTTCTTCCCACTGAGTTAAATCCATACTGAAGGCTACAATCCTAGCTCTTGATCAGCAAGCGCTTCAAGGCCTCCTCACTTTCAGTAAACAAGATTGTGTCATGTGTGTATCACCAAGTTGTTCATAAGCCTTCCTCAAATCCTGATGCCACATCCTTCTTCATATAATTCAGCTTCTCGGATTATGTCCTCAGATAGCTATGCATAAGATTTGCAGCAGCTACTTCCTGCTAAATGCACACGTGATTTCTTCTTCATTGTCTGTTCTTAGTCCGGAAGCACTGCTGAAACCTGTTCACTTGGGTGACCCTGCTGGCATTTGAAATACCAGTGACATGGCTTCCAACATCACAGCAACACATAAGCCACCACAGTATGAAAAACTGATAAAGTGGTAGACCTAAGCAATAGGAAGCCAATTAAGGACTTTAAACAGTTTTTTTAAAGGCTTCAGGAAGGGAAATAGTTGGAGGCAGCAGAAATGAAAACCCAAGTGAACAGATAGGAAGCAGCTGCATAAGAACAAGAGCCGATAAGTTCCAAGACTCACACAGTATCACAGGTAATACTGGAGACTCTGCCTTCCCTAGTCCACACCAATTTAGATCTCTAAAGCATAGCACTTGTCCCTGAACTATTTTTAGGTTACGACCGAACAACAACAACAACAAACATGTGTTGAGCACCTCCCCGGACTAACACTACACTTTGTTCAATGTCTCCTTTTCTACATCAAAACTTGGGAACCACATTCTCATCAACTTATCAAATTAATAGCAAGGTCTGGAAAACTTCACAATTATATACTTTGATCTGGAGCCAAGGAATGTATTTTTTTATAACTACTTGAGTTGCAAACTCTAGAGCCTTTATGGAAAATATGTAACACAAGGATATGGCATGCACTAAAGAAAAAGAAAATTGAAGAAATCCATGCAGCAAAGTTTCCCTAGAATTATTGGGTCACTGGTTGAACCAAAGAGATCACAGTGCACAGATCTGACACAGTGTGGAGAGTTCTCTCACACTGCCACACATCCTGCTGGGTGTGCTAAGAGTACACAGCCCACATTATTCTTGACCCGGGCCATTCTTCAGGGTGGCTTGCAGGGCATAACCTTAAGGAATGAAGTAGTATCTCCCTCTGGGACAGAGAGCAGGCCTACTTACTGCTCACTATAAAATGACAGGCTCCCCATGCTCAACAGTCCTCCTCTGTGGTGCAAACCCAGTGCACACACAGCATCCATCTAAGCCTTCCACAACACCCCCACGGAACCTGAGAGCAAAGGAATCAAAGCAAAGCAGGCTGCTGCTGTAGTCTAAGTAAGGATGTCCCCTGTCAGCACCTATAGAGCATTAACAGACTAACCTAATCATTGGAAAGCAGGGGAAAATACCAGATCCTCCACAGTTCTTGACATATATTTTTCCTAAATGTAAACAGAACATGAATATATTCTGGAATAAATGGCTTTCCTTTGAGAACGAACTGCATACAGAGATTTAATCTCTGAAACTGTCAACAAGAGCCGATCATCAGATCTCAGCTGCTCTGATAAACAAAGCTTCTAAAACAATTATGATAAATAATAAATGAATAAATTAGTAGCCTTACTGACATAATTCAGGCACTACTATTTACCTGGTAAGAACTCTATAATTCTTGGATGGATGGATGGATGGATGGATGGATGGATGGATGGATGGGCAAAGGATCAAATAATGAAAATAAATGCTCATTCATTTTAACTATATCCATTTGCAACCTGAATAATACTGGATAATTCTCTAGCTTGATATTCTCTAAAATTCCAAAAAATCAATAATGTTTCAATGCATTACTTACCTATCACAAGAATGATCATTCTAGTACAAATGTGCTTGACACAATAGATGTATGTATAGATTGGGATAAGAATTGTACGAGCCCCCAATAAAATGATTAAAAAAAAAAAGAATGATCATTCTCATATTATTGTTACAAGAATGATGACAAAACTGTGAAACATCTCATAACATGGATGAACTGAAAGGCAGTATGCTGAGTGAAGTTTGTCAATCACAAAAGGACAAATATATGAGACCACTTGAATAAAAAAGAATTGTTTTCACCCAGAGAGAACCTTCTCATTGAAACTGAAGACACTCCTAGAGGCCCCCTTTCAGTCAATGGCAGAACTCTAAAGCAAACAATAACACCTGTGAAGAATGGGTTTCTCAGACCAATCAAGTACAGGAGACCAAAACAAAACAGACTCCCTGTCATCGAGTGCAACAGACTCCCTGTCATCGAGTGCAACAGACTCCCTGTCATCGAGTGCAAGCTGTCTCATAGTGACCCTGTACGACAGGGTAGAATTGCCCCATGAGTTTCTGAGATTGAACCCTTTACAGTAGTACAAAGCCCCAACTTTCTCCTGAGGTGGTTTCAAACTGCTGACCTTGCAAGTTCGCAGCACAAAGCCAAAACCACTATGCCACCAAGGCTCCTTAGGAGACCAAAGGACAACATTTTCCCAAAACCAAAACTGAGAAGGCTGGGAAGGGCGGGGAAACCTGGAGAATGGAAATGAGGAGCCCGGAGAGGAGAGTGTGCTGACACACCCGTGGAGACGGCAACTCATGTTACAGAGCAATTTGTATAAGAGTTCTTGATTGGAAAATTAATTTACCATGTAAGCTTTTAGGTAAAGTACAATCAAATGTTTGCTTAATTATTTTCACCCATACATTAGCCCTGAAGATAAGAAAACAACTGGAGTGTCTTCTGTCACCACACATTTCTTGATATTCTAACATCACTTTTGCTATCAGCAGAGTTTGAAGTCCTAAAGACAACCCTACAGAGTTGTGCTCATCTTCCTTAAAGGAACAGTCTCATATCCAATGGGAAATCAGAATGAAAAACGAATTACTGACCAAAGAATGCATTTTCTCATACGTGATTAGCAACACTCATCAAAATTGAAAATAGCTCAAGAAAAAAATCCCTCTTCATACCTGTCACACTGCTGCATTATGGAAATTTCCTTGATGATTTCCTGAAGATCTGATTCAACAGGCACTTGTTTAATTGCCACAACTTGACCAGATTCCTTGTGGATTGCTTTAAATACACTTCCATAAGACCTAAAAGAAACCAAGACATTATTTTCTTTCAAGCATGATAGCTATTTGGAGGCAAACATTCTGAGTTTTTCCCTGGAGTCTTTTCTAGTTGAACCACCCCACCAGTTACTATCAAGTCCATTCCAGTGCATGGTGACCCCATGTGCGCAGAGTAGAACTGTGCTCCACAGGGGTGGTAAGGCTGTGATCTTCCAGGAACAGACCGCCAGGCCTTTCCTCCAAGGAACTTTTTGGTTGGTAGTGGAACACTTAATCCTCTGCACCACTCAGGGCTTCTTTCTAGTTGGAAATATTATTTAAATATCAAAATTTAGAGTAAACAAATACAGAAGTCTATTAGTTTTATCTTAACTTTAGTATACACTTAAAATCTAAAATTATCAAGTTCATATATAATGATCTGCTTGTATTTGTCTAATGAATGAGAGAGAGACTTACGGTTTGTCAACTCAAGCAAATGCAGCATTAAGAAGATATAAATGGAAATTAAAAGAATGAAAGAAAGATTAATAAAAGCCATAGTCAATGGTTAGGAGAAAAGGCTGCCTCGTCGTAAGTGCAGTCATTGCCAGCACATTAAATCCCTAACAGTATTCAGAGTACTCAAGTGCAGTAGAAACCCTCACCTAGAGGACCCTAAGCAAACAACAAAAACCTCGGCCATCAAAAAGATTCATAGCAACCCTATAGAGAGGTTCTGAGGCTATAAATCTTTCCAGGAGTAGGAGGGGCTGGCAGGTTTGAACTACCGACGTGGAGATTAGTAGTACAACACTTACCCGACAGCACCACCAGGACTCCTTAAAGGACCCTATTAACAGCCTCAGCTTCCTCAGACACTCCTGCTACTATCTCCGCCTCCTCAAGAACACATTCACAGATGCAGAAGGTAAATAAAATGTATGATGGTGGCCACCTACCCAAAACTGCCTGCTACAACTCTCACAATGTTACCAACTGGATAGTATTTTCTTTAAAGCAAAAGCAAAAGCAAATCAGGGAGAAAGCCATTTATACCCAAGAAGAAATCAGAAGGCAAGGTTAGAAATGGTACCACTTACCAGGTGCTTAGTGTAAGCCACAGACTACTACCAACCCTTCAGCTGGTCAACAACAAACCATTATCTCAGGGTTTACTTGAAAGGCCTGTGTGCTTTAATTTTAATTTCCTGAATTTTCACAGTTCCAACACACCCACCGACAGTCATCAAGTCGATTCCAACTCCTTTAGGACAGAGTAGGGTTTCTGAGACTGTAATCCTTTCAGAAGCGGACAGCCTCACCTTTCTCCCGAAGAGTGGTAGGTGGGTTTGAACTGCAGACCTATGGTTAGCAGTCTAACAAAAAAGCCACTGTACCACCAGGGCTACACACACATAGCTACACATAGGTAAAAAACTTAATTTTCAGCAGTGACTTTTTTCATGCTAATGCATTAATTGTTGAATACCTTAAAAACCATGGAAAATTATGTTCACTAAGTAAAAACCTATGAATAAAGCTGTGCACGATCTCCAGTCCTCGAAAGCATCTTCTCTTTTGTGCAGGGAGACAGATGCTCCCCCATTTTACAAACTGTTAAATCACAATACAATCAAATACTATGTTGTTGTTTTAAGCTAATTCAAAGCTTTTTGTTTTAAACAATTGTAATGAGACCTACCTGGAGCCATTTGTTTTTAGAAACAAAATGATCTCCCTCTTTATACACAGCATGCTGGAAATAAATCTTATGTTTTCATTTCCTTGTATTGGGATTATTTTTAAAATCTTTAAAATAAGTTCTTAGTACTTGCAGACACGGAGCTGAGATTTCTGAGAAGCCAAAAGCAAAGTTTGATTGACTAAAATGAGTTACACCACAAACAATTTACAACTTGACCAGGTCAGCTGTGTTAAAACTTACGGCACTGGAACATTTAGGTAGACACTGATTAACCTTAGTCACCAGAACCTCCAAACTCCTCTTGCCAGCACCCTGCACCTGCACCAGGCACCCCTGTACCTACCTGAAATGATTAACTTCGTAAATCTAAAGCCTTAATCCTAGAAAGACAAGATTCTCCTCAGGTCCAACCCAGCGCTGCTCACTCCTTCCTGACCCATAATTACACTCACATCCCTGCAGGCATCTAAGGGTTGAGTATAAAATCTGCCCAGCTCTAGCTACACCAAAAAAATTGTAAAATTTTGCCAGTTTGTATCAGCTGAGTCCTGAGGAATATGTGTGGGAATGGATTCTGAGGATTCTAGGCAGAAAGCAATTTACTGACATGGATACACACACAGACTAGAAATTCCAAACCCTGCATGTTAGCTCAAACAGTTGGGGGTAATACTAAACTCTTGCTTGGCTGCTAACTAAAGCCTGCTATCAACAGTACCAAATCAAACCCCTGGCTACTAGTCAAGTCAACTCACAGAGACCCTGTTACAACTGCCTCACAGGGTTCTCAAGGCTGTAATGTTTACGGAGGCCGACTGCCTCATCTTTTTCCCATGGAGCAGCCAGTGGGTTTGAACCACCAACACTGTCAGTTAGCAACCCAATGCTTAGCCCACTGCACCACCAAGACTCCTGGAATCGGCAGAAACCTACATGAAATGAGATGCTAGGCAACCCTTCAGATGTATTAAAGAAGGGACATTAAAGGTTCAAGGAGATGAAATATCTAAATGAATATACCAGTGACTTATACATCCATCCACTATGTTCCTGAAGGGGTCCAGGAAATATTCCTTTTACCAAAGTGAGAGGAGAACCGGCTCTACAGTGCAGGACAGGATTTAAACAAAAAATACCGACACAGAAAAGGGTTTCTTTAATTCAATCGCTGATGGGATCTGAGCAGAGGCAGCAACATCTAGCATCTGAGACAAGGTAGGAATGGCTTGTGTGGGCGGCAAAACACCCACAGCCAGAGTCAATTCCAACTCACAGTAACCCTGCATGGGACTACACACCTTTCTCACTGTGACCCCAGAGAACGGTCACGACACTTGATGGGATGGTAGAATGTAGCTCAACTTCCAGATTCATGAAAGGTAGAGTCAGGCCTCATAATTCGTGAAGTCCATATTTGTATACAGTACTTGTTTACTTGTGAAAATTTACTTTAACTACAAAACTAATAGGCGAAGCTCAGTCATTCAGGGCCACGTGTAAAGTCCTAAAAATCTTGATGTACTAATATAAACATTTCCAGAATGTCATTTGGGATGAATTTAATTGATAAATCTCTTATACATCATTTTACAGCATATATCTTGCTTTTTCCTTACCTATATGGCCTAAGCCTCTGAGAATTATTACAACTACTATACTGATTACTACAGAGTACTTTAAATGTAACTGTTATGAACATATGTTTTACACAAATAATAGCCATCCTATGTTTGTTAGTCAACTGCTCTCTCCATCCTGAAGGTGTTTGGTTAACGTATTGTAATTTTTTTTTTAATTCACTGCTCTCAAGTCAATTGCCCGAAGGCAACACTAGAGTACAGGGCAGAGCTCCCCATGTGGGCTTCTGGGACTGTAAATCTTTGCCCACAATAGAAAGCCTCATCCTTCTCCCACAGAGCAACTGGTGATTTCAAGCTGTTGACCTTGTGGTTCACAATCCAACACATAATACACGAAGCCACCAGGGTTCCTTAAAAAAAACCCAAACAGTCTAATTATACACACACACACACACACACACACATAGAGCAACATTTACAAAAATCCCTCCCTGGGGTAGGAAGCAGTTGGCAAACAAATGTAGAGGGCATGTGTTATCTGAGCAACTACAAAACTATTCAATTCAACCAAATATACTCTGTTATCTGATTACTTCATATAGTTTGTACTTACCCTTCTCCAAGCTTCTCCAAAACATCAAATACTTCTTCTGGCTGCTTAGTCAAACTGTCTTCACTCAGCTTTTTTAGCTTACTAATAAAAAAATAAAAAAAGAAATTTTAAAATTATTCTTTTTGGTTTATAAAATTTTAATTTTAGTAGGCAACATATTTAGATGTGTAAAATAAATAAAACAATACAAAATCTTACATAGTGAAGGGTCTCATTCCATCTCCCCTTTCTCATCTGCCCAGTACCATTTTTGTTAGCTTCCTGTAAAACTTTCATGCAACTATGAATTATACTCATTCTTACCCCCTCCAACTCCCTCTTTTAAATACACAGTAGCATTTATGGACAATATTACATACTTTTCACTTTCCAGTGTATAGCCTATGCTGAAGGTCTTTACAACATCGGTGTAGATCTCCTATTGCTTTGAGTTGCCATCAGGCCAACTCCGAAGCATGGCAGGCAATCTTTCTGCGATCTGGTTGTTTGCCATGTAGAAGTCTTTGTGGGTTTGCTTTGTTTTGTTTTGTTTTGCTTTGCTTTTAAATGATCCACATGTACAGCAAGTGCAGATATTTTAGAAGCTAGAAGGGGTGGGGGGCAGGGTTGTGTGTGCTGTGTTTGGCAAACCAAAAATAACTCCATATGAAGCTTAAAGTTATAAGAATGACTAAGGTATGAAGGTGAGCAGAGTCCAGCTAACAGGGACCTTTAAACCATGCTAAGGAGCGCTATTTTAAAAAGGTCAATTTCCCTGTAATGTCAACAAAGTACCTGCAGTGAGCAAGGGTAGAAATGAGAAGTTAAGGCATGAGGCTATAGCACTGTTCGGAAAAATAACCAGGGGGGGGGGGGGGGGGGGGGGGGTTGGAGGCGGCATGATAACCAATGTAGCCCAAAATGGTGGCTTGCCATTACTGGCATTTTCTTAAACTCTGTGAGGAATGACCGGAGGGTGAAACCAAACAGGGTCTGTACTTACCTGCGGCAGCTGGTAGGTAGCACCGGCCCTTTGAGGGAGAGAACAGGCACATTGCAGAGATAGACAAAAGCTTGGCACTGCTCCATTCAAATTATTACAAATACAAGTACCCTCACCCAGAGACCTGAGCTTCAGTGGCCTGTCCTTGGCAGAGTACAAGCTCGGCCTGTACACAGACCCCTTGCAAGAGTTTAAAGATCTGAATAAAGGCATGCAGATGGAAGAAACCGCAGGGGAAGTTAGCCACAAGAGGCCCAGGCAAAGTCCTTGTCTCACCCACATGCATACATGTGGGGTCTTATATGTCATCATCATAAATAAAACTACCTGGCTTTCCCTTCACCACCCCTGAAAAAATGACAAGGAGAGAATGACTGTCCAAGCTATTAAGGAGGTAGAATAAACATAGATTTTGACTAAAATGTGGAGCGAGGAACCCTAGCGAAACGACGGTTAAGCGCTCGGCTACTACGGTAACCAAAAGATCAGTGGTTTGAACTCACCTCTTAGCTTTGTGGGAGAAGACACCTGGGAGCACAAACAAGAGTCCCACCCGGCAAGCCTGATGGCGCAGGTCTACTCTGTCCTATGGGGCTACAAGCTGGAATCAGCTTGATGGCAACAAGGGCAGCTAGAGAAAGATGCTGCGGACAGCTGTGTGAATAGCCGTATCATTCACTGAGTGTGGTGTGGGTCAAGGTATCTAGGCTATGGCTCATAGTGGTTTAGCCAAACACTAGTCTGGTTGCACTGCTCCCTGTGTAATCAACTATATTGCAATGTCACCACCATCCATAATGTACTTTATGTAATGTGGTCACCAAGTGAAGAGCAGTTTCCCTAGGCAGTGTTCTGCCTCTAGACTGCAGATGGGTATATTTTGGCAAAACTCACTCTCTCTCTCCACTTTGCAAAAGTGGGAAAGTAGGTAAACAGAAGGCTAATGGTGAATATACGGAGAGTTAGTATTTTACCAGGCAGATGCCCTAGCAGAACACTGGAACCAGGGAGCTAAAAGACACTAGGGGTGGGAGTTGATATGACTGAAGAAATGGATCAGGCAGAGAAAGAAGGCAACATAAGAAAGGGCTGATGAGAAGGGAGAAAGAGGGGACAGAAAAGTGCCATGAACCAGAAAAGAACATAGACCTTCCAGGAGGGACGCCAGAGGCCACTCGTTGTGGAAAACTCCCACCAAAGGTGCTCCGCGTCCTTCACGGCTCAGCAAGTGCAACTACATGAACAAATCTCTTTAAGATGAAGCCAGAAAGGTAATCTAACTGATTCATAATTCCTAAGAGTTTTAACAGTTTGCTTCAAGGCAGGCTCATAATCTGGCTCACTTTAAACAAAGAAGTCATCAACCCCACAGGATCCCAGCACTCCCAGAATGGGAGTTTTCTGTTAGTCCACACATCTCATTTTCTCCGCATGTGGAACAAGTGAGATGTTACTAATTTAGCTTAGGCAAACAAGACTGTCTCTGGGGCATTTTGTCAACTGAAAACATATGATTTATTTGGGTAACCCATTCATGTTTTAGGCTGTTTTGTCTTTGTTTCCTGCCCTTTCTGGTGTTTGCAATGAAAACTGATCATTTCAGCTATGGTTTAATTGTAATTGACTTTTAAATTTATCTGCTTTTAAAATCTTTACAGTTAAAAAAAAAGTATTCTCAAAATTAAAAGCCAATCTAAAATACACCCCAAACCCCAAACCAAACTCATTGCTATAAAGTCCATTTCAATTCACAGGGACCCAGAAGGACGGGGAACTGTCCAAGGCTGTGAGTTTACAAAAGCAGACAGCCTCCTCTTTCTCCATCAGATCAGCTGGTGAGTTCACAATACGACTCACCTTTTGGAAAGCAGGCAAGCATGTAACCAGGATTCCATACAACACATATGCTCGTGAGTTGCTTGGCAGGCACAATATAATATGTACACCACCCTTGATATAGTGTAGTTTTTAAACAAAATCTCATTGTGAAAACAATCATATTATAAGCACAAGTTTAAAGAAAGCCACTCATTGTCTTGATAACAGGTACTTTGCCAGGCACTAGAGAATGACAGAATTTGAGAGAGAGTTTATTATGTACTTAGATATACTCTAGAACTCTCTTTTTAATAGAAAGTGGCTAATACAATCTGGTTTTCCTACGTTTGATAATATGTGAGTGAGTCTAAAAGTATTGCTACTGAGGTTCTAGTTCACATATACTGTGATAGGTTTTGTGCCAGCCTGACTGGACCACCAGGATGCTGGTAGTTTGGCAGTTGAGACCCACCCACTCCATGATGTGATGCAACATACTGTAACCACCTCCTTGAAAGAAGCTGCTCCTTACTTCAGGTTGTAAGTGTTGTAGGTGTAGCTGTAGGTGTTGGTGTTGTAGGTGTTCAGGTTGTACGTGTTGTTGCTGTTGTTGTTAGGGATTGTCAAGTCGGTTCTGATTCACAGCGAACCTGTGTGCAACAGAACCTCACAATTATTACATTTGAGCCCAGGTCACAACCCTGTGACAATTGAAAAGAAATTCTCTTGTGGGTACGGGCTGCTGTTTTTTTGTGGGTTTTTTTAAACATTTTATTAGGGGCTCATACAACTGTTATCCCAATCCATACACACATCAATTGTGTAAAGCGCATTTGTACATCGTTTCTCAAAACATTTTCTCTCCATTTAAACCCCCGACATTAGGTCCTCATTTTTCCCCTCCCTCCCCGCTCCCCCCTCCCGCATGAGCCCTTGATACAGACTCTGTGAGAAGGCATGCCTTTCTTCTTGCTGGTCTGGATCATGCATCTGGCTCACAAACCTGCCACATTAACTGTTGACCTTGGGAGCTATCAGCAGCCTGCCAACTATGGTGATCTGACGACTTGATGACCTTGGACTCATATGAGTCTGCAGCCATTAGCGTCATTTGCTGCCTGGTTCATCTTCGAGCTTTCTGGTTCATTAGCCCAGCAGCTCTAAGAGTAAGGAAAAGCCTCCAGCTTAACATATGACCCACAAACTTAAAACTAGACTGAACTTACCAGCTTCAACTGTGAGCTACTTTCTGTATATAAAACTATGTGTTTATAAACACACACAAACTCACTGCCACTGAGTTGTTTCTGACTCACAGTAACCCTATAGGACAGGGTAGAACAACCTCTGTAGGTTTTAGAGAATGTACTGGTCAAATAAAGAAACTATATCTCAAGTCCAGGAACTGGTGGAAGAAACCAAAAACTCATTGAGTCAGGAAGTCCAACTCATAGTGACCCTAAGGGTCAGTGTAGAACTGTCCGTGTGGTTTCCAAAGAATGTAACTGTTTGCAAGAGTCCCATCTTTCTCCTAAGGAACAGCTGGTGGTTTCACACTGCTGACCTTGTGGTTAGCAGCCCAACACACACCCCATTGCACCACCAGGCCTCCTGTCCACATGGAGAGTCACTGTTCACGTTGGAAGAACGTAGACGAACCAATGACGCAACAGCTCCTGCAGTTGGTCTCCCACCCTTAGGCATTTTCCAACTCAATGGGTGCCACAAGCATTGCTGGGAGACCAACTTGTTCAGAGCTGATTTTTCTATCACTATTTTTTAAATCAAGATCAAAGCTAAGCTAGTGGAGACAATGTTGTGGATAAGTGGTTGAATTAAGTTAAGTTTGTCATCATTGGAATATGCTATACGTCAGACACTACCTGGACAAAGTTATCTAGGTCTTCACTAGAAAGAGAGACTACAGCCCTCCAGGCACACTCATCACAGTATTCTCCAACTTCTCAATATTTTCTAATGTCAAGAATGATGTATTTTTGATGTGTATATTTTTATCACACAACAACAAAAGCATGCCTCACTCAAGAATGACTGGTGTAGATACTGAAGAAGTCCTGGAAACTATGGCCCTTAGACACTCTTCAAGGCTGGAACTGAACTCACCCCTTTGCTCAGCTTTTCAACTAAATGACAGGCCTAGAAAGTGAGCTATAGAGGGCTATAAAGTAAACAGTAACTCCAGGAAGACACGCCAACCTTAGAACAATCAGTCACACCAACAATCAAGGGGCAGCATGTGCCCAGGAATAAAGCTCAGAGGCAGGACGGGACAGGAGGGTGAATAAGACGGGGAGGAAAGGGGAAGAGTGCTGTTACATTGTGGGGTTGGAGTCAAGCCGCAAACCAAGATGTGTATGAGTTGTTGAATGAACAACCAATTTGCTCTGTAAACTCTCATCCAAATCACAATAAAATGTTTTAAAAATGATGCCTCAAACAAATATTATTGTGGTTACATATTGTTTAAATGTTTAATTCTTTAGAGATGCATTCTAAATAGTTAAGAATACAATGTTATCTGATATTTACTTTTAAGAACATGTAGGTTGGTGTAGGATGTGTGTTAGGAAAGAGAAAGCATATAAGACTGACCAGAATTAATAACTGCAGAAACTGGGGGATGGTACATACCACTAGATGGAGTCTAATCCAACTCAGCTTTATCCTGAACTCCCATTAAGAGCAAGTGTTCCACAGTCAGCCCCTGGTCTGGTTTTGGCTGCTGTATTGAGCATCTCCATCATGTCTTCCCGCAGATGTAGTCCATTAGATTTCTGTGTATTCCATCTGGGGAAGTCCATGTGTATAGTCGCCTTCTGTGTTGTTGAAAAAAGGTATTTGCTATAAACAAATCATTGGTTTTGCAAAATTCTATCATGAGATCTCCAGCTTCGTTTCTATCATGACCTATTTTCCAACTACTGTTCCTTCCGCTTTGTTTTCAACTTTTGCATTCCAATCACCAATAACTATCAATGCATCTTGATTGCATGTTTGACCGAGTTGTGATTAAAGTCATTGGTAGAATTCTTCAATTTCTTCATCACTAGCTTGTGGTTGGTGCATAAATTTGAATAATAGTTGTATTGACTGAATTTCCTTGAATGTAGACAGACAGCATTATGCTTATGATGGATTTAGCAAGATCCTTCTGACCACTATTCCCACCCCATTTCTCTTGATTGTGTTATTTCCCAAATAGAAAATCAAATTATTTTTCTGATTCAAAATGGCCAATACCGGTCCATGTCAGCTCACTAATGCTCAGGGTATTGATCTTCATGTGTTACATTTCATTTTGGCCACTTCCAGTTTTTCTATATTCATACTTTGCATGTTCCAAGTTCTAATCATTAGAAGATTTTTGCAGCTGTTTTTCTTTGAGTCATGCCTGGTCAGCAAATGAAGATCCTGTAGGCTCCACTCTCACAGGCTTTAAAGACCTGACTCACGTCACTATTGTTGACTCTACTCCGAGAAACCAGCTCCTCTTCAGTCACATTTCGAGTGCCCAGACCTGAGGGGCCCATCTGCTGCCAGTACCTCTGACAATATCTGCTTCCTTTGTCTAGGCTTTCAGTATTTGACAGTGCTTGAAAGCTATGCATAAGGTTTTCAGCGGATTCTTCCTCCAAGGTAGGGAGCCAAGCCCTTCTTCGTTGACTGTCCTGAGTCTGGAAGCTCTGCTGAAACCTGTTCACTTTGAGTGACCCTCCTGGCATTTCAAATACCAGTGACATAGCTTCCAGCATCACAGCAACACACAAGTCACCACAGTATGACAAACTAACAGATAAGTGGTGGAGTCATTGTACCAGAAAGCACTGGACAGTGCACCATTTCAGGAGGTAGCATATGAGCAAAAACCAATGGGGCTGAAGGAAGAAGTTCAAACTGCACACAAATGCATTAGCCAAAAACAAGGCTCCAGGAATTGATGGGAAATGCATTGAAATGTTTCAGAAAACTGAAGAAGCACTTGAAGTACTCACTTGTCTATGCCAGGAAACTTGTAAGACAGCATATTTGTGCCCATTCCAAAGAAAGGTGACCCAAAAGAATGCTCAAACTATAGAATGCTATCATTGATATCGCACACAAGTACAATTTTACTAAAGATCATCCAACAACAGTTGCAACAGCACATTGTCATTGAACTACCAGAAGTTCAGGCTAGATTCAAAAGAGGACGTGGAATGAGGGTTATCATTACTGATGTCAGACGGATCTTGGCTCAAAGCGGAAAATACCAGAAAGATGTTTACTTGTGTTTCATTGCCTATGCAAAGGCATTCATCTGTGTGGGCCATAATAAACTGTGGATAACCATGAGAAGAATGGAAATTCCAGAACATTTCATTGTACTCATTTGGAACTTGTACGTGGATCAAGAGGCAGTTTTGCAAACAGAACAAGGGAATACTGTATAGTTTAAAATCATGAAAGGTGTGTGTCAGGGTTGTGATGGATTATAGGAAGAACAGTGTGGCAGCAGGATTGGAGGAAGGCTTATTAACAACCTGTGATACACATATGACACAACTTTGCTTGCTGAAAGTGAGGAGGAATTGGCGTTACTTGCTGATGTAGATCAAGGACTGTAGTCTTCAGCATGGATTACAACTCAATGTAAGGAAGACCAAAATCCTCACAACTGGACCAACAGTTAACATGATAAATGGAAAAAAGATTGAAGTTGTCAAGGATTTTGTCTTTCTTAGATCCACAATCAATGCTCATGGAAACAACAAAGAGATCAAAAGAGGTGTTGCATTAGGTAAATTTACTGCATAAGACCTCTTTTGAGTACTGAAGAGCAAGGATGTTACTTTGAGGACTAAAGTGGGCCTGAACCAAGCCATGGTATTTTCCATTGCCTCATATGCATGTGAAAGTTGGACACTGAATAAGGAAAACCATAGAAGAACAGATGTATTTGAATTGTAGTGCTGGAGAAGAGTATTTAAAATATCATGGACTGCTAAAAGAACAAACCAATCTGTATTGGAAGAAGACCTGAGTACTCCTGAGAGGCAAGGATAGCAAGACGTCGTCTTACATACTTTGGACATACTGTCAGGAGAGACCAGTTCCTGGAGAGATAGTATGTTTGGTAAAGTGGAGGGGCATTGTAAAAGAAGGCCTTTGACAAGATGGATTGACACAGTGGGCGCATCCATGGGCTCAGTTATAAGAACAACTGTGAGGATGGCGCAGGACAGTGGCGGGCAGTGTTTCGCTCTATTGTGCAGAGGGGCGTCAAGGATGGAAGCTGACTCGATGGCACCTAACAACAGCAATCCAGCTCATGGCATCCAGCCCATGTGTTTCAGAGTAGAACTGACCCCCAGAGTATCATGGCTGTGACCATTAGAACCAAACCACCAGGCCTTTCTCCCAAGGCATCTCTGGGTGAATTCAAACAGTCAACCTTTCAGTTAGTAGTGCAGCAGATTGCCAGGCTGGTCTTCTGTAGCACCCACGGATGGGTTTCAACAGCCACCTCTTCAGTTAGTAGTTAAGTGCTTAAGCATTTGTACCACCCCAGGGACTCCTGGGCGCTATTCAATAACTCACAATGTTTTATTATGGGGCCCTAGCGGCCCTGTCAAGTAAAAGTGGAGCTGCTAGTCACAAAGTGGGTGGTGCAAACCCAACAGCCGCATCAAGGACAAAGAGGAGGCGATTTTCTCTTACAGAGATTTACAGCCTCAGAAACTCTGTATCAGGTCACTATGAGTCAGAATGGGGTTTTGTGTTTTGCCTTGTTTTGTTTGGGGGGGTGTTATTGTTGCTATGAGATAGACACTACGCTTCATCTTATGACGGTTCACTTAAAATCAAGTTCTTACTTTTCAGCCCTAAGTCTCATCTTGAATACTCACACATCTTTAAAACACATTAAAGATTTTCATCCTTCAGTACTCCAACTTATTATTTAACAACGCCAGAAACCTAATGTCAGACTTAAATAATGAGCAATTTCTAAATTACACAATTATGTTGAATGTGATCTTGAAATTCATGAAATCAGAGGTCATCTTTAACCCAAAACAGTACATTTTACCTCAATCTAAAAAAGAATCCTTTTCTTCTGCTCCATTTTGCTTTTTAAGATTTAACCATTTATAAGATGTTTAGTCCTAAAGTATTAAAAAAGTCTGATTTAAGAATGAAAAAAAGAAGAAAAAAATTCAACTGGAACATACATTTCAGCCAAATGATAAGCCTATAGAGTGAACAATAATGCTGGGAAGGTATGCAGATAAAGTGAAAGCGATCCTTTGATCCTCCTGGAAAGTTCCATGTGTGCTGAAGATGGTGACGTCAGACAAATTTCTGAATATTTCGAGATATCCATTGTCTTCAGAAACAAATGCAGTACAATCACTATCTCATTTGATCTCCACAAGCCCACAAAAGGAAGATACTATCTACTTCCATTTTACAAATGAATATATATATATATATGCTGAGACTCAAAAAAGTTCAATAATCTGCCCCCCACTGCATTGCAGTGAGTGGAGGGCTGAGATTAGAACCACTGTCTGTAAGACTCTAAGACACTGCTGGCTCTTAAACGTTCCGCTAGTTAGTATATGGTTTTCATAGTAAAGTAAAAATATTTTGATGACCTCATGGTATGTCTACTGTCATAAAACTATAGTATATTTAAAGCGATTAATTAATTGTTGGCATTAAAATAAGCTGAACCCCACCTAAGAAAACATATGATCTGCAAGGAAGAGAAGCCTTCCAAATTAAATGAAAGCCTGTGTTTGGGGGGTTTGTTTGGTTTGGTTTGGTTTTCAGCTCTATCATACCCTTTCCTCTTCTTTGCTTGGGATCTTCACCCACAAGAATTCTAAAATTACAATTCCCTGGCAAAGCAGGGTTTCCCTTCCTTCACCCATCGGGTCTTCTATTTTCATTTTCTAACTTTTTTCTACTTACTACTGTGGTAATAATCTCTTAGAAGAATTAATACCAGACTAGACCCAAGGAGTTGGGGATTGATGATGCCCCAAATGTCCAACTCTTCCATGATAGTATTCAGCTCCATTTTCCCCCCACTCCTCCCTTAAGTATATTCCCCCAAGTTTCTGGCTTCTTTGAATCACTAGTGTCCCACAGAAACTCACTAACATCTGAGGAAATATCTCATGGAATAGTGAATGCTGTCCACTCCAAAATCCGAAAGGCAGGCAGGGGTGCTCCACTCCTGGTTGTTGCTGGTAATGAGATCCCTCCTCCTGCTTCTCAGAGGGCTCATTTTATACACAGCAAGATGCCACTCCAGGGAATCCTGTTCACAATGACTCACAGATGAATCCCCCACCTTCTTACCAGACCTATGCAAAGGACATTTGATGGGGGTTAGATTGAGTATCAATAGTGCAATCAAATTAACATATAACCCTTCAACTTTTTTTTTTTAGAGAAGAAAAGTGTATTCTTTTATTTTATTTTTTTTTAACATTTTGTTAGGGGCTCATACAACTGTTATCCCAATCCATACACACATCAATTGTGTAAAGCGCATTTGTACATCGTTTCTCAAAACATTTTCTCTCCACTTAAACCCCCGACATTAGGTCCTCACTTTTCCCCTCCCTCCCCGCTCCCCTCTCCCTCATGAGCTCTTAATAGTTTATAAATGGGTATTTTGTCATCTTGCCCTTTGTCATATCTTGCCCTTCAACTTTTTAATGATACCCAAATATAATCATCGATTCTGTACTCCTGGGTTGTATCTTATTTATATGCACGTATGACCAGGGGCCTCTGGAAGGGTGTTTCCAATGGCCTGGCTATATAGTCAGGCGAGTGGGCAATAGAAAAGAGGACTATTAATATAAGACTTGTGTGGGACCAAGACCTATGGAAAGCGCTGTGGGAATTTAAAAGGCGAATCAGAGTAGGACATGTTGATGTCCACCACAAGAACCTCCTTTCTGGAACCCCTAAATCATTGGAAGATCAGAAGGTGATTGGAATCAGCAAGTGGACACATTGGTACATGCTCTTGAGGTGGCCAACTACCAAATGAAAAGTGAGAAAACTCCACAGAAAAGGGAGAGAAAGACCAGGCTTCAACCCGATGTGCCAAGACATGAATACAACATACTGGCATGTACCAGGGAGCAAATAGGTCTGCAGGGCTGGCCCCAATCCCAACTACATGGACCACCCATCCCCCACCCCCCACAGAAGAATACACTTCAGAGGACAGCCCTGAGGCTACAGGTTGGGGAGAGGGGCACACGTGATTAGAGCACACAGGAGAAACAAAGAGGGACTGAGAGTGCCCTCACATTCTGGGCCACCAAGCCCCAAGGACGATATTCCTGCTCAGAGCAGACAATACACAAAGAAGACCATAGGGCCGGCCCCACCACGAGACACGACATCCCTCACTGAACCACAGCACTACGGGGGACAACACTGGAGACACAGTGCGGGAATTGTGCCCGATCTGACCCCACCACACTGAGATGAAACACTAAGGGCATTGCAACAGAGCAGCAAGGGGAGTAAAGAGATGAAATTCCCGGGGAATACCAAAAATATACCAAAGGAGACAGAGTGTGGCACCCCATCAGTCTCAACTGGAAAACTCTCCTAAAGGTCAAAAAACAGACCTGGAACTATTTATAGGTTTTTACTTCTTAGTCATTGACTATCTTTTTATTGTTGCTATTTCGGTTTTGGTTTTTGTTGCTGTTGTTATTGTTTTGTTGGTTTTGTCCTCCTTTGTTGTTTTGTTTGGCTTGGCCTAGTTTTTGCACTTATTAATTAATGTCTCTGCATGTCTATCTGGATAAAGATAAGTGGAATAAACAATTCGGAGAATAAACAATTTCAAGACAATGAAACCGACAGTTCCTGGGGGATACGGGAGAAGGGGAGGTGGAAGAAAGGAAGGAGGTGGGCAACCAACCAGGGACAAGGGAACATGTGAACTAAAAATCAATGGGGAGAAGGGCGCATAATGCCTAGTGGGGCTTAATCAAGGGCAATGTAGCAGCAAGAAATTACTAAACCGGAGTGAAGATCCAAACATGATGGTGGGACAAGAGGAAAGTAAAAGGAAATAGAGGAAAGAACCAGGAGACAAAGGACATTTATGGAGCTCTAAATACAGGCATGTACACATGTAAATATATTTATATATAAAGAGAGGAGAACAGATCTATGTACTTACATCTATATGTTAAGAATTAAGGTTGCAGACAGACATTGGGCCTTGACTCAAGTACTCCCTCAACACAAGAACACTTTGTTCTATTAACCTGGCATTCTGTGATGCTCACCTTCCCAACACTATCTCCGAAAACAAAATGGGTGCATAAGTAAATGTGGTGAAGCTGATGGTGTCCTGCTATCAAAAGATATAGCATCTGGGTTCTTAAAGGCTTGAAGATAAACAAGAGATCATCTAGCTGAGAAGCAACAAAACCCACATGGAAGACGTACACCAGCCTGTGTGATCATGAGGTGTCGATGGGACCAAGTATCAGGCATCTAAGACCCAGAACAAAATCATACCCAATGTGAATTAGGGTGGGGTGGGGCATGTGGCGTGGACAATTGGACATCCCCTCACAGAAGAATCACAGGGAAGAGATGAGCCAGTCAGGGTGCAGTATAGCACCAATGAAACACACAACTTTCCTCTAGTTCCTTATTGCTTTCTTCCCTCCACTGTCATGACCTCAATTCTACCTTACAAATCAGATTAGATCAGAGCATGCACACTGCTACAGATAAGAGCCTGCAACACAGGGAATCCAGGATAGATAAACCCCTCAGGGTCAACAATGAGAATAGAGATACCAGGAGGATAAGGGGAAGGTGGGGGTAGAAAGGGGTATTTGATCACAAGGATCAACATATAACCCCCTCCCAGGGAGGTTGAACAACAGAAAAGTGGGAGAAGGACAGAGATATGAAAATAATAATCTATAACTTATCAAGGGTGAGGGAGGAAGGGAGGGTGAGGGAGGGAGGGGGAAAACTGAGGAGCTGATACTAAGGGTTCAAGTAGAAAGAAAATGCTTTGAAAATTATGATGGCAGCAATGTGTACAAATATGCTTGACAAAACGGATGATTGTGTGGATTGTGATGAGATGTAAGAGCCCAAATAAAAGTATTTAATTAAAAAAAGAAAGGAAAAAAAGTGAGATAATATCTATGATTCTTTTTAAATTCTTATAACAAACCTAGGCATGCAAAATTAACAAAGGCCTAGCCCTATGCATCTGCTTCTTTAATTGCCATTAAAAAAAAACACTAAGTCCAGAAAATATAAACAACATAAAACAGTACACTTGAAAATGCTCCAGCATGTTATGTCCCCCAAAAATAACAATTCAATTTTACAGGAACTATGCAGACTTAGAGAGCTCATACATTTTAAGAGAGCTTATTATAAAGATTTTTAAATACCTAAGAGTGATACCTACATTTGAGAACCAATAATGGCAACAGAATCTTAAATTGAACACAAATAAAAGAGAATATTTCTATATAGAACTTGTCATATAGACCAATCCACTGATATGTGGCAAAGATACAATCTACCTTTAAAAACCAGATTTATACAAATATTTGCTTCCTTGTTTATTTCCCTAAGCCTCAAAATTTGAATGAGGCACTCTGTACCACTATAGCGCCTATACCAATCCCCAACACGTTACTGGCGTCCATTTCAACAACCTCAAACATTAATAAAAGTCTAACTTCAGGGAAGGCTTACCTGTGACAATTCTGTTATCACCCCATGGGTTCTATAGTGGGTACCTTTTGCTTACTGCCAGGCTTTCACGAGCAGGGATGGGGAGGTGGTAGCTATTTTGAGCTGCCAGCCCAGACGGGCACTATTCGGCCTGACTTCTCCGGAAGTCTGGTTACACAACAGCACCACAGCCATTCACGCTGGGTCTCTGAAAACAAACGGAGGAAGGGCTGAGAGATTGCTCCTCCTTGATTTCGGTGCTTTCTAAGAATCGTGTTTAGGTTTCTTCATTTTTCACCTGATATTTTTTTCAGAAGTGAAAATTAAATCTAAGATTTGCAGCTGTATCTCACAGAAAAAAAAGAAGAAATCATTGGATGAAAGATAAATAGCCTAACAGCTCTCTCAGAGGAATGAAACTACTCTAAATGTAATGTTACTGCATCTGGACGGGTATAAATACCCTCTGCAGCTCACAGTTCCTTTGGCAAAATACCATGGAGTCATGAAAATGTAAGGAATGCTCCAAAATGACACACACATATTTCTTTTTAAACTTGGGAAATTTGTATGTTTTTTAAATAAAGTAAAACCCTGTTCTTTGCTACTACACAGCTTTTGGTTATTTTCATAATATATTTAAGAAAATTAGAAAGGTTTAGAATAATCTTTTCTCTCCTTAACTGCATAATAAATAATGAAGCATCTCTTAGTCAGAAGATAATTTTCAAGATGGAACTGGATCCTGGCAAGAAAAGGTCCCCTTTCCTACACAGACTCGGGCACAGCAAGCATGTGCTTCACTGTCAGCGCAGAGCACTATTTCTACAAGCTACAATCAGGAGATGGACACAGCAATGAGAAACAGATACAGGAAAGAAAAACAAGACAGCTACCACGAAGCTTCAAACATGCCAGGAGCAGCCACTTGACTGTCTCTGTGTACAACTAAACTTTAGTTCTTAAACTTTGAAGTAATCAAGAAAGCAAAGGATCAGTCTCAAGGACCAAGTTCTGTGTCTTCATCTTAGAATGATTTCCATCTACATTGGTTTAAATGTGCTAAAAGTTCAATGCTTAAAGTGGTTTTACTTCAGTTACTTGGAAAATCCATTGTGTCATCCACCCCACTTCCCCACAATGCTGGATTTTTAAAGGCATCACCTTATCACTGTTTGGGTAGGCTTACCCATCACATGAGATTTCTGTAGAATTTAATGAAAGCTGACAATAGGCTGGGCGTGTATATGCTAAATAAAAGGGGGAGGGGTGGACTGCTGTCTTGTTTTCCTTTCTTTTATCTCTTATTTCTCATTGCTGTGCCCATCTCCCAATTATTGCTTGTCTTAGAAATAATGATCTGCTCTGACAGTGAAGTTCATGCTTGCAGGGAAAGGAAGGAATGAATCCCGTTTTCTTAAGGTGGTACTTCAATTCTCTTTCCAACAACAAAAATGGTAAGATATGTGGAATGACAATCAAGCACATATATGGGAAACTCAATCTGCCAGGAAAGACAATTATCAAAATGCTTTCTTCTCAAGAGCTGATTGGTATATACAAGGGGGTAACCAAAAAAATCCAGAAAAAAAGCTCTGTTGGGCAGAGCTTTCATAATACACATTTTTTCCTGCTAGGCAAGCATCAAGTAACTCGCTCTGAGTTAGTGCATCCAGTGGCATCACCTGAGAAGTTTCTCTCAGGTCACGGAGAATTTTTTCATAAAGGCAGTTTCACTCAAAGCTCATTTTTTTGTGATAACCTATTTAAGAGAACAGAGTGCGGCTGTGAAATTTTGTTTCCTGCTTGGGAGAAATGACGCAGAAACTGTTGTAATGTTGAACACAACTTACAAGGACAGCACTATGGGAAAAACTCAAGTGTACAAGTGGATTTCTCATTTCAAGAAAGATGAAATGTCAATTGATGACAAACCTTATTCTGGACATCTGTCAACTTCCCAAATGGACAAAAATGTCAACTCGTAGTGCATTTGGAGTTCATTCCCCCAAGTCAGACTGTTAATCAAGCTTTCTATTTAGAAGTTGTAAAAAGATAGCAGAATAGTGTGTGACAAAAAAGGCCTGATTTACAGCAGACGGGGGACTGGTTTTGCCACCACGACAATGCACCTGCTCATGCAGCCATCTGAGTGTGCCAGTTTCGTCTCTCCTACCCCATGCATCTGACTCACCTGACCTCTCTCCTTGCGTCTTTTTTTTCCCCACAAATGAAGAAGGACATAAAAAGACAGCTATTTGAAGACGTAGAAGAGGTGAAGAAAAAAGCGGGGGAAGTGCTGTCTGCCATCCAAACAGATGAGTTTGAAAAATGTGTCCAAAAATGGAATCGCAGATTTGACAAATGTATTAAGTGTAATAAAGAGTACTCAAATGTATTAACTGTAATAAAGGGTACCTTGAAAGTGATAAAGTTATTTTGTAAAAAAACTTAAATACATAGCTTTTGGGAAAAAAATCCATTTTGGGGGGGGAAGGAGTACCCTCTCGTATAATCCTTAATTTCCACTGGAATTTTACTCCTCAATTTCACTCTTGTTTCTTGCCATTATTAAGAATTATATGATCTATAAATTTTGTTCAGAGTCATTTTTTCTCTCCAACCTCTTTTTAGGACCCAAATTTCACTGATTACTAAAATGTTAGAACAAATAGGAACCCTGGTGGCACAGTGAACTACAAGTCCAGTTACTACGCATAGGGTCAGCAGTTCAACTGCACCAGCCACTCCAAGGCAGGAAAATATGGCTGTCTGTTCCTGCAAACATGTATAGCCTGGGAAACCCACGAGTCCCACTCTGTCCTCCAGGGCTGTTATAAAATGGAATGAACTCCATGGCAGTGCGGCAAGTTTAGAAGACATGACCATGGAAATGGTTACTTGTTGTTAGTTGACTGCAAGATAATACACTAATTCACACATTAAACTCAAATGCAGGGGATTCAAAACATTTGTGGAAAAATGAAATTAAGAGAGAATGGGGACTCGGGGGCCAGAGCATGGTACCCCATCGGTCCTGACTGAAGGACACGCCTAGAGATCAAAAATCAGACCTTGATCTATTTACAGGTTTTTCTTTCTGCTTAAATTTTTTTCCTTTTAATTAACTTATTCTTCTGTGGGCAATTGGTTTCCTTTTTTGTTGCCATCACTGTGCTCTCACTGATTGCCTATCTTGCTATGGCTTGGTCTGTGATGCATATTATGATCTCTACAGATCTACCTAGATAAGATAGACAGGATGAATAGTCTGGAGGAGAAAACAGTTCCGGGGGGACACAGGAGAGGGGGAGGCAGGGGTAAGGAGGTGGTGCTGACCAACCCAGGGACATGGGAGTAACAAGTGACCCAAAATCAGTGGCAAGGAGGGTGCGAGAGGCCTGGTAGGGATTCAGCAAGGGCAATGTAATGGAGAGAAATCACTGAAACCCAAATGAAGGCTGAGCATGATAGTGGGACAAGAGGAAAGTAAAGGGAA
>NW_022103896.1:40189251-40192306 GCF_000313985.2 Echinops telfairi | reverse complement strand
AAAAAAAAAAGACACTCAGACTCTCACCGCCATCACTGAGTCAATGCCGACCCACAGCAACCCTGCAGGACAGGGTAAAACTGGCCCTGTGAGTTTCCAAGAGCGTAACTCTTCACGGGAGAGGAATGCTCCCTCTTTCTCCAGAGGAGCGGCTGGTGATTTCAAACTGCAGACCTGGCGCTTAGCAGTCCAAGGCCTAACCACTACACCAAAGGGAGGCTCAAAGTTCTGCCTTAAAAAAAAAAAGCCTAAAATCAGGCCCTCTTATCACTAGTTATGCTGTCTTTATTTTCTATACCTTTCAGTTAAGGTCACCTGAGACACTGAAATGTGAAAAGAAGTGACTTCTCTGGTTCACAAAGGTGAAGCTGTCTGCTTCAGTCTCGGAAACTCTTGAGGGTCAAACAACCCTTTTATGGGGATCACCCAATGCATAACAGTAGCAAAGTGACAGTTATGAAGTAGCAATGAAAATAATTTTATGGTTGGGGGTCACCACCACATGAGGAACTGTATGAAAGGGTCGCAGCATGAGGAAGTTTGAGAACCACTGCTCTATGCAGCCGTTCGACCCTGTCCTAGAGGAATCAACTCTACAGCAAGTGGGTATCATTCTGCCAGAGTCCGCTGGTGGTGTCAACAGTAAAGCACAGTGCTATTAATTGAAAGGCTGGCAGTTCAAGCCCACCAGAGGACCCTCATATGAAAGGTCTGGTTATCTGCTTCTGAAAAGTCCCAGAAACCAAACTCACTGCCATCAATTCACAGCAACCTTACAGGACTAGGCAAACCTGCCCCTGTGGGTTTCCCAGACTGTTACTCTTCACAGGGGTTGAAAGCCTCGTCTTTCTTCTGAGGGACAGCTGGTGGTTTCAAACTGCTGATCTTGAGGTTAGCAGTCCAACCAGTAACCACTACGCCACCAGTCACAAAAACCCTATGGAATATAGTTCTACTCTGAGACACAAGGGGTCTCCACAAGACAGAATTGCAGCCACAATAACTGTGTTAGTATTTCTGATTGACAGTCTTACCAAACATCACCTGTAACAATGGCTAAGGGACTGAACTGATGTCTGATCCAGCCTCTGGGCCCAGCTACCCAATTGCAGGAAATGCAAAGGTCAAAGAAGAACACAGAACAGCACATTGATTAAGTCATCAGCAAATACCGGACTGTGGGAAACTATACTCCAAACAGCCCGGGGTCCTCAATAGATACACTAAGAAAAAGAACAGAATGGGAAATTGGCCTCAAACTGACAACCCACATCAAAAGTATTTTTAATCGGCAACACTGGCCCAGGGTGTCTGGCAATTTGCATCAGTCCTACGCCTCCCTTTCTGACATTTCTCATTTAGGACAATATTAAAAAACCTCCTATCCAACTATTTTGCACAACTTATGATGTGCATTAACGAAGAGTTGAGAAAAGAGGGGCAGGGTGGGGGAGGAGGAGGACAAGCTTTGTGCACACGAGCCACCGCCAGCATTTCACATAACCCGGCATCCATCAGAGGCTCAGAGCCAGGGCCCTCAGCAGCACAAGGAGAGTGGCAGCCCAGGAGAGGCAGGAGCCCCCAGCTCCACAAGTAGGGTGGGGGCTCTGAAGTCCCTGCTTCCAAAAAGGCCTCTCTGCCCATAGACCTATGAGCCAATAGCCGCTGAAGCCCATCTCCAGGGCTAACGCAAAGACCTGCAGCATAGCCAGGTAGTGCCCTCCTGCTGTCCCACAGGCAGCATGCAAGACCTGAATACCACCACTTCCACCCCCTTCGACTCCTACAGGTCCCACGGCGGTAAGGAAACGGGGCCCGCTGAGTCTCGCGCATCCAGAGATGTGCAGGGAATGGCCTGAGCAGTGAGAGACCGGAGGCCACTTGTGCTAAGGACAGCAAACGTCCCTAACGCTAGCATAATACCAAGTTTGTATGACTTGGTCTTGGACAGGTGAGGAGTGGGTATTATTTTAAACCAGGATAAAACACCTACTCTTCACTTAACAACCATCTCATTACATTTTGCATTTTTGACAACAGGGAAAAAATCTACTGTCTGTGGCACATTAACCTGGGTCCAGGGACTTCCCCTAACAAGTTACAGTCTTGGAAACCCACCTGGACAGAACAGTTCTATACTCTGTCTTACGGGGTCACTATGAGTTAGAATCAACTCAATGACCATGAGTTTGGGTTGGGTTAGTTAAGCTGGGTCCATGCCCCCTGCCCAATTCCCAGTCCGCGGAGCCACCCAGGCCTGTCAGGCACACAGTTGAAGCAACTAATTTTCCACTCCACGGTTCAGTTCCTCCAGTGAAATAGGCAACGAAGATGAATTTCAAGGAAGCCCTTCCAAGAAGTGCCCTCAAGTGGCTTAAAGGGCCCAGGCGGCAGGGTAGGGGTGCTGTTGCTGCTCCCCACTACACTCAAGCGCCCTAGAGGGGCAGAGTCCTATAGCAGGAAGGGTTCGAGGAGAATCTCAGGCCTAAGAGGTGCAGCAGAAGCTGGCTACCCAACGTCCTCCGCAGCCCAGGTTGCTGGGTTCCTCTTCCAGGCAACTATTAGCCTCCGTGGCCTCGGCCAGATTCCAGGCACCCATTTGAGTGGAGTCTTCCCACCCTACAGGACAGTGGAGTGGGTACCTGCAGAGGGCATGGGCATGGGCAGCAATCCCATCACCCATCTTGACCCTTGGCCCCACTAGCTGCCAAAACCTCGGAGGTTCAATTCCTGGACCCCAGGTCTGCCCCAGAACCACCTCCAATGGCAGTGGCAGGAACACAGCAATTCAAGCCTCCAGAGGCCACCCCCTGCTGCTGTTGCTGCGGCTGCTCAGTCACCACCACCACAAACATCATCATCATCCTCACCTAACGCTGATTTTGCCCAATGGCCTGGTCTATGAAACCTAACCGCATCAATAAGTGAGAAGTGGGTATATTTACTTAAAGAAAATGGGAAGTGACTGTGCATAAAGTTCTTTTTTAAAAAAATCATTTTATTAGGGGCTCATACAACTCTTATCACAATCCATACATACATCAATTGTGTAAAG
>NW_022103896.1:40185121-40187751 GCF_000313985.2 Echinops telfairi | reverse complement strand
CTCCCTCATGAACCCTCGATAATTTATAAATTATTATTTTACCATATCTTACACTGCCCGACGTCTCCCTTCACCCACTTTTCTGTTGTCCGTCCCCAAGAGAGGAGGTTATATGTAGATCCTTGTAATCGGTTCCCCCTTTCTACCTCACTGTCCCTCTACCCTCCAGGTATCGCCACTCTCACCACTGGTCCTGAAGGGGTCATCTGTCCTGGATTCCTTGTGTTTCCAGTTCCTATTTGTACCAATGTACATCCTCTAGTCTAGCCAGATTTGTAAGGTAGAATGGGGATCATGATAGTGGGGGAAAGAAGCATTTAAGAACTAGAGGAAAGTTGTATGTTTCATTGTTGCTAGCCCTGCACCCTGACTGGCTCATCTCCTCCCCTCTACAATCTCTTCTTTGTACAAAACCTGTATAATCTCTCCAAGGCCACCTTAAAAACTTAACATTGTTCAAAATCCTGCTTAGTGACAGCCGACTACACTTTGATTTAAATTCAAATTTCTTTCCATGCCCTGCATCATCGAGACCTTGCCCAACTCTCTGACGTCATCTCCAGCCACTTTCTTCCAGGCTACAATACAAACACAGTGACTCATTCGCTCCCTCCCACACACTCAGCTCTGTCCCACCTTCACTCCTCCACAGCGTTTCTCCCTCTGCATGCGAAGAATGCTCCTCTCCCACTGCTCACAAGGAGAACTCTCTTTCCCGGGAGGCAGCTTTGTGACCTCCTGAGAGAAGTCTCCTCAACAGCCCTGTTAGGTTCCACTGCTGTTTTCTACCCATCAATGTTACTTCTACCCTTCACAGATGGAGTACGTGCTCTATAAAACCGAAGATTCCAATTATTCCAGTCACCAATAAATATAGCCAGCATCTGGTATTTAGAAGGCAGCCAAGTATTTGCTGGATTTATAAATATGTGAGCACATCAATAAATTCAAGACTGACTACCGATTCCTGCCCTGAGCACAGTTAGCAAAGACAGCCAGTTGGGGGACGAGGAGAGTTGAACCACAAAGAGATAACCTAGCAGAGACAGGAGATGATGGGCCCCAAAGACAGTCCAAGAAAGTTAATGCCTATTATCTTGGCTTGAAGCTTTCCTCAAAAATAGTAAAAATGCCATATACTCTATATACTCGTGCAGAAGCCGAGTTTTTCAGCACATTTTTAATGCAGTTTTTGTGGTAAAATTAGGGGCCTCGGCTAATATTCAGGTCGGCTTATACACAAGTATATACGGTAAGTTACAAAACTATGTTAACTTGCAAGCTTTTAGCTAAAGATTTCACAAAACCCACAAACCCTAGAAATGAAGATGTGTTTCTAGTTGTTTGGGTTTTGCCCATTATTGCAGTCACTGTGACAATCCATCTCTTTAAGGGTCTTCCTCTTTCTCACTGACCTTCTGCTTTACCAAGGAGCCTAGGAGGTGCTATCAGGTAAGCACTGCACTGCTGCCCTCGCGGTCTGTAGTTCAAACCTATCAGATGAGGTTATCTGCTCCTGTACAGACTTACAGTCCCAAAAGCTTTATATATGTTCGCTATAAGTCTGAATCAATTCAATGGCAGTGGATTTGGTTTTTTGTGGCAATGTTACCAAACATGATGTCCTTTTCCAGGGACTGGTCCCTCTTGATAATACATCCAAAGTGTGAGAGAGAGTCTTACCACCCTCAAAGCAGTGAACCACAAAGAGACAACCTAGCAGAGCAGCACTGACAACCCCAAGCAGCTTTCCAGCTGTACTTCCTCCAAGACAGATTTCTTTGTTCTGCCGATATATTCAATATTCTTTGTCAACATCATAAGTCAGACTTATCAATTATAATTCAATTTATCAAATATTTTCTGGTCTTCCTCATTGACTGTCCAGCTGTCAAATGCATATGAGATCACTAAAACTGCCATGACTTACGTAAGGCCCAGCTTAGTCCTCAAAGGGACATCTTTGCATTTTTTAAGGGATCTTATACAGCAGGACTTCCCAATGCAAGACTTCCTTTGAATTTTTAACTGCTGCTTCCATGAGCACCGCCTGTGGGTTGGAGGGAAAATGAAATCCTTGACTTCAAACTTTTCTGTTTATCATAGTGTTGTCTACTGGCACAGTTGTGAAGAGTTTTGTTTTCTTTACACTGAAGGTGGTTTCAAACTGCTGACCATGCAGTTAGCAGTCTAATGTGTAACCCACTACATCCAGCACCCTCCTACGTCCTGGTCCTATGATTTCTGAAAATCAAAAATATGAAAACCTAAGAACAAAAAGCTCATCTGGACAAAAAGAATGTTCTCTGTTTTTAATACAGAAAGCACCCCAATGCTCATCAACTTTCTCAATTATTTAAACAGAATATGCAGATATGAATACCAAATGTGTGTGTGCACATGTGAACGTGCATGCGTGCATAGACACTAAGGAATTCTGGTAGCACCGTGGTTAAGTGCTTGGCTGCTACCCACAAAATTGTTGGTTCAAACCTACGCAGCAGCTCCTACAGCTCTAGAGAAGAAAAGACTTGGCTGTCTGCTCCTGTAAAAATTGTCATTATTCAAACGGGGGCATAAGCAAATGTGTTGAAGAAAGCTGATTGTGCCTGGCTATCAAAAGATATAGC
>NW_022103896.1:40178640-40184556 GCF_000313985.2 Echinops telfairi | reverse complement strand
GTGTAAGATATGACAAAATAATAATAATTTATAAATTACCAAGGGTTCATGAGGGAGAGGGAGCAGGGAGGGAAGGGAAAATGAGCTGATATCAAGGGCTCAAGCAGAAAGCAAATGTTGTGAGAATAATGATGGCAACAAATGTACAAATGTGCTTGACACAATGGATAGATGTATGGATTGTGATAGGAGTTGTATGAGCCCCCAACAAAATGATTTTTTTAATTGTCATTATTATTGTTAGGTGTCTTCAAGTTATTCTGACTCATAGTGACCTGTGTCCAACAGAAGAGTCTTGCGCCATCCTCACAATTGTCATGTCTGAGCCCACTGTTACAATCACTGTGCCAACTCATCTCATCAAAGTCCTTCCTCGTGATGTCCTTTTCCAGGGACTGATCTCCCCTGATAAGATGTCCAAAGCCAATGGGACAAAGGCTCACCATCCTCATTTCTAAGAAGCATTCTGGCTGCACTTTTCCAAGACACGTTTATTCTTGTGGCAGTTCACAATGCTTCCAATATTCTTCGCCACCACCATAATTTAAATGTACCTATATAAGATTACAGCCTAAAAAACCCTATGGAGCAGCTCTGTTGTCACTGTGGGTCACTCTGACTTGGAATAATCTCTACTGTCATTATTAACTACCTATCTATACACATATATGTATACAATCTCACATACACATTTTATACAACATCACTCATGTTAACACCTTTCTGCAATTCTCACTTTGCTGTAAGCCTTCTTTCAAAAGATATATCCTTCATTATAATTGTAAGAAGCTCAAAATCATTTGCACCTTAATGCTCAATTTGCAAACCATGATCTCATGTGAACACGCATACACGCTTATTTATACATTTGCTACTTTCATTTCTTCAATTTGAGACTATGGAGGAAAGACTTGTAAAGAAACTTCCTGAAATAATAATAAACTTTAACACATGTAAAGCAGTGCAAATAAAAATCCTAACAAATGCTGGGGAAAGCTAAAAATGAAAATTTCTATCACGAGCATAAATTTCCTCTTCAGAAGAAAAATGCAGGGTGTGGCTGTTAGGGAGGCAGAAACTGAGATCATCGTAATTATAGCTGGATGTTTCCAGTGCACAAGGTCAGCCTACACCAGAAGGCAACAAGCCTTGTCCCACGCGCAATCCCACGTAGTATATTTTCCTTTGTATATTGGCAAGCATCAGAGATAATTGTGCATGCCCCCATACATCAATTGCAATCTGTAAAAAGTATTCAGAAGATTGGAATTTTAAAATATTAGTTTCTGCTCTACCCTTCACCTTGTCCCTTCCGAGAATCTTAGAGGGGTTGCTTGCTGAAGCCCCATCACTGGATTGCCTTGCCACCTTTGCGATCAGTATCAGGATGGAGTTAGAAGTGAAATGGGTCCCCTGACTGCTACTAACTGCATATATCCACAGGGTTTTTTGCAAACCATTAATGAGGCATGGAAATAATTTAGTGGGTCATGACCAGCAATTTTTTTAAGGAAATAGAAATATCAGAAAACAGCACAAGCTTCCATTTCAGTTTTTATATATGTGGGTCCATATTCTCAATTTATTACTATTTGTTGTCATCGGCTGTCCAGTCAGTCCTGACTCACAGCAACCTGCTAGAGAACAGACTGAAACACTGGCTGCTCCCGAGCCACCCTCACAACCATTGTGAAGTCGGAGCCCTTTGTCGCAGCCGCTGCCTCGGTCCATCTCCTTGAGGAGCTTCTTCTTTTCCACTGGTCCTCTACTTTACAAGCATGAGGTCTTCCTCCAAGGGCTGGTCCCACCTGACATCATGTCCGAAGTTTGTGAGATGACGTTTCATCAGCCCCACTCCTAATGCGTATTCTGGCTGTACTTCTTCCAAAATATTGTGCTCATTCTTTTGGTGTTCCATGATACATTTGATACTCTTCACCAGCACTTCTATCCATGTCTCTGTAACTCCTACCAAATGATTGGGTAGGACTAAGCAAACATGGGGTATATAACACTAATAGAGGGATTGGTCCATTTTAGTTGCCACTCCCCTCGCCATAAGGATGGGCTGTGTTCACAGGAGGAAAGAGAAACTCAAGGACCATCAGTAGAAGAGCACATTTAAGCTCTCTGTCTAAAGTGGTGTAGTGATTACATGGTGGGCTACAATCTGAAAGGTCAACAATTCAAAACCACCAGCCACTCCTCGGAAGAAAAACAGGGCTTTCTACTCCTTTGAACAGCTATGTCTCAGAAACTCTCAGGGCAGTTCTACTCTGTCCCATAGGGTCAATGTGAGTGGGCACCAACTCGATGGCAGTGGGTTTGGTTTTTTGGTTTTGTCTAAAGCAGAGGCTGAGACCAAGGCACCAGAAGCTGTGGCACAGGGAGCACAAGACAGAATAAGGGGCCAGGACCAGCCAGAGACCAAGGCAAGGAAACCATGAGACAGAACAAAGGCGCAGAGCTGAGACTAAGGAGCTATGAGGCAAAGCGACAAGAGGGCTTCCTACTCCACAGAGGCAGAGGTCAAGGGACCACGTGGCTGAGAGGCTGACGACCAGAGTTAAATCTGGCTGCTGGCTGAGAAGAGGTATCGCTGTGGGCCAACAACTGTATCCCTGTTCACCGATCCTGACTGCTCGTAGCCTGTCAACGCCTCTAGGAAATCCCCTGAATCGTGAGTATTGTGAGTTCTGTGTGGCCATTGCAATGAATTATGGAATTAGGTGTAGAGTGGCGTGGGAGTAATGGTTGGTATCAAACTAAGTAAAGAAAGATGGAACCAGGAGGCATGTCTGACTCCTGCCTTGGGGCAACAAAGAAGCCAGAGGAGATCAGATATGGCCACTCCCATGCTGTTTACGCAATGATTTGGAGGCACCAATTCTTCTTAGGTCTTCTTTATGGATGGTCCAGTTTGCACATGCATATTAGGTGAATAAAAATACTAGGGCTTGAGTCAGGTGCACCTGCAGCTTCCAAGTGACATACTTGCTTTTTACACTTTAAAAAAGTCTTGTGCTGATTTGCCCAATGCCACATACTGTTTGGTTTCTTGACTGCTGCTTCGGTGAGCACTGATTGTAGATGCAAGTTAAATGAAATCCTTGACAATGTCAATGTTTTCTCCATTTATCAAGATGATATTTGTAAGAACAGGTGTGAAGATTTTTTCCCTTCATACTGAGGTATAATCAGTCCATCCTGAAGGCTGGTCTTTGATCTTCATCAGTAAGCACTCCAAGTCCTCAGGAATGGCCTCTGCATATCACAGACTATCAATTAGACTTTCTCCCAGCCTGATGCTTCGCACTTCTTTATACATGCCTACTTAGATTATATGCTTAGCATGTGGATTGACTAAGTATTTTAAAGGCTACAATACAACCCTAATATGCGCACCTTTCCTGGTTTGAAACCACACAGTATGAGTCTAAATAAAACATATGTATTACTTCCCACTGAGTCCATTCAAGTCTATTGTAACTCAGAGCAACCCTATCAGACAGAAAAGAACTGCTCCGCAAGGTTTCCAAGGCTGTCTGTAAATCTGTAGACGCAGACTACCTCATCTTTCTCCCAAGAAGGAGCTGGTGGGTTTAAACCTTTGACCTTTCAGTTATCAGCTCAAGGCTTAACTCACTGCTCCACGGGGTTCCTTTATTACGTTGCCACTAATATATTTCAGAAGCAATGAGTTAAGCATTGAACTACTAACCCAAAAGGTTAATGGTTAGAGGCCACCAGCTGCTCCACAGGAGAAAGCTGAGGCAGTCTATTCCGAAAAGATCTACAGCTTGGAAACCCATGAAGCAGTTCTTCTCTGCTCTAGAGGGACTGTGTGGTCAGAGTAGATGCCACGGCAGTGGGGAATACATTATGGCCCAAACAGAAAGTATCTCAAGTCCCACACAGATTTCCTTGAGACCAGAAAAAAATGACATTCTTCATAAATTCTGAGCACTGTTTTGTTTGTTCTTCCAAACAAAAAGCTTTTTTTATGAAAACTCCCCTGAAACACATTTCTAGGACAAGCATTTAGATTATCTCGGTAAACGAATTTCAATCTAACTTGTGTCTTTCATATTATTAACCTTTTTCTTTACATTTCTAACAAATGCTTCACTCCTGACATGACAAAATCCTCACCACTGGACCATTAGGTAACATCATGACACAGCTAGCCCCAACACTCACACCGCAGCACCACCGCAGAGGGATTTTTTAGTCATCAAATGCCAAATCCAGGATGGTAGTTTCGGTCTGACAGGTGGGGAGGGGATGCAACTGAGAAGAGATATGCCTAGGGAACTTTATCTGGATTAGTACTATTTTGGTTGCCTTGGGTATTATTTATTTTTTAATTCACTGCCATTGACTCAATTATGATTCATAGCAACCATATAAGATAAACTAGAACTGCTCCTGTGGGTTTCACAGATTGTAACTTTACAGGAGTAGAAAGCCTCATCTTTCTCCCTGGGAACAGCTAATGGTTTCAAACTGCTGACCCTGTAATCAGTAGCCTAGCATGTAGCCTGCTCACCACCAGGGCTCATAAGCAAACAGAGTGCCCACCAAAATGGTAGAAATAGTTTAGTGTTAGAAGGGAATGATCCATAGGGAAAAAGCAAATGCACTGTCCGTCACCCCGTCATAGTGTTCCATGTGACAAACTGTTAGTGTCCTTGTCTATAAAAACAAGGAATGCTTGAAAGCCAACCTATACAAGAGTTGCTGTGATGATGTAATATTATAAACATGAAAATGCTACCCCTCCAAAAAAAGGGGGGGATCAATGAGTTTATGTTAACGGTGGTGAAGTAATTTGGAAAAGGATATCAATAGTGGTTGCACAACATGAAGAGTATAATCAATGGCACTGAATTATGGAATTGTATATCGTTGTACATATTTTTAGGAAACATACACAAATAGGGGAAAATCACATGAATAACAATGAGTGCAAGGAAAAAGAAAATGTTCGTAGACCAGAGGATATACCAAAAAAAAAAAAAGGAAATGTTCTAGAATTGACTGTTGTGGTCATTGTACAACTCTACTTGATATGACTGAATTACTAAATTGTACAACGTGTGAATGAAGTGCTAATAAAACTGTTTAAAAACACAGAAAAAGATAAGAGTTGTATGTGCCCCAATAAAAAGATTTTTTTTTTTAGAAACCACAAAGATGAATATAAGTTTTATCTTTTTACTCTTCAGAAATGCCTTTCTGGATCAATATACGTCTCTTGGAAGAAAGCTAAAATGTTAAGTCTGGTAAATGTGCAACCACCACTTTGAAAAGTGAAAACTGGATGAACAATCTGGAGGAGAAAACAATGGGATGGACAGTTCTTGGGGGCCATAGGAGAGGGGATGTGGGGGGAAAGGAAGTGGGTGTTAACAAACCCAGCAACAAGGAAACAACAAGTGATCTAAAATCAATGGCGAGGAGGGAGTAGGAAGCCTGGTAGGGCTTGATCAAGGGCAATGTAACCCACAGGAATTACTAAAATCCAAATGAAGGCTGAGCATGATAGTGAGACAAGAAAAAAGTAAAAGTTAATAGAGGAAAGAACTAGGAGGCAAAGGGCATTTATAGAGGTCTAAATACAGAAATGTACATATGTAAATACATTTATATATGAGGATGGGGAAATAGATCTGTGTGCATATATTTATAGGTTTAGTACTAAGGAAGCAGATGGACATTGAACCTCTACTCAAGTACTCCCTCAATACAAAAATACTTGGTTCTATTAACCTGGTATTCCATGATGCTCACCTTCCTGACACGATCGCTGCAGACAAAGCGTGTACATAAGCAAATGTGGTGAAGAAAGCTGATGGTGCCCGGCTATCAAAAGATATAGCGTCTGGGGTTTTAAAGCTTGAAGATAAACAAGCG
>NW_022103896.1:40171266-40177993 GCF_000313985.2 Echinops telfairi | reverse complement strand
AATGATGGCAACAAATGTACAAATGTGCTTGACACAATGGATGGATGCACGGATTGTGATAAGAGTTGTATGAACCCCCAATAAGTGATTTTTTTTTAAGTAAAGTAAAAATCATATGGAACCTGCCATCTGCTTGCCCGGAATTTTCTAATGCCCCTGCAAAAGGCAGGACAGGCGACCTTATACCTGTACTGAACTCTGCTAATTCACAGCCAAGCTCATCAGTTCAGAGAGTACCCACCCCACTTCTAGGGTAATTCAAACTGATCAGCAGCATCATTTGATGATCAGCAGCATCATTTGAGATTTGCCACCTTACTGGCCTTCCAAAACAGAAAAGGAGGGGGAAATGTTCCCGATTATCTTCTACAGTTTAGCACAGAGTGTCCAGATCAGTCAGTACTAGAAATGATACTTTTACAACATGCCAGAGAAGAATCTATCCTTCCACTTGTTTCGCTGATTAGAAGATCCCTTCTGGAAAGCACTCTGAAGCCCAACCCCCACGTTTCACCTGAACAGATGGCTTCCAGGCCTCCAGGCTCAGGTGTCAAGTCACACAGTTCACAATAGCTTGCAAAGTCTCTACCTTTATCAGAGTTTCTGAACTTGAACATAACACCTTTCATCTTAAGGTCTCTAAGTATCAAGCCACATGAACTCTAGTTTTCTCGGCAGAAAGAGCAGTATTTTACAAATGATAAATGAATGGACATCACGAACTTGCCTCAGTGGACTGCTTTTGTTTAGCCACCTACGATCATTTAAAATATTAATCCAAATTCGCCTACATTTACAATGGAATGTCAAAGACTGAAAACAAACTAGCAATAAGTACCAAAGCGTCACTATGTTTAAATGCTAAAAGGAACACAGAAAGCTAGAGGAGGGAGTGATTCTAATTTTAAGCTCCCTACTGTCTCGCGATCCATAAATACTTTTAGAACTTGGGGGAAGGAGACACCTGTCAGCGCAGTATAAACACACCACGTTTAACAGGCTGCGTAGCTATTAATATTTAAGTCTTTAAACAAACGAGCCACATGCTCAAGAACAAGATCCACGGAGGGCTTCAGAAAGTTGGTGATAAAATGGGGTTGCAAGCGCACGGAATTTTTCCATGAACCGACTGAAGCCCCCCGGCAATGAAGGCCAGGTGACAAGGTAGCCTAAAAGCCAAGCCCCCACTAGCCGTGGCGTCGATTGCGCTGCAAAGTAAGACGACCCAGTGATTCGCCCGCTTTACGTCCCCCAGGCCTCGTGAACTTGCCACGAGGAGAAAGTGGCGCCGCGCCGGAGCCCCAGGCGGCCGCGCCTCGGGGAGCCCAGCACAGCCCACGGCTTGTCCACCCCTCGGGCCCTTCGCCTCGGGGACACGGCTGGCCCGGGCCCGGGACGTGCGGCTCGCGCAGGGCCGGGCAGGCAGGAGGGGTCGCGGTCAGGCCCGGCCTAGCCCCGCCGCCGAGGCGGCCTCCCCCTCCCTGCTCCCCACGCCCCTAACCTCTTCGGTGCAGGCGGCGGCTCCATGGCGGCAGGGACGCGGGGAAGGGGGCAGGCAGGCCGAGAGGGCCGTCCGCAGAAAACGGGCGCGGACGCCGGCCGGCCGGGCCTGGGGAAGCTCGGAGGGAAACTCCAGGAACTCGGACCAACTTTCCCGTAACTCCGGAGCGGATCCTCCTCCTCACGCCCCGCCCCGCCCCGGAGCCTCGGCCGGCCGGGCGTCCAGACGACGGTGGGCGGAGCCCGGGACTGGCTGGTGGGCGGAGCCCGGACGGGCTGGTGGGCGGAGTCGGGTGGGGGCGTGGTCTGCGTGGAGCCCAGCAGGGGTGAGAGCGCAGTGTAACTGCACCGAGCGGCGCACGCCTTCCAATTAGCCTAGAGCTTTTCCTTTCTCTGGCTTCGCCCCGACCCAGGTGGACTCATTTCTCTGGATCTCCCACAAGACACCTCCCTAACATCTTGTGAAGCCGTTTGAAGTAGTATTACTACTAACTACCCACGCTGCCTTGTCGGCCTGTGCTTGTAATTATTGGTTACCCGGTCGTCCCCAGCCACTTGACACTGGTAGCCCCAATACCAGGGACACTTCTGGAAATTCCAGTTTGGTTTTGATTGTGGACATTTCGCAATAATTATACCTAATTAAAGAGAAAATAATTGCTCTGGTGAGAACTCTCGGCGCACCAAATGCGTTGTGCTGGGGGACTGCAGCTGTTCCAGTTGGGTAACCTGACAAACCTGTCCCAAATAATAAACTCCAAACCGAAAACACTGCCATCCAGTCAAGTGCAGCTCACAGCGACCCTGGAAGACAGAGTCAGACTGCCCTCCCCCACCCGTTTTGGGTATCCTAGACTGTAAATCTTGACCGCAACGGAAAGCCTCAACTTTCTCCAACAGAGAGGCTGGTGGTTTCGAACAACTAACCTTGTGGCTCACTGCCCAAAGCTTAACTCACTTACATGCCTCTGCATAAGAAAGCACTCAAAACGTCGGGGGTTTTGTTCCCCCTTTTCTGGCTCTCTCTCCACAACTTGTTGCCAACACTCTCACCAGATTCGAATTTGATCCCTTCATGCAAGAAAACCAAACCAAACTCGCTGCCACCGAGTCGATGCCGACAGAGCGGCCCTGTAGAACAGAGTAGAACTGTCCCGGTGAATTTGCGAGACGTACTCTAAATGGGAAGACCCCGTCTTTCTCACACCAGGGCTCTGAGATCATCTTTGAACTTGAAACCATGAGAAAACTGGTTTTTGAACGTCATCTTTTAGTCCAAATGTAACCTCGCTTCATTAGTAAAGAGCACATACCTTGGGCACTGAATTCTTTTAAAGAATTATCTATGTGCAACAGAAATTCCAAAGGTCAGACTCAAAGCTATGTTTGGGGGTAAACTAGTAGTTATTTTAATTGTTTTGTCTTGTTCAATGTTGGCCACAGGTTATTTGTATCCACTCTCCTCAGCCTGTTTTCATGGATGGCCATGCATCGTTATCAGCACTGAGCTGGGTATAAGAACCTTTGTCAGCTTTTACCTTTCTGAGACGTTGCTGACTCTACTTAGAAATGCTGCCTTGACTGGCAACTCATACGCCAAATACACTTCAATCAATTTCTATCATTGAGGTAATATTATTATTATTTTGGAGCTTGTTCCAAGCATGGACTCATGACCCGTGTTTTTGTAAGGAAGCACAACGAGAATGAAAAGGGAAATGCCCAGCCGCTCCCTCGCCTCTCAGCCACTGTCTGTTTTGAAGACACGCTCCTCTCCTCTTCTCACCACCAGCTGTGTTCGAAATAGATAACTAAGAGTTCCCAGCATTGCATCTATTTGTTTGAAACATCTCTGTTGCTGTTTTGTCCGTTTCTCGAGCAGTGGTTCCCAACCTGTGGGTTGTGACCCCTTTGGGAGTCAACCGACTTTCACAGGGGCCGCCGGATTCATCACAGTAGCAAAATGACAGTGATGAAGTAGCAATGAAAATAATTTTATGGTTGGGGGTCACCACAACACAAGGAACTATATGAAAGGGTCACGGCATTAGGAAGGTTGAGAACCACTGTTCTAGGGGCTGATTTCTTTCAACAATGCCTTGAGTGTAATTTGGACTTATTTTTACAATACCGTCCAATGTTCTTCTTTTTAATCTATTGGTTTTTTATCAGGCATTATTCACTATTTTTTCATTAATATCTTAAAATTTTTTACTATATCTTATTTCCCAACAGCGTATAATTCACATATCATACAATTCAATAGTTCGATCATTTCAAGAAGAACTGTACCATCACCACTGCCACCAGTTATCACGTGTTACCTCCTCTAGAAATGGTTGAATGCCCACTGCTTCTTTTTGATACAGTGACCGAGAATTCTATCCATTTCCGGTGTCACTCAGTATTTTGCCTATATTTTCTGGCACTGTATCACACAACGTTCCACTACTATTCATAAGATTTTCAGTGGCCATATTTTTTGGAAGTAGATCACCAGCTCTTATTCCACTCTGCCTTAGTATGGAAGCTCCATAAGCGACTCTATAGGACAGGGTACAACTGTCCCGGTGGGTTTCTGAGACTGTAGCTCTTAATGGGGGTAGAAAGCCTCATTTCCTGCCCTCACACCTACCCCCGGGAGCGGCTGGTGGTTTCGAACTGTTAATCTTGCTGTTAGCAGCCCAGCACGTAACCACTATGCTGCTAAAGTTCCTTTAGTGAATATGAATGTCAAGTTTTATCAAACTGTGCACTTTAAATATATGCAATTTATTGAATGGCAATTACTGTGTGTCTTCAATAAAGCTGTTTATAAAATAAAGCAGTACTTTATTTTAAATAAATAAAAATAAAGCAGTACTTTTAGCTATGTGGAAAAAAGATGAGTTCGTTTTTTTTAAGCTTGAAATCAGGAGTACTGGTGTTGCAACCATTAAGCGTTCCACTGCTAACAGAAAGGTGCATGGTTTGAACTAACCCTATGATTCCATAGGACACAGACCCAGTGACCAATTTCCTTCTAGATTATTGCCTAGGAAACCCCATGGGACAGTTTTACTTTGTCACGTGGGCTGTGAGTGAAAACGCTACTCACTGGCACCTAACAACAACAGCAACAGAGAATGAAATACAGTGTTTTTATAATTTGGCCAGTTCACCTTGAAAATTTTAAGTGCCAACGATGCTTGCTAAAAAAAACCATGAAAAGATAATACTTCAGCAATCAGGAAAGATTTTATCTTTCCAGTACAGTGGTACTCACATGTCAGTGTGAATTCCAATCACTTGGAAAATTTGTATTGCCAACAAGTTTCCAGGTGATACTGATGTTGACAATCCCAGGAGAACCACTGTTCTAGTTCACTAGCAGCAATCAATTAGGACTTGTGAAACAAGAAAAAGAGAACGTTTCTAAAAATAGCAAGCCCCATGGAATAGCTGAGAACAAACCTTGTGAGAAATCTGTTGGAGCTACTTGGAAGAAAAGAAAAACCCAAAGCTAAAACAATATGTCAAGTTCCTAAACATTAAAAGTCGGTGTTGTAAATGTGTAAGCACTCTTTGGATTGGTATATAAATTTAGTGATATCTCAATTTTTAAACAGCTCCAAGAGCTTTTTATGAAACACAGACAGGGCAAGATATGACAAAATACCAATTTATAAACTATCAAGGGCTCATGAGGAAGGGGGGAGTGGGGAGGGAGGGGAAAAATGAGGACCTAATGTCGGGGGTTTAAGTGGTGAGGAAATGTTTTGAGAATGATGTACAAATGCGCTTTACACAATTGATGTGTGTATGGATTGCGATAACAGTTTTATGAGCCCCTAATAAAATGTTTTTTAAAAAAAAGAGCATGCATAAAATGCTTGAAGTGTATTGTGGACCAGGCAAAATATAATCAGAGAAAGAATAATCAAGTTCCCTCTCCCTTTCTTCTTTTATAATACGTTAGTCAACTGCCTGACTTTCAGCAAAATTTTCTATGAAATTAAGGCATCCCAGTCCCCTACCTACTTCCTATATTTTCCATTTCCAGTCATCCCTCTTTCCGACCCCCTCTCGCTTTATCCCTAGCAACTAATGCTCCTTTGATCTGATATGCTTGATTGTTCTAAGGAGAGCATACCTTCCTGGTGTTCACCAGATAAGCCTGCTAGTCACCATTATTTGACGGAAAGTTGAACCACGGGTGAATTTAGGTCCAAACTTGAAGGGAGACTAAGAGTAATAATCTAGGGGTTCCACCAGACTCTATCAGACCAGTAAGCTAATCCTTTTTATGACTTTGAGTTTGGGTACATAGCTTTCTCCCATTGCATCGAGAGCCTCCGAAGGTGATTCCTTTTTGAGTAGTCAGGAGAGATGGCTGAGCACCATCTAGTTCTTCTGGTCTCGGGTTGAGGCCCACATGGCCCATTAATCCTGTGGACTGATTGTTTCCTTGCATCTTTGATTTTCTGCACTCTTTGCTCTGGATGAGGCGAAACCAAATAGTTGCATCTTTGAGGAAATGGCATGAGGGCCACATCTGGCCTCTTCTGGCTACCCTTCACTGAGTACTCACACACATATGAGTGTCTCTGGGTTTGTTCCTCTGGTCAACTCAGACTAGCACAACCCTCTCCCCACATTATGAGAAACTGACCCCAGCCTGACGGGAGGCCTCCTCTGAAGAAGTGGTTTTTTGTTTTTGTTTTATATATATAATATTATTGACATATCTTATTCATTCCAATATATTTCCAATATATCCCTTCCCTTCCCATGCAGTTCTATTGTTCAATCCCATCAGGTTGGGCTATACAATGATCAATGTTATCAACTCCCCTCTGCCCCTTCCCACCCCTTCACTTCCCATACACCCAGAGAATCATTACTCCTGTCACTGTCTCTGAGGGCTCATCTATCTGACTACCATGTATCAAGTGATCTTAAATATGAAAATGAACATATTCAAATCTAATGAGGTATATCACAGAGAAACCTTAATAAGTAAGCGGAGGAAATCAAAAGAACTAGAGGATAATTATGCGTTCCATCAGTACCATGCTGCACCTGGATTTATCCTCCATTCTGTGTGGCCCTTCCAAGAGGGACTATCCAATTGTCTTGCTGGTAGAGTTTGGGTCTCCCTTACATCCATTCCCTTCATATTGATTTGGTTGCGTATTTTTTAACTTCTGATACCTGATCCCTTCAACACCTCATGATCACATAGGCT
>NW_022103896.1:40167350-40169710 GCF_000313985.2 Echinops telfairi | reverse complement strand
TATATATATGAGTTTTTTTAATTCATTCATCTATTGGTGGAAATTTAGGCTGTTTCCAATTTTTTGCTATTGTAAACTGTACAGCGATGAACATTGGAGAGCAGATGTCTGGTCATGGTCTGTTTCTTATTTCTTCGGATATATATATGCCCAGTAGTGAAATTGCTGGGTCGTTTGGTAACTGGATTTCCATCTCTTTTAGGTATCATCAAATTGCTTTCCACAGTGACTGTACGTTATCTACAAGACCACCAGCAGTGATTGAGAGTTCCTATCTCACCACACCCCCTCCAACATTTATTGCTTTCTGGTTGTTTTTTTTATTTGGGCTATCTCTGTGGGTGTTAGGTGGTATCTCATATTTGTTCTGATTTGCATTTCCCCAGTAGCTAATGATCAGGACCATTTTCTCACATGTTTATTGGCCATTCATGTTTCCTTCTTTGTGAATCATCTGTTCAAGTCTTTTGACCACTTCTTCAGTGGTCTATTCATTTTTTTCTTGTTAAGCATGCAGGATTCCATAGATTTTAGTACTAACCCCTTTGTCTGATATGCCATAACTAAATATCTTTTCCCAGTCTCTGGGCTTTCATATTAATCTCTTGATGAAGTCTTTTGCTGTACAAAAGTGTTTTATCTTTAGTGAGTCCCACTCATCTGTTTTATCTTCCTCTGGGTGTATATCCTTCCTTATTTCTCATAGCCCATGTATTCCCTGCACTAAGGTTCTTAGCTTTGTCCCAATTTTCTCATTGAGAGGTTGGGCTTTTACCCCAAGGTCTGTGATCCACCTTAAATTTGTTCTTGTGCATGGAGTGAGGTAAAGGTCTTGTTTCATTCTTCTGCAGGTTGATAACCAGTTTTTCCAGCACCATTTGTTAAAAAGGGCATCTGCTTCCCAATTGATATTTTTGGGGCCCTTGTCACAGATCAGTTGTCTGCAGGGAAGAGATGAGCCAGTCAGGGTACAGTATAGCACAAATGAAACATACAACTTTCCTCCAGCTCTTTGGTGCTTCCTTCCCCCCACTTTCATGACCTCAATTCTACCTTACAAATTGGATTAGACCAGAGCATGCACACTGTTACAGATAAGAGCCCACAACGCAGGGAATCCAGGATAGATAAACCCCTCAGGGTCAACAACGAGAGTACAGATACTAGAAGGATTAGGGGAAGGTGGGGGAGCAAGGAGGATTCGATCACAGGGGTCGATCTAGAACCCCATCCCAGGGGGACGAATAATGGAAAAGTGGATAAAGGGTGATAAAGGATGATGTAAGAATGGGGAAAATAATCTATAACTTATCAAGGGTTCATGAGGAAGGGAGGGGAGGGGAGTGAGGGGGAAGAAATGGGGAGCTGATATCAGGGGCTCAAGTGGGAAGAGAATGCTTTGAAAATTATGATGGCAGCATATGTGCAAATGTAGAGCCTTTAAGGTTCTCAATATATAAAATTATATCATCTATAAATAATGATAACATCATTTCTTCTTTCCCCAGTTGTATATCTTTGATATCCTTCTATTGCCTTGTATTATTAGCTAGGGCTCCCAGGACAACGTTAAATAGAAGTGGTGATAAGGGGCATCCTTGCTGGGTCCCCTTTTTCAGTGGGAATGTTTTCATCTTTTCTCCATTGATTGTAACACGAGCTGTTAGTTTTTCATATATAGATTTTATTATATTGAAGTAATTTCCTTCCAATCCTATCTTCTTGAGTGTCTTAATTAGGAATGGGTGTTGAATGTTGTCAAATGCTTCGTCTGCATCTATTGATATTATCATGGGATTCTAGTCCTCTTTATTGTCAGTGTGATGGATAATGTTGATGACTTTTCAGATGATGAATCATCCCTGCATCCCTGGTACAAATCCCACTAGGTCCTGATGAATTCATTTTTTGATATACTTTTGTATTCTTTTGGCCAAGATTTTGTTAAGGATTTTTGCATCTATGTTCATTAGAGATATTCTTTGGGATCCTTGCTCGGCTTTGGTATCAGTGTTCTAGTAGTTTCATAGAATGTGTTTGGGAGTTTAATATCCTTTTCTGTGTTCTGGAAGAGCATAGGATTGGTGTAGGATTGGTGTCAGCTCTTCCCTGAATGTTTGTTAGAATTTTCCCGTGAAGCCATCTGGGCCAAGGCTTTTTTTAGTTGGTAGTTCCCTGATAACCTTATCTGTGTTAGTCCAGGTTGACTAGAGAAACAAAACTAGGGACACTCATATCTATGTAAGAAAAAGCTTTATATGAAAGAGCAAGTGTATATTAAGAAAACATCCCAGCCAAGACCAGATCAAGTCCATAGGTCCAATATTAGCCCATAAATCCAATATTAGCCCATGAATTCC
>NW_022103896.1:40163694-40164837 GCF_000313985.2 Echinops telfairi | reverse complement strand
TGCTAGTCTTTGTCTTTTAATCGCCGAGTTCAGATCATTGAAGTTCAGAGTAATACATCCATCTGTGTATTCTTTGCTGTCATTTCATTTCTTTTGTGATAGATATTTTCCTACCTCCTCCTTAGCTGTGTGCTCTGTATGTGGTGGGGGGATTCATTCTTGCCTTCTTTTCACCATTGGTTCCAAGAGGTCTTGGGCATTGCTTTCAGTGTGTTGACTTCTGGATAGTGTTAATCTACGTAGCAGTCCATGTTTGTGTTCTGTGGGTGTTGCTCTTCTGTCTAAAATGCATTGGAAAGTAATTTTTGTGGTGCTGATTTTTTTTAATGTAGTCTCTAAACTTTTCCTAATCTGAGAAAACTTTTATCTCACCTTCTATTTTGATAGAGAGTTTGGCAGGGTAGAAGGTTCTCAGGCTACAGTTATGCTCCTTCAAATTTTGGAATCTGTTACTCCATTCTTTCCTCTTCTTCATGGTTTCTACTGACAAGTCTGAGAATATTCTCATCTGATTACTCTTATAGGTGAGTGCATTTTTTCCCCTCTAACTGCTCTTAAGATTTTCTCCTTTTCCTCAAAGTCAGATATTTGACTAATACCTTGGTGTGTTCTTCTTGGGGTGCAGTCTAATTGGTGTCCTATCTGCTTCCTGGATGAGTGTCAGATCCTCCTTTATTAAATTGGGGGAGTTTTCTGCCAGGAATTCCCTTGTTATTTTGGCTGTAGATTTCTTCATTACATCTTGCTCTGGTATCCCAATTATTCGAATAGTGTTTCTCTTCATACCATCGCTCATTGTTCTCAAGTTTTCGTAAGATTCTTTAATTATCTTGTTTGATTGTCTTTCACGTTTGTTGAATTCTGCTTGGATATCTTCGAGGTCACTGATATGATTTTCTGTTTCTTCCACCCTGTTGGTGATGTCTTTTATCATTTTCTTTGTTTCTGCTACATCATTGCTTAACTCTTGTATTTCCCTTCGCTATGTGGACTCTGTCCTCTCAGTTTTTTCATCCGTTTTCTTTATTGATGCCCTCACATCTTATATGACTTAAAACAGCATTCTGAAGATTTCTTCCTGTGGTAGTTCAAAGTCTGCTTCTTCTATATATATATCATTAGGTTCATATCCTCTTCAGACAT
>NW_022103896.1:40162125-40163295 GCF_000313985.2 Echinops telfairi | reverse complement strand
GGTCAGCCAGATTCACAGGCTGCTCAAGTGCTAAGGCTCTCTCTGGCAACACTGTATGGGCATGGGGCACTCCACAGTCATGGGAGGAAGTCTCTACAAGAAGTGTGGGCTGTGGAGGCCAAGCTGGCTTTATCCCCAGATCACTCAGTCTCCACCAGTGACTTTGGTGGGGCTGAAGCTCACCCTGCAGCCACAAATTGTGGATGACAAAAAAAGCATAAGTGACACCAGTTATGTTGTAGCAGCTCAGCAATGGGGACAGGAGGGCAGGGCAGAACAGAACCTCAGGAAAGGTCAGCCTATAGGCCAGGATAGAGTGTTGGGGTGCTGAAGGGCCTAAATGCACTTATCTGACTCCCCAATCCCGCAGCCCAGCAATTACGTACTCGCAGAGTTCACAATATGGTCACCCTTACCTCGGCACCATCTTCCTGAAATTCAGAAGCGTGTTTTAAGATGTGCAAATGAGGGAGTCATATATCGATCATAAGCATTAGGCAGCCACCACCTTGTTACTTGAGAGACTGGATTAGAAGATTGCATGGCCTGAAAACAGATACCTGCCTTCATCTTGATGTTTTCCTTATACTAGTGGTCTCTTACAATATTTGTCCTTTTGCGATTGACTGACTTCACTCAGCATAATGGCTTCCGGGTCCACCCATGTCACAAGGTGTTTCCTGGTTTCATTGCTGTTTTTCAGAGATTCCATTGTATGTATGTACCACAATTTCTTTATTCATCTTCCACAGATGGGTATTTGGGCTTTTTCAGCTACTTAATGAAACTGAACTGTGTGTTGTGATGAAAATTGAAGTTTATATGTCTGCTAATATTCTGTCTCTTACTTCTTTGGGGTATATATCCAGCAGAGATATTGCTGTAGCATATGGGATGTCGATCTACGGTTGTTTTAGGGAGCACCATACTGCTTTCCTCAATGGATGCACATATTTATAGACCCACTAGCAGCATAGGAGAGTTCCATTCTCTCTGCACCCTCTCCATCATTTATTCTTTTTGGTTTTTCTGAATTTGGCTAATGTTGTCAGTGTAGGTGATATATCTTCATTGTTTTGATTTGCATCTCCTGGAGGGCTAGTGATTGTGAGCATTCTTTCATGTGCTTGTTGGTCATTTGAATGTCTTTTTTGAGAAACTGTCTATTCA
>NW_022103896.1:40159370-40160873 GCF_000313985.2 Echinops telfairi | reverse complement strand
CATACAATTCCATAGTCCAATTACATCAGAAGGAATGTACAACCATTACCACAATCACTTTTGTTTTAGAACATTTACTTCATTCTTGTACTCATGATTATTAGTTCCCCATTTCTCCCCCAAACTCCCCTGGCAACCTCCTTAAGCAGAACTATTTTAAACAAAAATTTTGTGTACAATAAAGTCACATTTTAAATCACACAGAAAAAAAAGGGCCATTAATGAAGCGTATTGGGAAAATCCTTTGAAAAATTAAAATTTCAGATATAAAGTTATATTTTCTTATATAAGTTATACTTCTTTATACTGTAAACAATTGAAACCCTAACCCAAATTGCTAGAAATAATAAAGTTTATTTAATTGGAAACCCTAGCTAGAGTAAGGAGCCCTGGTATCCCAGTGGTTAAGAGGTTGGCTATGAACCGAAAGGTCAGTAGTTCTAACCCACCAGCTACTCTGTGAGAAAAAGCTGTCGCAATCTGTGACAATCAGCTTCAATAAGGATTACAGCCTTGGAAACGCTGTGAGGTAGTTCTGCCCTTTCTTTTTGGATCATTCATAGAACCAGCTTGAGTAGACTGTGGAGTGGAGTTGATTTAGTGGTCCAATAATGCAATGGGGGATGCTGGGATGGTGGTTTTCAATTTTCTTTTTCTGTCTCTCAGATTAGACTTTTTCAGTGTCAGCTTTGTCCTGGGGCTGAATGGCTACAGAAGTTCCAGGCATCTTGTCTGCACACCAAACTGCTACAAAAGAAGAAAACACTATCTTTTGATAGGCTTCTTAACGAAGGTGGAACCCCCCCTCTCCGAAAAGGCCTCCACAACCTCTATCTCGTCTCATTGGCTCAAATTGTCTGCTTCACCATTCCCTGTCATCAATGATTTGTCCTGTGCCTGGGCAAATGATTGGCTTGTCTGAATAATCAGTGCAGAAAGAGGATTGGGAATTACTTGATTTGGTTTAAACCAGCAGGGTCCTGCCTTTGAGCTAGGGTGGTATCAATTTTCACTATGACTACAGCATATTTTAAAAAAAATACAAACGCAAAAAAGGATGAGGAAACAATACCTATGTCAATTATGACTATATGATGAGGTATCCCCCCAAAATGGATTTTTTTTCAAAACTATGTATCTAATTTTTAATTTCCTTTTTTTTAAAATAAATCACGTTTGGGGGGCTCTTACAGATCTTATAATACTCCATACATCAATTGTATCAAACACATTTCTACATATGTTGTCATCAACATTTTGAAAACATTTTCTTTCTGCCTGAGCCCTTAGTATCAGCTCCCCTTTTTCCTCCCTCCCTCTTAAATCCTTGATAAATTATAAATTATTATTATTTTCATATCTCACACTGTCCGCTGTCTCCCTTCACCCACATTTCTATTGGGGAGTGGGTTATACATAGATCATTGCAATTGTTTCCCCGTTTCTTCCACTTCTCCCCCCACCTTTTCCCTACCTAGTATCACTGCTCCCATTACTGTTCCT
>NW_022103896.1:40141054-40158323 GCF_000313985.2 Echinops telfairi | reverse complement strand
TTCACAAGCCGGAAACAAAATTTCACAGCCACATGCTGTTCTCTTAAATTGGCCATCACAAAAAATGAGGTTTAAGTAAAACTCACTAAAAAGTTCACTGTGACCAGAGAGTACCTTCCAAGGTGACCCCACTGGGTGCACTAATTCAGAGTAAGTTGCTGGATGCTTGCCTAGCGGGGGAAAAAAATGTACTAAGAAAGCTCTGCCCAGCACAATTCTGCGGTGGTTCTAAATGGATTAAAGAGATGAATAACTAGAAATAAATAAACAAGATACTTCATCTTCAAGGGAGTAGAGCTTCATTCTTATGTCCTTACGTGTGGGCTGCCCATAGTGACTTCCTTCATCTTATATTTCTAAAAAAATCTCAGTATCATTGAGTCGATGCCAACTCATAGTGACCCTGCTATGGGTTTCCAAGACTGTTTACTAGAGTAGAAAGCCTCATCTTTCTCCCTAAAATGAATTGAGAATGGAAAAGTGGGAGCAAAGAGTAGCTTAACAGTGGAAAAATATTGCCTCTACCTCAGCCAGTAATCATGCCTAACATCAACATTGATCACTCATCACATGTGATGAGAATGATACTTTGTGGAAAGCCTCCTTAAAAACACCTGTTTATCCTCATGAGAAACTAAAAAAACAAACTCATAGCCATAGAGTTGAAGCCAACTCATAGCGACCCTATAGGACAAGGTAGAACTGCCCCTGTGAGTTTCTGAGACTCTAACTCTTTACAGGAAGAGAAAGCCTTGCCTTTCTCCCATGGAACAGCTGGTAGTTTTGAACTGCTGACCTTGAAGTTAGCAGCCCAATGCATAAACACTATGCCTCCACCCCATAAATCCCAACTCAGAGACATTCAACAAAGCCCTTTTTTTTTCATTCAAAGGGTCATTATAATGAAACAACATGTGAGATATTGACAAAGCAAAGAAGAACGAAGGAGATATGAAGGCTAACTATCACATCATATGTTGAATGGGATGTTAGAACAGAAAAAGGACATTAGTCAAAAAACAAAGAATATTGGAATAAAATATGAACTTCAGTTAAAAATAATGTTTTGTGAATTACAGGACATTTACCATACTAATCTAAGATTTAATAATAGGTGAAACTAGGGTTGGGTACATGGGAAAACTCCTTTGTGTCTTCTAAACTGTTTTGCACATATAAACAATTATTTTTAAAATTAAGTTGATTTTTAAAAACCAGAAAAATATCTCCAAAACATAAAGTTTTAGAGGAGAATATTTTTATGATCATGAAATGGGAAAAGGCCAGATTAAGCAAAACATAAAATCCAGGAAGTAAAAGGAAAAGCTAAATGTATGTGACTCCCTAAGACTAGAAATTCCTATAGGAAGGAACACAATAGGCAAAGTTAATAGCAGATATTCATCAGGAGAAAGGAAACACATTTGTTGTATATGTAATAGGTTTAGTATTCATTTGTAGATCAGAACCATATCCAAAAAACATAAAGGGATAGAAGTAACTGATTAGGAAAAGATAGTCTAAAAGACAAATTGTCAAATAATCTTATAAATTCAAGAACCACACATTAGTGGTTAACATTAAAAGATGATCAACTTCAAAAATAATCAGAAAAATGCAAATGAAAGCAACAATGATATTTTTTGATGACATCAGTTTGTGTGTGTGCATATATCTATTTCACAAAGTTCATGGGGAATAATGTAACTAAAAGATAGTAGATTTCTTGTCCCACCAATGTTTTCACTGACCCTTGTGTGTGTGATTCAAACAGATGGGGTAAAATTTCACAACAAAATTCTCCTAAGACAGCCCTTGGTATGTTCAAAGAGCAAACAAGTGCATTGTCACGATGGGAAAAACAACAACAACAAAAAATCCTTGACACAACTCTACTAGCTTTTCATTCACCAAAGCATCTTTCAAATTTCCTAGCATTTCTCCATAATAAACTCACATGGAAAATGTCTGAAGAAAAGTGCTTCTGAGCTGACCTCTGTGCCTTGAATTTACCTGACTCGGCGGGTCCCCTTGGAAGTCACTGTTCTGATTGGACCTTATTTTGGAAGGCACCCCAATGAGACTAAGTGTACCCCTGAGAGAACTTATCTACAGTCATCCACTGATTGCAAAGGCAGGCTTAAACATGCTTTGTTTGACATAAACCCATGCATGTATGAGCTAAAACCTAGGATCAATGCTTCTTTACTTACTCTCATATTTCATCTCTGAATACAGCAGGAGCTTCAAGAAGTTCAAGGAAAATTTTAAATGTTTGAAGTTCTTTGGTATATGTAACACACACAATAGAAATAGCAGTAAAAGTATATATATATATAAAGCTTTGTAACATTGTGTGGGCAGGACAGACGCCAAAGGCCTTTGTAGCTAAGATGCCAAAGATCAGGGGGAGGCCTTCCTGTGGCATGGCTGAGGAGAGGTTGTCCAGTCTGAAAAATTGTATCCTGAGTATTTGTAACCTGTTAGCTTTCTTAATAAACTCCATTAATTTTGATTGTCTTGAAAAATCTAATAATGTATTTCGTTAAGCAAATCTTCTGCAAAAGATATGTTTCAAAAGTGTTAAAAAGCAAATAACTCACTTTGAAGAGTAAGGTGTACCTGCCTGACCCACGCCATGGTATTTTCTTTTTTTAAATCATTTTATTTGGGGCTCATACAACTCTTATCACAATCCATATATACACCAATTGTGTAAAGCACATTTGTACATTCATTACCATCATCATTCTCAAAACATCTGCTCTCCACTTACACCCCTGACTTCAGCTCCTCATTTTTACCCCTCCTTTTCCACCCCCCTCCCTCATGAACCCTTGATAATTTATGAATTATTATTATTTTGTCATATTTTACACTGTCCGTCATCTCCCTTCACCCATTTTTCTGTTGTCCATCCCCCAGGGAGGAGGTTATATGTAGATCTTTGTAATCGGTTCCCCTTTTCCACTCCACCCTCCTGGAATCACCACTCACACCACTGGTCCTGAAGGGGTCATCTGTCCTGGATTCCCTGTGTTTCCAGTTCCTATCTGTACCAGTGTACATCCTCTGGTCTAGCCAGACTTTCAAGGTAGAATTCGGATCATGATAGTGGGGGGTGGGGGGGAGGAAGCATTTAGGAACTAGAGGAAAGTTGTATTTTTCTGAATCTCAGCAAACCATTAGAAGCCATTATAACCTTGTGTTAACGGTTTCCCTCATCTGGATGATGTGTCTTTGCCTTGTTTTTATCCTGTTTAAGACTTGACATATGTTCTTCTTAAATTATGTTTGAGATTTGAGGCCTCTCTTTTTTACCCTAAAACTAGAGTAAATAGAATTATATTGTTTCATGAAATGGTGTCCATGATATATTGCCATGTGAAAAAAAAAGTAAACTGCCAATTGTAGTAAATCCTGTGACTCACTATTTTTTGTCCAAAAAATTTGTTTGTATGTACAGGAATATAGTCTGCTGAAAACCTCGAAGAAATCATGGAACACCAAATAAATCAAATGACACATTTCATTGAGTAAATCTGCTGGTCAAGGCCTCTTTAAAGTGTTAAAAAGCAGAGATGTCATTTTGAGGACAATAGTACATCTGGCCCACACCATGGTGTTTCCAATACCTCATATGCATGTGAAAGCATGCATATGTATGAGGAAGACTGCAAAGGTATGGATACATTTTAAGTATGGTGGTGTCAAAGGATATTGAAAGTACGTGAACTGTCAGGAGAATAAATGCATCTGTCTTGGATTTGTCTTGTCTGTCTTGGGCAAACAGGAGTGTCTCACATCCATTGGGCATGTTATGAAGTCGGACCAGTCCCTGGGAAAGAGCATCATATTGGTAGAGGGTCAACAACAAACAAGAAGAAAACTCTCAACAACAGAGAACGACACAGTGGCTACTCTAATGGGCTCAGACATAACAATTATGAGCCTGGCCCAGGACCGGGCAGTGTTCTATTCCGTCATGCGAAGGATTGCTGTGAGTCAGAATCAATTAACTCATCAGCACCTACCAATAACATCTGATTGACACCGGGGAGCACACTCTGTGTATCGATTTTAAAAATACATGTAAGATTCAAAATTGTGTAATCTCTTCAAGACTTTAGGAAGCCTATGGAAGACAAGTTTTAAACTATGCTCCAAAGTTTGATTAATACGGAAATTGGTGTATTGGGATGAAAACAATTGCTTTCTTTGTTCAGGAAAATACCTTGATAAACTTACTGGGCTGGGACAATTGTACCGAAATTTGAGTCAGTATAAAAGCAGGAGAGAGCTAAAGTCAGAAAAGGAAAACAGTATTTAAGTCCTACAGGCCGTTTGACTCTAGCAGAGGTACAGAGAAGCAGTAAAGAAGTAGCAGAATTGGAATCGACAGCCACACCATTGAAGCATACTGAGGAAGACACTAATGGCTTTATGGGTTCCCTGGTTTTCATCTTGTGCCACATGTCATCTTTCCTTCAAATTTAGGTGCTGGTAATAAGTGACTTCTTGTTGTTGTTGTTGGGTGTTACTGAGTCGACTGAGTCAATTCGGACTCATTAGGAACTCGTGTGACAGAGAAAAACCGGCCTGTAGCGTGTTCTTGGCGATCATCTTTATGGACCATCAGCTGGTCTTTCTTCTCCCGCAGAGCTCCCGGATAGGTTCAAATCACCTGTACTTTGGTTGGCCACCAGGGTTAGTTTTAGCAAGTAGTTATTTTAATAGAAAAAATATATATATGGCATTATGGAAAAGCTTAGGCTAGGAGTCTTAGTCCTCAGAGCTGAAAGAATCCTTGCATTTGGCATGCGGCCATATCCAAGCTCAACCACTTACCTGGGGGCACTAAATTCTAGGCATAGAGCCTAGTAGATAAACAGCCTCATGTGTTTTAACTTAAAAAGTCATGGCAAGCATCAAATATGGATAGGGTTAATTTGAATTTACTTCACAAATACAAGATTATTAGCAGGAGAGAATGCCCTCCAAGCTTCATAGAGGCAAAATTAACATTACTAAAAGAGAATACTACTGGTTCTTTTCTAATAAAAAAAATCAGTACTCTATGCAGTCATATAGTTTGAAAATATAAACAGATTTAGGAAGGGTTTAAAAATCGGTACCAACATAGTTATTTCTAGCATGTATTATAGGAGATATGGGACCCATCATAAGCTTTGTGTTTTTAAGGAGAAGAAAGTTCCAGATACGCTCAAAGTATCTGGAAATGGTCCGAATGGAGAATCATCACTTGCTCCTGCAAAGCTCCATTTTGATCCTGAACACTTCTGCTCCATGCTCAGCAGCCTCCTCCTCACCACCACCTTCTAACCAACAGCTCTCACTGAACATTACACTGAGCTGGGCGTTTTACGTGCATAGAGTGCTTCCTAAGTTAGGGACCTTTTGAAAAGGGCAAATGCCTCTGGAAGGTATTACCAGGTCACACAGTAGCAGTGATGGTGAAGCAAGATCCTTTGGGCATATTCCAAAACCAAACTCCGTGCCATCGAGTCGATTCTGACGAATAGAATATGGAGCATAAACCCGGGGGCTGAAGCGAAAGGGGCCTACAAGGTGGGGAAGAGGATGTTTCCCGACTTTACAGATGGGAACTCTGCACCTGCAGCAGGCCCTGATGAATGCAAGGTGTGTGTGATATTGGATTTTTAATAGGCTCCTTTTAGACAATATTTCAAAGAACCTATTAAATATTTAACAAGGGCAGCACCCTCTCTGAGTTGCTATAATTAAGAAAAAAAATTTTCCTATTAGAAAATCCCAGGTGGCGTAGTGGTTACAAGTAGAACTGCTAATCACAAGTTCAGCGGTTTGAAACCAGCAGCTGCTCCCCGGGAGAACGACAGACAAGACTGTCTATGCCTATGAAGGGTTACCGTCTCAGAAATTCACAGGGAAGTTCTACCTGTCCTGTAGGGTCACTATGCATCAGCATTGACTCAATGCCAGGGAGGGTTTGTGTTGCTGTTGTTAGAAAAGTATAGTCTTTATTCTATAAAACCTAGGAAATGTGGAAAGTCATAAAGTAAGATTGTGAAAAATAGCATTAATAGGTACATCGTCAAAATATCAGAGGGCTTCAAAAATATATCTTTTTGATGGGACAATCAATAGTCTACCACTGGTGTATAACCTCTATTCATTTAAAAGTGCATCCTCAAGCACTCCTATAGTTACTTATATTTTTTAGTAAATGTACATTTTTCAGTGATTCTACGAGGGGGCTCTGACAACTGGGGGGAGGGGGATGGGACTGAAAGGTAATGGACTTCTCCGCGGACTTGTGGCAGCCCCTGCACGCTTGCTGCTGTTCCTTGGCTGACCCAGAGAGCATGCCGCTTCCACAGGCGCCGAGTGTCTTCCTTCTTGTTTTTGGTGAGTTTCTCTGATCACCGTGGCCACCCGGGGACCCCCAGGTTATGATCATCCCGCTGATGGACAAGTCCTACTTGCCCTTGACTTTTTATCGTGTTTTGGGTGCAAATTTACAGAGCACCTCGGTTTCCCATTCAGCCATTCACACCCATTTTGATTCATGACACCGGTGGCAATCTCCCCACTGTAACATTACTCTTCCTACCTCCTCTCTGTAGCTACCACTTCCATTCCGCCTTCTGTCCTATGAGGTCCCCTGGTGACACAGTAGCTATGTGTGGGTTCAAAACCACAGTCCCTCCGAGAGAGAAAGATGAGGCTTTCTACTCCCGGGAAATCTGTGAACCGCCCCCACCCTCACCCCACCCCCCGCCCTATAGGGTTGCCATGAGTCACAATTGACCAGATGGCAGTGAGTTGGGGAATTTGTTTTTGTTTCATTTTTTCCCTTCTCTATCCCTTCCTGCCTCTGAGCTTTATCCCTGGGCAAATGCTATGCTTTTGATGTTGCATGATTGATTATTCTAGGGAATGTGTGCCTGCCTTGTGCTACTGGAACCTTCGAGGCCCGAGTGAAAGTGGAGCCATGGTACTGAGTTTTATTCTAGGCCAGCAGTTTCCTTCGTCCATAGCAATAATCCCACCGAAGTGTAGAACCAGCCCATCAGCTTTTCGGGCTGGAAGTCTTTGGGGAAGCAGACTGCCACATTTTTCTCCCTCAGAGCAACTGATGAGATCCAACGACCGATCTTTTGGTTAGCCACTGAGCGCTTTAACCAGAGTGCCACCAGGGCTCTTTCTCACAGGAATGGAATAGCAAATTTTAACTGGGCACATTTCCCAGCTTCCTTAGGCATTGCAATTATCTATGTGATTAAATTCTGACCAATGATAAATAAGCAGAAATGTTTGTGACAATTCCCTAGAACCTTCCTTAAAAAAAAACAAACAAAGCAACAGATACAAGCCATTGAATAACTCTCAAAAACTTGAAAAATCAGGAGGGCAGTGGGGAAAGTGGGGAGAGGAGGGGAGGAAGGGGGAAACAATTGCTGTGATCGACACATAACCGTGTCCCCTACAGGGAGATGAACAACAGAAACCGTGGGGGAAGGGTAAGATATGAAAATAATAATCATTTATCATTTATCAAGAGGCCACGAGAGGAGGGGGGAGGGTGGGAAAGAGGAGGGAACACTAAAGGCTCAATAGAAAATAAATGTCTAGAAAATCATGGTGGCAACATATGTACAAATGTGCTTGATACAATTGATGTATGGCTTGTTACAAGAGCTGTAAGAGCCCCCAATAAAATGTTTACAAAACAAAACAAACAGCAATTATTTTCATGAGCTGAGGTGCCCAATTGCTGGGACGGTCAGGTTCCAAGTCCATTCACCCTGGAGCACAGGCTGCCAGATGGGGTTGGCCGGGGCAGCTCTTCTCAGGACAACAGCAGAGGTTCAGAAGGACAAACAGAATGATGGAGGCTTCTTACGGTCTAGACCTATGTCTTAGTCATTTAGTGTTGCCATGACTAAAAGTAGATGGCTTTGATAAACAGACACTTACAGTCTCACAATTTAGGAAGCTAGAAGTCTGCATTCAGGGTACCAGCTCTAGGGAAGGCTTTCTCTATGTGTCAGGTCTGGACGAAGGTCATTGTCTCCTTTCAACATCTGTGGGCCTGGTGTTCCTAAAGATCTGCATGTGTCTCAGCATCAAGCCTCCTTCCTCTGGGTCTAGGAAGTTCTCAGCACAGGGACCCTGGGTCCAAAGGACATACCAGGCTCTTCTTTTTCTCTTGTAAGATAAAAGGCGATGGATGTCAAATCACAGGGGAATTCCTGTGCCATCAAATCAGGGCTGTGACCTGTTAAGGACGTATCCCACGCTTAAAACAGAATCTGACATAGACCAAAGGCAGAATAAGAGGTTACTGCATGGTTTTAAAATCAGAAATGGCGTACATCTGGATTCTATCGTTTCACCAAACTTGTTCAGTCTTTTATGCTGAGCAAATCAGCTGAGAAGCTGAGAAGAATTTGACATCTACCACGGAGGAGGGCTCATTATCAGTCACTGTCCGCAGATGAAGGCTTTCGTCTGGGGTCATGCACGGGGATGCTCACTGCAAGGAGAAAGCTGGAGCTGTCTTCTCCCCTAAAGACTACGGTCTCAGAAACGCTGCAGCGCAGTTCTGCTCTGTCCTGTAAGGTCAGAATTGACTCTACAGCGGGAGTTGTATGCAGATGACAAAGCCTTGCTTGCTGAAAGCAAAGAAGACTTAAAGCCCTTACTGATGAAGTTGTAGCTGGGCCGATAAGCAGCATCATGATAAGCACGGTGGGGGTGGAATGAAGTTCTCGAGGATTCCATTTTACTTATATCCACAATCAATGCAGTCGAGAAATCAAATCAAATCTCCGTATAACCAATTGGCTGATCATATCAGATCACATCATGGGTGATGATTCCAAATCACACCCTTTCATCAATGCCAAATCATTGATAAATTGACACATTTGGGCAGGTGGGGGAGGAAACACAATTCAACCCAGGGCAGCTTGGAACAGAAACATTACTTATCTACAATGTCAAATCCTTGCAATACTTACAGTGACCCTTATGAAACCACTAAGCTTAATAAGGCTTTGGGGGGGATGCTTTTATCAGATTTGCTGTGTACCTTTCCTGGAATTTTAAATATAACGAGTCCTCCAATTTGCCATGCTTTAGTACAAGCAGGATAGAATGAGCAATAGTGTCTGCCAGGACCATCCTTTTGCCAAAAGATTAGAAAGTTGGGTTTGTTTGTTTTTCACTGTAAGTATGACAGGGATAGGAAAATTTAAATAAACTATTGGTGGAATTTTTGTGGGAATATATTTTGTTTGGAAATAGGGTCTTTGAAGATGCTGTCAGTGGAAAAACAAAGTCATCCAGGAATAGAGGGGCCCTAATGCAACAAGCAGTTGTGTGCCATGAGTCGATTTCAACTTCTAACAGCTTGTGACAGAGTAGAACTGCCCCCATCGAGTTCCCTAGGCTGCGGTCTGTCGCAGAGCACAGCACTGGTCTTGTTCCCATGAAGCTTTCAGTTAGCAGGGAGTGCTTAACTGCTGCGCCACCAGGGCTCCTTCCCCTACATATAGTACTTCACGTTTTACATGGAAGGTTATCTACACGTCTGGTGAGTGGAAAGGTTCAGCACCATAGGTTCAATGCATATTTATGGTTCTGTGTTCTGCACCGAAGCTAGCAACAACGTTTAGAAGTGTTATCATTGCTGTTTGTACATCAGTGGAGGTAATGTTGTAGTGAGTCAACTTCTACTCGTAGTGATCCTAATTGGCCACATAGAAGTGCCCTGGAAGTTTCTCTAGGGTGCAATCTTTACAGAAATAAGCTGTCAGACCCTTCTCCCATGGAGTGACTGGGTAGATTTGAATTGCCAGTCTTTCAAGCCCTTCAGCAATGCGCCACCGGGGAGTCTCAGATCTTGTGGGACTATAGTTTTAGAGCCGCTAGCCAGATTCAAGATAACTTCAGAATGGACTGCATTTGTGAATAGGGATGCTCTTGTGGAGAGTGCTGCATTCAAAGAGCAAGCTCAGACAGGAATCCTAACTATTTTACGACTTGCAAAGGGTGGCACCTTGGTCTGCTAACTGCAGCGTTAGCTAACAGCAGCTCCTCGGGAGAAAAACGTGACTTTCTACTCCGGGAAACAGTTACACTCTCAGAAACCCACAGAGGGGTCGCTATGAGTCACCATTGACTCGATGGGCATGAGTTTGTTTTTCTGGGTTTTGTTTGATGGTCTGAATAAGGTCAACCAGGCTCCAGTTCATTAGAAGTTAATTCCAAAAGTCCCTTGGCACACATACAAGAAGAAAAGTAAAGACTCCTGGAGATCGGGCTGTGGGACTAGATCTACTGTGGGAACCCTCTTGCGCGACCATCATTGTGGCCATGAGAAAGACTGGCATGGCTAGTCCTTCCCAAAGGCCTTGAGACTTGCTTTGCTGAGAGAAATTCTGGCTCTTAAAACAAAACAAAACTTCACCTTAGGACCATACGCTCATGGGACAACCTGGTTCACAGGCAGAATATAGTTCATAAAGTTTATGTTTTATATCTTGGGTTTGGTGAGTGGTATTCAGGATCTTGAAAGCTTTGGAGTGAACATATACAACTATCCATCTCTTCTCATGCAGAGCAAAATATAAAGAAGGAAACCCAAAGCTCAGAGAATAGCTAGTAGTCTATACAAACCACAGCCTTATCTAACCTGAGACCAGAAGAACTAGATGGTCCCCAGCTACCACTACTGACCATTCTAAACAGAGTCACAAAAGATGGGTCCCAAAAGAGGAGGAGGAAAATGTGGAGCAGAACTCAAATTCTTGGAAAGTCCTGACTTATTGAACTGGATGAGTCTCGAAGATTCCCTTGGACGACTGCCCCAAGACACTCTATAAACCTTAAACTGGACTATCTCCTCAATGCAACATTTAGCTAACTAGCATATTGGCTCATAAAAATAATAATTTAAAGAATACTGCTAGTTGTGTCATACTTTAAAACAACAAAAAACACCACTATCTACATGAGAGCAGATGGTGAAGATCTACTCTAAAGTTGACAAGGTGGTGGAAAAGCAGACCAGATTACTGGAAGGGAATCATCCAGAAGAGAATGAATGAGCTGTCTGTACATGGTGGAGAATGTTGCCAATGACACTGAACAGTCTGTTCAGTGATTGTTAAAACAAACACCAATAAAACTCATTGCTACTGAATCAATTTTGAGTCATGGTGACCCTCAAGGACAGGGTAGAACTGCCCCTGTGGCTTTCTGGGGCTAAAACTGTACACAGGAGTAGAAAGCCTCATTTTTCTCCTGCAGAGCAGCTGGTGGTTTAAAACTGCTGACCTTGCAGTTGACAGCCCAACATGTAGCCACCACACCACCAGAATTCCTCTTAGTGAATGTTAAAAGGAAACCAACTTGGCTGCATAAACTTTCACTGAAAACAGAGTAAAATGTTATTTTTAAAAGTCTATCGATCACAACAGTGACAAAACAGAAAAGGTTCATCTGAATGTGGGAAATGCTAGTGAGAAATATTACCATTAAAATGTGCTCCAGATAAATAAATAGATGAATAAATAAAGGAATAAATTTTTAAAATGGTGCTCCTTAGTTTCAAAAGAGATAGGAGAATCTCAGGGTTTAAGAGTTAAAATCGGTTCACTTTACAATCAGAGGCAAAGGGTACATCATTACAACAATTGACAGAAAGATCGGTTTGGTCATCCAAATGGTTTCACCATCAAAGATCTCTATCTCTGCTGATTTGCATATAAATTTAAAAAGTCCCAAACCCACTGCCATCAAGTCTGTTCTAACTGATAGTGATCCTATACAGGGTTTTTGAGACCACATCTTGTTTTAAAAAATCATTTTATTGGGGGATCTTACAGTTCTTATCACAATCCATAGAGCCATCCATTGTGTAAAGCACATTTGTACATTTGTTGCCATCATCATTTTCAAAACACTTTCTCTCTACTGGAGCCCTTGTTATCAGCTCCTTATTTTTTACCTCCCCCCCTCCCTCATGAGCCCGTGATCATTTATCATTTTTTTTCATGTCTTACACTGACCAATGTCTCCTTTCACCCACTTTTCTGTTGTTCACCCCCCTGGGAGGGGGTTATATGTAGATCATTGTGATCGGTTCTCCCTCTCTCCCCCCACCTTTCCCTTCCCCTCTTGGTATGGCTACTCTCAATATTGATCCTGAGGGGTTTATTTTTCCTGGTTTCCCTGTATTTCCAGCTCTATCTAAACTCATGTACATGCTCTGGTCTAGCCAGATTTGTAAAGCAGAATTTGGGTCATGATAGTTGGGGGAAGGAGGCATTAAAGAACTAGAGGAAAGTTGTGTGTTTCCACGGTGCTATAGTGCACCTTGACTGGCTGGTCTCTTCCTTGTGACCCTTCTGTAATGGGATATTCAGTTGCCTACAGATGGGCTTTGGGTCTCCACGCCACACTCCCCCCTCATTCACAATGATATGATTTTTTTTTCTGGGTCTTTGATGCCTGATACCTGATCCTGTCAACACCTTATGATCACACAGGCTGGTGTGCTTCGTCCATGTGGACTTTGTTGCTTCTCAGCTAGATGGCTGCTTGTTTATCTTCAAGCCTTTAAGACCCCAGATCCCATATCTTTTGATAGCTGGGCACCATCAGCTTTCCTTACCACATTTGCTTATGCACCCATTTTGTCTTCAGCGATTGTGTCAGGAAGGTGAGCATCACGGAATCTGAGACCAAATCTTTACTGGAGCAGACAGCCTTATCTATCTCCCATGGGGTGCCTAACCCACTGTGCCACCAGTGCTCCTTAAATTTGTATATAGCATTTCCACAAAAGACCTACTTAAATTGTGTAGCCAAAATGTCTTAGATAAGTTGATAAAGGTCTGGCGTGAGCCAAGGCACTAGAGAGTTATAACCGCTCCTCCAATTTTCAGAGCTAAGTTAAGTCATGCACAGCCTCTTGCTTCATAGACAGACAAAAACAAAAACCAAACTCATAGTGACCCTACAAGACTGGGTAGAACTAACTGCCTCATGTGGGTTTCTGAGACCGTAAATCTTTATAGAAGGAGAAAGCAGCGTGGTTTTGAACTGTTGACCTTTTGGTTTAGGCAGCCCAGTGCATAACCCACTACACCACCAGGGCTCCTTTGGATACTGGTACCTAGTTACAACAACAAAAAAGAAGAAGAAGCACTCTTTGAGAGCAGTTTAGATATCCCTAAAAGTCATTTAACTGTATCTTGGATGAAAGAAATAATTAAACTTGTTTTTTTGTTTTAGTTCTTGTGGGTTGTTTTGTTTTTTTTAATTTTAGGAGCCTATTATGGACTAATAGCAATTTCTGTCACACAGAAAGCTTCTGAGAGCCATCTATTAGAGTGGAGATGTGGCTGGATAAGGTAAAATAAATGAACTTTGACCCAGTCAAATGCTAGACCCAGTCATTCTGTGGATTTTTCCCATTTTCTGTATTGGGTAGAATAAACACAAGTGGCAAAAATTCCCAGATGTCTTTCCTAACTATGGAATAAGGGCTATTACTGTACAGAGAACCAAATGGAAGACACTACAGTTTCCGCCCCCAACTAAAGTAGCAAATCAAAGGCAATACTATGCCCCTGGGGACATTTCAGATATTAACGCCACTGTTTGTGGCCTACCCAACAGATGTTTTTACTTGCTAAACAAAACTCCTTGTTGTTTTTTTTTTTTACTTTAAAGTTAAAAGACAACCATGTGCTTCAAGGAGACTGTACTCCTCCCCAGTACCGGAGGGTGAATCTTAAGTAGCCTAAGCTCAAGTCTAAATAATTCCACTCTTCTTGAATTAATTGATTTGGGAATTGGAACGTGATGCCACTCTGGCCAAGGAGATGTGAGGGAAGGAAGCTGGGGACTGAGTGGACCCTCACACAGTCTTGAAGAACAGCACGCACTGTTGGCAGCAAGATCAGACGGTGATTCTCCGCCCAGCGGCTGGTTCGATAGGTACTGTGGCAAAATGTTAGTGCCCCAGACACTGGCATATAGCTTTATAGATGGGAGAGGTTCTTTGTTCTATTAATTAATGGATTCTGCTCATTATATTCTGCAACTCAATGAAGTATTATAATTCTATTAATGATAGACACCAGAGACATGTTGTTTTCAGGTGGCAAAACCAGTAACAGTTGGAGCTGGGCATCCCAGTGGCAATGACTTGCATTTGTCTATTAATTTCTTCTGGATGTCTTGGTTCCCTGGATTACATTGGATCCTGTATTTCCTAAAACTTGATTCTGTGAATAGCCTGTGGGCCTTTGGTATTGATAGTTAGTTAGTTAGTTAGTTAGTTAGTTAGTTAGTTAGTTAGGTAGGTAGGTAGTTAGGTAGTTAGTTAGTCTGTTGTAAGGCGACATTGAGTTGGTTCCCACTCATATTGACGCTATGTACAACAGAAGGAAACACTGCCTAGTCCTGTGCCACCCTCACAACTGTTCTTATGTTTAAGCCCATCGATGCAGCCACTGTGCTGATCCATTTTGTCAAAGGTCCTCCTCTTTTTCTGCTGCCGCTACTGTACCAACCATGATGTCTTCTCCCGGGACTGGTCTCTCCTGACATGTCCAAAATACGTGAGCGAAGTCTCGTCATCCTTGCCTGTAAGAAACATTCTAGCTCTACTTCTTCCCAGATAAATTTATTTGGTTGGTTGGTTGTTTTGGTAGTCCATAGTACTTTCATTATTCTTCAAATACTTCAATTCCTCTTCGGTCTTCCTTATTCGATGTCTAACTTTTACATGCCTATGAGTTGAGGCAGTTGAAAGTGCCATGGCATGGGTTAGGAGCACCTTCGTCCTCCTTGCCTTTCCACACTTTCAGGAGGTTGTGTGCAGTAGGTTTCCCAACACAATGCGTCATTTGGTCTCTTGACTGCTGCTATCAAGAACATTGATTGCGGATCCAAGTGAAACAAAATCCTTGACAACTTCAACCTTTTCTCCATTTACCACGATGTGACCTACTGGTCCAGTTGTGAGGATTTGGGCTTTCTTTACATTGAATTGAATCTCTACTGAAGGCTGAAGGCCTTGGTCTTCATCAGCTAGCCCTTCATCAGCTAGTTCTCCTTTCAGCAAGCAAGGTTTTTCCATCTGCATACTGCAAGTTGTGAATAAGCCTCTCTCTAATCCTGACACCATGTGCTTCTTCATATAATCCAGCTTCTCTGATGATTTGTTCACCATACAGATTGAATAAATATGGTGAAAGAATGCAACCATGATGCACACCTTTCCTAATTTTAAAACCTGTAACACGTCCTTGTTCTGTTCACACAACTACCTATTGATTCATGTACAGCTTCAGCTTCATGATGAGCACAATGGAGTGTTCTGGAATTCTCATTCTTCTCAATGTTATCCATAGTTTGTTATGGTCCAAGAGTCAAATGCCTTAGCACAGTCAATAAAACACAAGTAAACATCTTCTGGTATTCTGTGCTTCAGCCAAGATCCAGCTGACATCAGCAATGATGTCCCTTGTTCTACATCCTCTTCTGAATCTAGCCAAACCTCTGGCAGTTCCCAGTCAATGTGCTGCTGCAGCCTTTGTTGGATGAACTTAAGTAAAATGTTATTGCCATGTGACATCAATGATATTGTTCTATAATTTGAGCATTCTGCTGAGCATTTCATTAGAATGGGTACAAATATGAGTCTCTTGTGTGTTAGCCAAGTAGCTATCTTCCAAATTTCCTGGCATAGACAAGTGAGTGCTTTCCAGTGCTTTATCAGCTTGTTGAAACAGTTCAATTGGTATTCCATCAAATCCTAGAGCCTTGTTTTTGGCTAACGCTTTCAGTTCAGCTTGGACATCTTCCTTCAGTATCATCAGATTTTGCTCATATGCTACCCCTTGAAACGGTAGACTTTCGACTAGTTCTTCTTGGTACAGTGGCTCTGTGTATTCTTTCCATCACCTTTTGATGCTTCCTGCGTCGTTCAATATTTTGCCCATAGTAGCTGAGTTAGCTTATTGCACCAGCCTGGCTGATAAACACATGTGGGGTTAATTGAAGGGCAGAGGGATAAATGGCTCGGTGAGCCCCACCTTTCAGTTCTCGGGTCTCTTGCTTTGTGATGGTCGCACCAAGGTGCAGCTGCCTTAGCAGTTTCCTGCTTCAGCTTGCAAGGCTGACTTCCTGCAATACATCCCTGAGGAGAAGCCACATGGACCTACTCCGATGCAGCCCTGGGTGCTGGAGCAGCCGTGTGGAGACCCCTGCCAGTGCTGAGATGCTTACACGTTCCCTGACTCAGCTTTCTTCCTGCAGTCGGCGTCACTGCGTCTGCTTTGTGAGATGGAGGAGGACTTTGTGGACTGGTGTTGGACATATGGTTTAATGGGTTAATGTTGGACTTGTGGACTTGGGCAGCACTGGGTTGGGATGTTTTCTTGATGCACACTTAACCTTTATATAAAACTCTCTCTCATACCTGAGTTTCTGTGGATTTGTTTCTCTAAAGTACCCAGACTAACACAGAATCTTTCAATATTGTAACTAGAGGTTTGATTTTTTTCTTGAGCTTTTCGGTTTCAGATCTGCTGAGAATGTTCTTCCTTTTTGGTTTTCTAACTCTAGGTCTTTGCATATTTTATTATAATCTTTTACTTTGTCTTCTTGAGATGCCTTTTGAAATCTTTCTTTTTTTCTAAGACAACAAAAAAACAATGTTTTTTTCTAAGACAATACAAAAGCATTTTAGAAAGAATATATGGTTTTTGTAGAAAGGTACATCTATCAGGGTTCTTTGCAAACAATTGAAATGAATATATATATATATCACATCTTAAATTAGAATTCTTTTTTTTAAATAATTTTATTGGGGGCTGGAACAATTCTTATCACAATCCATTGTGTCAATACATCCATTGTGTCAAGCACATATGTTGCCATCATCATTCTCAAAACATTTGCCTTCTACTTGAACCCTTAATATCAGCTCCTCATTTTCCCCCTCCATCCTGCCTCCCCCCTCCCTGATGACCCCTTCATAATTCATAAATTATTATTATTTTGTCATATGTTACACTGTCAGATGGCTCCCCCAATCCTCTTTTCTGCTGTCCATCCCCCAGGGAGAAGGCTATACATAGATTCTTGTAATCGGTTCCCCCTTTCCACCCCACATTCCCTCCACCCTCCAGGCATCGCCACTCTCACCACTGGTCCTGAAGGAGTCATCTGTCCTGGATTC
>NW_022103896.1:40134275-40139585 GCF_000313985.2 Echinops telfairi | reverse complement strand
CTGCTCTGCTCCCATGGTTGCTCTGCCGCATACTTTAGTGGTTTGCCTCGGTGTCGAGGGGTCAGTCTGAGCCAGTCCCAACACTGAGTCTCTAGTGTTGTCCCCCTTGGGGCCCTGGGCCAGCAAGAGACGGCGTGTCTCCTAGTGGGATCAGCCATATGATCCACTCTGTGGATTGGCTGCTCTGAGAGGGGATATCATCCTCCAGGCCTGGTGGGCCAGGATGTGCTCCACTCTCTCTTCCTCCCCCTTCATTTGCTCCCATGTGCTCTGATCAGATATGTCCCTCTCCCCTAGCTGCAGCTTCAGTGCCGTCCTCTAAAGTAAATTCTTCTGGGGGGATGGACAGTTGTCCATGTAGCTGGTATGGGGGAAGAATTCTTTTTTTTTTTTTGGCACAACCTCAAACAAACTTTTGTTATCGGCAGCCCATGTTTCAGTACCCACTGGAAGGAAGGTCAGATACAGGTGCCAATACAGGTCAGCTGGCCAAGGGGAATGGTATAGACCATCTGCCACCTGGGTAGTTGGTGAGAAAAGCCTACCTCAGAATACATGACCTGACTGCCACTTGGACCAGGAAGAACCTGAGAGGCTGGAGGGGGGTTTGAGGCACACAGAACTCACCGCCCAGCATATATAGGACCAGTACACAGGGGACCACCTAGAATACAGGCCCACCGGAACCCCCGGCACCCCCAGCCTGGCTAGGCTGTGGTTGTGCATGGGCTTCTCTCGGGTCTTCCTGGCACCACACATGGCCTGTCTCCTCTCTTAGTGGGCAGGTTGTCATCAACAGAGTCATAGGTGTGTCCAGAGAGGCTGTGAGGAAGTGCCACCCTTTGACAAACGTCGTCTTCTGCCATCCTGACAAAGCCAAGGTCCACTGGGCAGCACATGTGGGATGAGGGACAGGCCTCTAAACCTCATCAACATGTGTGTACATGCTCATGCATGGAAGCCAATGAGTTTGTGTGTGTGTGTGTGCCTGTACCTGAGTGCATGTGTGCCCACATATAGGCATACATGCTTACGGTGTGTGAGGGTATGATGTGTGTTGGCATGTGTGCCTTGTGTGTATAAGTGTATGTGGGATGTGTGTGTGCAAATGTGCCTTTTATATATCATTTGTGCCCATATGTGTATCTACATGTGAGTGTATGCATTTGCAAATGTGTATCATGTCTACAAGTATGCACACATATGTGTGCATGCCCTATGTGTAAATGTATGGTATATGTGTGTATGTGTGCACATGTGCCTTGTGTAAACACGTGTCTGTGTGTGTATATGCCTGTGTGAGCATGGGTACCTGTGTGTACAAGTGTGTGTGTATAATTGTGAACTGTGAGAGTGATATGCATGTGTCTGGGGGCTCGCCATGTATGTTCACATATGCACAACATTCCTGGGACCTCGTGTCAGACACGGGTCTCCCCCCAGGCTGGATGTGGACACAGAAATTACACAGATCAAAGCTCTGATCCCCAGGATGCTGTCTGAGTCTCCCATGGTTGTGCAATGTGGATATGGAGGGTCCTGTCTATGCCAGGCCCACCTTGGGGTGGGGTTAGGTCTATAGCCTGAACTCGTGAGTACTGGTCTCCCATTGGGTGGGGTCCTTGTCCAGTATGCTGTGCTCTGGCAGTCTGTATCCTCAAGGATGATGGTGTGGGTTCTGGTGCCGTAGTCTGGGCAGCGCATGCATCCCGCCGCATCCTTGGTCAGGATGCCCTGGTCCCCAAGGGCCAGTCTGGCAGTTGTGCCTCCTCGGTGTTAGGCACTCTGAGGAGCTGGGCGATGAGGGCGTCCTTGGGCAGAGTCTGGCTCTGCTCCAGCCTACTGGAAGAGCCGCATCCCAAAGCTCAGTGTCCGCCAGGGCGTGTCCAGCAGTGCATTGCTTAGTCCATAAGGAGCCTGGAGTGAGGACTATGGGCTCAGGCTGCCCTCAGTTTCCATGGAAACACATAATGTCTCCCTTGACTGTGCTTAAATCAGCTGTGATCAGATTGAAGCCATTGTACAGGTGCCCCTCTGTGGAGATCTTTAGGAAGGACAAGCTGTCTGTCATTGGTCAGCAAGTGGGTGACCAGTTCACCCCTGCCCCGGGCGTCCCTATCCAGCCTCAGCTGCAGGTCATCATTGAGTGCCGCCAGTTTGTCCTGCCTTCCTTCCCTTCCTCCCTGTCCAGCCCCCGGAGAACCTCATCCTTGATCCCCCAGATGTCGGTTCGCTTGGACAGCCGGTGGTAGAACTCCTCAGTTGGCTGCTAGGAAGAGCCTGTAAGCATTTTTGGAAACAGTGCGAGAGTCAAACTTGAAGATGATACACGGGGTTCTCTCAGAGGCTGCCTCCCACAGTCACAGTCGGCTGCCTCTCTCTCGCTGCCACCTCCAACTTCTAGAATTCATTTTAAATGATGGCAAAGCCTGACAGATGTACCTTTCTACAAAAATCATGCTTCTTTCATAAACATATTTGTTTCACATTCAGTTTTTGTAATATATATATACGTATATATAATATTGGGGTTTCAGTGAAAGTTTACATAGCAAGTTGGAGTCCCATATGAAAATTTTCACACAAAATTTTCAGTGACATTATCCCATTATGAGTCGAAATCAAGTCAATAGCAGTGAGTGTGAGTGTTTTAGTTTCAGTAATCACAATGTGCCAACATTTTCTCTGTTGGTTTCAATTCCAGTACTTTGGCTTCCCTGCCCCTTCATCATCTCTACTTTGCTTCTGAGTAATTGCTGACATCTTGGTCTCACATATTTAGTTTTTAAATGGTATGCCAATCTTGAAGAAAATCACCTTTATTTTGTATGCCTAGCCACTGTAATGAAATTGCAAAGACCTGGGGTTAGAAAATCAGAAGAGATTATAATCAGAAGAGATAAAATCAGAAGAGAAGCAAATACTAGGAATTTCTTAAGTTGAAAAGCGAGGGAAAAACTTGAGCTCTGAGTTGAAATATTGAAGGATTCTATAGGCAAAGTATTGAATGACTGAGGAATCATCAAAAGATGATGGAAGGAATCAGAATCATTGTACCAGAATAACACTGATGAAACGCTTAACTATCTTCTAGTTCTTTAATGTTTCCTCCACTTACTATTATGGTCTTAGTTTTACCTCATTAATCTTTTTAGACCTATGTTCACTTGTATAATTATGTTCATTCGATACAAAAAATCCAAGATAGATAAACCCTTCAGAAATAGTAATGGGAAAAATCATTCCCTGGGGGCACAGAAAGAGAGGTGGGGAGGGGGAAGTGACAGCAATGATCACTGTATAACCCCAGTTGGAGGAAATGAATAACAGAATTATAGGTGAATGGCTACATTGGATGGTGTCAGATATGGCAAATAATAATAATAATATATAATAATAAGGGTTCCTGGGGGGGCAGGATGAGGCAGGGAGGGGATAAAGGGGACTGATGTCAAAGAGTTCAAGAGGAAAGCTAATGTGTTGAAAATTATGGTGGCATCAATTGTATAATTATGGTTGATCTAATTGAATTATAGATTGTTATAATATCTCTAAGAGCTCCCAATAAAATGATTTCAAAAAAGAATCACTGTGCCAAAAAGAACTGGCTGATGTCAACCATTTCAAGAAGTAGCATAGAATCAAGAACTGAAGGTATTAAAGGAAGACGTCAAAGCTGCACTGAAGGCATTAGCAAAAACCAAGTTTTCAGAAATTGACAGATCACCAAGTAAAATGTTTCAACAAACCGATATAGTGTAAATGTGCTCACTCATCTATAGCAAAAATTTGGAAGACACTTATCTGGCCAACTGATTGTAAGTGAGACACACTCCTGTACATTCCAAAGAAAGGTGATTCAGATGTGGAATTTATCAAACAATATCATTAATATCACAAATAAATAAAGATTTGCTAAAAATAATTCAAAAATGTCTGTAGCAGTACATCAGCAGGAAACTGCCAGAAATTCAAGACAGGTTTAAAAGTGGAGTGAAAAAATGGATATCATGGCTGGTGTCAGCTAGAACTTGATTGAAAGTAAAAAATAAAAGAAAGATGTTTAATTGCATGTTATTGACTATACTAAGACACTTGATCGTGTGGATCATAACAAATTATGGATAGCATTGCAAAAAATGAGAATTCCTGTAGAACACTTCATTGCGTTCCTGTGGAACCTGTACATAGACCAACAGGCAGTTCTTTGAACAGAACAAGGGAATACTTCATGGTTTAAAATCAGCATAGGTGTGCACCAGCATTGTACCCGTTCATGACACTTAATTAATTTGTATGCTGAGCAAATCATCCAAGAAGCCAGGCTGTGATAAGAAAAATGAGACAGTAAGATTGGAGGAAGTCTTGCTATGCAGATAGTCAGATATGCAGGAAGTCAGATCTGCAGATGGCACAACCTAACTTGCTGAAGATGAAGAGGACTTGAAGCACTTATTGGTGAAGATCTAAGACTGTAGCCTCCAATTATACCTTAACATTAAAAACCCCCTAAAATTCTGGGCCTCTCCTCAAGTACTCCCTCAACACAAGAACACTTTGTTCTATTAACCTGGCATTTCATGATGCTCACCTTCCCAACACAATTGCTGCAGACAAAGCGAGCACATAAGCACATGAAAAAAGCTGATGGTACCCGCCTATCAAAAGATATAGCATCTGGGGTCTTAAAGGCTTGAAGATACATAAGCGGCCATTTAGCTCAGAAGCAATAAATCCCACATGGAAGAAGTAGACCAGCCTGTGTGATCATGAGGTGTCAATAGAATCAGGTTTCAGGCACCAAAGACCCAGAACAAAAAATCATATCATTGTGAATGAGGGGAAGTGTGGAGTGGAGACCCAAAGCCCATCTGTAGGCAACTGGACATCCCCTTTCAGAAGGGTCGTAAGGAAGAGATGAGCCAGTCAGGGTGCAGTACAGCACCTATGAAACATACAACTTCCGGCGCGGCGGCAGCCCCCGCGCAGGCTGGTCTGCGTGCCCGCGCCTTCCTCCTTCCTCCCCAGCGGCTCCCGGGAGGGTGAGATGGCAGATGAGATCGCCAAGGCTCAGGTCGCCCGGCCTGGCGGCGACACAATCTTCGGGAAGATCATCCGCAAAGAAATCCCAGCCAAAATCATTTTTGAGGATGACCGGTGCCTTGCTTTTCATGACGTTTCCCCGCAAGCACCAACACATTTTCTGGTGATACCTAAGAAGTACATTTCCCAGATTTCTGTTGCAGAAGATGATGATGAAAGTCTCCTTGGACATTTAATGATTGTTGGCAAGAAATGTGCAGCTGACCT
>NW_022103896.1:40132198-40133498 GCF_000313985.2 Echinops telfairi | reverse complement strand
AGTTGTATGAGCCCCCCCAAAAAATGATTTAAAACAAAACAAATATGCTTGACATGATGGATGGAAGTATGGATTGTGATAAGAGTTAAGTGAGTCCCAATAAAATGATTAAAAAAAGAAAGAAAAAAAAGAAACAAATTCCTCATGGCTAACTAATATGAAATATAATGCTAAATGGAAAAACAAGTTATCAAGGATTTCATTTTACTTGGATCCACAATCAGTGCCCATGGAAATATTGGTCAAGAAATCAAATTATTTACATTAGGCAAATGTGCTCCAAAAGATATTTTTAATTTGTTAAAAGAAACAACGATGTCACTTTGAAGAGTAATTGCTCCTTTCCCAAGCCATGGCACAAGGGGTCATCAAAATATTCCTGGGAAAATGGAATTACACAAACATGCAATTTTTTTGAATAACATTTTTGAAACCCCCTCATATTTTCAATCATTTCATATGTCCATCTGGACAATGACTAAGGCAACCCATAGAAGAATTGATGCGTTTGAGTTACGGTGTTGGCATAAACAGTATTTCACATACCACAGATTGTCAAAAGAACCAACAAACCCATCTTAGAAGAAGAGCATCCACCGTGGTCCTTGGAAATCATTATGACAAGACTTGGTCTCACATACCGTACATATTCATGTATAAGTCGACGCTTCCAGCACATTTTAAATGCAATTTTTGTGGTAAAATTAGGTGTCTCGGCTTGTATTCGGGTCGGCTTATACTCGAGTATATATGCCATGTTTTCAGAAGGGACCAGTCCCTGGAGAAGGACATCAAGCTTGATAAAATGGAGGGGCAGAGAAAGAGAGGAAGATCTTCCATGAGATAGATCAATACAGCGGTGGAAGAACGAGTTCAAGCAGAGCCAAAAGTGTGTGGGTGACAGAGGACTGGAGAGTGCTTTATTCTGGTGTACATAAGGTCACCACGAGGGGTAAGTGACTAAAAACCGAAAAATAAAATAAAATAAGCCAAACTCACTGCCACCTGGTTGATTCCACCCTTAGAGTTGGACCTTAGAGGTAACCTTAGAAGACAAAGTAGAACTGCCCCTGTGGGTTTCTGGGACTATAAACTCTTTATAAGAGTAGAACGTATATTTCTCCTGAGGAGTGGCTGGTGGTTTCAAACTGCTGACCTGGTGGTTAGCCACCCAACACTATGCCACCAGAGCTCCTTTTAATTGACTCAAAGGCACCTAAAAATAACAATAACACCTGATATTTCACTAAACGGTGATGTTAGGGGATAGGTTTGGTTCTAAATTTAAAGAGTGAAAAGG
>NW_022103896.1:40129724-40131556 GCF_000313985.2 Echinops telfairi | reverse complement strand
AGAACTGGAAACACAGGGAATCCAGGACAGATAAACCCCTCAGGACCAATAATGAGAGTAGAGATACCAGGAGGATAAGAGGAAGGTGGGAGAGAAAGGAGGAACCATTCACAAAGATCTACATATAATCCCCTCCCTGGGGGACAGACAACAGAAAAGTAGGTGGAGGGAGAAATCGATCAGTGTAAGACATGAAAAAATAATAATTTATCAATTATAAGGGTGAGGGAGGGAGGGCCAGGAGGGAAGGGAAAAAATAAGGAGCTGATACCAAGGGCTCAAGTAGAAAGACAATGTTTTGAGAATGATGATGGCAATAAATGTACAATTGTGCTTGACACAATGGATGTATATATGACTTGTGATAAGAGTTGTATGAGCCCCCAATAAAATGATTTAAGAACAAAAAAGAACACATGAATGAATCCCAAGTCATTATGCCAATAAAGAAACATAAACAATTTTTTTAAGTGAACTAAGTTATGCTGATCAGCTGAGATATCCCATGAGACCATGATCCTAAACTTTCAAATGCAGAAAATTAATCTTGGAAGGTGTTTTTTCTTATGTCTATGGAATAACTATGCTCTGTCTTCAATAAATATATGTGCATCTACACATTTGTTTTTACCACATACCTACAGCCTTGGAAACACTTAATAGGGTGGCTATGAATTGGAATCAAGTCCATGACAGTGGGTTTTTTTTTTGTTTTATAGATACTTCAACCTGTTCTCACCTATGTGTACACCTGAACCTAGCTGTACCAACTAATATGTCTACACCCACTCGTATGTGCTCCTATTTTGGTTGTGCTGTTTTCTATGGCCATAATCAGAGTCACTCTTCCCATTATCAAAATTAAGAAATCTCTATTATCTAAAGCACTTCCTCTCCCCCGCCCTCTCCTTCTCCCTACTGACCACTAAGGAGCTACGGTCATATGTATCTAGGGAAACCATAGTGAGCAAAACAGGCACAGATCTTTGGCTTCTTGGTGCTTGACTTTTGAGTTAGCAGTTTGTGCAAAGGCATGAAGATAGAACGAGCCTGTTGTGAGAGCAGAAAAGTGACTAGTGTTCGGTGTGGTCAGTGCATGCGGTGCAAGGAGACAGGAACAGGAGAGAGACTGTGAGGCAGGTAGGGGTCAGGTTAAATAAGCTTTAAGGTGATGCCTAGGGGCATAGACCGGGACCCTGGGAAATGGAGTTCAGACAGGAGAGGACTGTGGTCAGATTTGTAGTTTAAAAAGGTAGTGTGGAGAGAACTCTCTAGTGCACAATGATTCAGGAGGTTCCTGGAGGTAGTCAAAAAGGTGCGCAAGGGGGAGTGCCTTCATTATGAAAGTGTGGCAAATTGTGACTTATGTGGCTAGCTTCTTGTGATTATGCAGAAGCTCAGCTGTCACACATTTCCTCAGCCCCGCTAGGGAGTGATCTTTTTCCTGTGGCTAAAAACAGTGGATCAGACATCACATCCTCCAAGAAGCCTTCCTTCACTAAGGAAGACAGAGAGAGAGAAGTGTAATTTCTATGAGAGCCAGGATCTCATCTCTATTGTTGACCTCTATAACCAGAGGGGCACATAGTAGAAGCTTACCAACAGGTGTGTAGTGGATGCACACTGACGTCGCATGCTTATCTTCAGGTAAGTGCGTGCACTCAGGCCAGTGGGAGGAAAGGCCCTTGTGGTGAGACCATGGGGTTGGGGAGTGGGCAGGGAGATAGAAGCCACTGAGTCAGAGGGGACCTTCTAGGATGGACTTTCTTTGGACTCCTTAGCTTGTCTTCCATGTTAGTACAGCTTTATGGGCCTGAGCAAGTTAATGAATG
>NW_022103896.1:40124824-40128275 GCF_000313985.2 Echinops telfairi | reverse complement strand
TTGAGCTTTGCTACTATGTGAAAGCTGATCCCTTGGTTTCTTGGACTTTCAACAGAAAGGCTCCTGACTAAGTTAAAGATGAGCAGTAATCCATTCATCCGTCTCTATATCTGCTTATTAATATTGTCTTTACTTTCAGGTAATAATTCTCAAATCCGTTTGTGTGCCTTTTCCCTGGACTTAATCAAAAGGAGCCCTGGTGGTATAGAACCTCCCCACCACCCCCACCCCCACTGCGCCTCCCGCTGCCTTCTGTTTTAGAAGTTCTCCTCTCCCTTCCTGTCCTTCAGATCTTAAAGGAGCCAGAGGGAAGAGCATTTTTTGCAGGGGTGATTCTCACAGCTTATTTTTGTTTTGTTTCTCTCAAATCTCCTGACATGTTTATGTTAGATACTACTGTGGGGCTCGTGTGTGTTAGTCACAGAATCTTAAAAGAGATTATTAGCATAGCTGTGGCTTTTCCGCCTTTAAAATAAACCCCATCTTCCTTGGAATTTGTATTCCTCAAGGGATCGTCTCTTTCCAGCTACACATAATACTAAACATTTTAATCAAATATGCGATCAAAAATATTTTCCATTTTGTTTCTTTTATTTATTTATTGGACTCATATTACTCATTCCTTTTTTGAAAAGGGATTAATTGGGAATATAAAGCTTCAGCCTTTACATTCCAAAATAAGAGAAAATAAGTTCTTGTTTCTGGGACATATAAAATATCAGTCTAATTGGACATTGTTTAGTTTAGTCATGTATAGCATGAGTGTGTATTTTAGTTATTGATATTTAATTGAAGTAATTGTTCTTTGGGGGGCGTCTTTGTTAAAGTTAAGGGGTTAGGTTTTAGTATATGCCCTGAGCAGATTATATAGAGATTTTTTTTTCCATGTTTTGCTTGTTTTAGGATTCTCTTGTTATGCTGAAAACAGCCCAATCCCCCTCTCTCTCTCATTTCCGGATGCAGGGGAGTATCCTGGCATGTGTGCATCTTTGAGTCCCAGGCAGGAGGATCAGGGGATGGATCCCATCTTCACCACAAGCTGGGAAAGCTCACAGGCTGATGGGGTCCTTCAGTATCAGGCACAAAGCTCTCCTCGCACTGCTTGGGTCTGATCTTCACGCCGGAGCCCCGCACTGGCCTTGCTTGATGTGTTTACTTGCCCCAAGTTTACACACCGTTTGCTTCTTCTCCCTGGCGGTTCCCACTGGCTCTGATTCATAACTGGTCTTAATGTCTCTGCTGATAAATAGCTTGGCTTTCATTGTCCCCATAGGGCACTGACCCTGGACCACTTCCTAGTCTTTTTTAAAAATTAGCATATAATTCACATCCACACATTGCGATGGTTTGATCATATTAAAGAGTTTTGGTGCGATCACCACCACAATCAATTTTAGAATATTTTCTTCTTTCTTGTACTGATTATTATTCGCTTCCCATTTCCCCCCAACTTCCCTTACCGTACCCTAAGAAACTAGTAATCGGGTTACTGTCCCTGATTTATCACCTGTCTTCTATGATTTATTTACCTCTATGATTTTCATATACAGGAAAACAAACCAAAACAACAACAAAATAAAACACAGAAAACCCTCAGCTGAAAAGAAAGCAGAAAATACTAAAAATTAGATCCAATTTAAAATGGATCAAAACTACATCTGCATTAATGCTCTTTCCAGTGCACTCTGTCTGATAGCAGGGCTAGTCACCTCCCTGGTCAGTGGTCAGAGGGGCTCCTCCGGCAGCTAATCTATGTGGGGACCCTACAACTAGACTTTCACTGCCATCCATAACCTTCTGCAAATAGGTGCTCAGAATATACGCTCTAGTGCCCTGCATTACCGCCTCTGGATTTAGATGTTATTATTTACAGTCCTTGGATCACACGGGCTGGTGTCCGTCTTCTTTGCGGACTTAGCTGACACCTACCTCACTCAGATGGCTGCCTGGTTGAAGACAATGGCTTCCTCATCTCCAGCCAGTCACAGTCATCTTGACCTCCAGCCCTGGGGCTAATTCACCCCTCTGCTGTCCACTGCTTGCAGACAAGTGGGGAAGCTCAGGCAAAGAATCAGGAACCCAGAGGGAAGTTGCCCCTCCACATTCTGGGAGTTACAGCTCCAGGACTCTTGAGAGATGATTTGAACCAAAAGAAGAATTACACCCTGGAAGAGAAAGGAAGCTCTTAGGGCTGCTGCAAAGTGGTTACAGGCTCTTCCTTTCTTTCTATTTTAGAAACGTTGTATTGTGTTTTAGGCGAAAGGTTACATAGCGAAGTAAATTCCCACTTGAGAAGTAATATACAAATTGTTCTGGGACATTGACAATTATCACAAGTTGCCAGCATTCTAATTCTTTTCATCCTGTGTGTTCTGTTTCCATTGCTCCAGCCTCTTCCCCCTATTTGTCTTTTCATGTTTGCTTTTGGGTAAACGGTGACTATTTGGTTGATTATTTAAGGGAATGCAGTACTCATGGGTGCTATTGTTTACTTATAAGCCAACTAATCCTCTAGGATTAGTTTCAGTGCCAAGTTCAGAGTTATACTTAGTGTGATAATCGTAGGGGCTCTTCTAGTCTCTATTGGTCGAGAGCAGTGGTTCTCAACTTTCCTAATGCCACGGCCCTTTAATACAGTTCCTCATGTGGTGACCCCAACCATGAAATTATTTTCGTTGCTACTTCATAACTATACATTTGCTACTGTTATGAATCATAATGTCAATATCTGATATGCAGGATGTATTAGGTGAGACCCCTGTGAAAAGGTCTAGAGAGTCTGGCCTTTTTAGGGAATTCGTGTTTTCATGCGTTAAATAAGAATTCGTGTTTAAATAAAGGAGGCCTGGTGCTGTCGTGGTTAAGCGTTGAGCTGTGATCCACAAGGTGGGCAGTTCAAAACCACCAGCAGGGACTCCGGGATAAAATGAGGTTTCTGATCCTGTAAACAGTTCCAGTCTTGGAAACCCCCAGGGGTCATCCAGTTAGGCCGGACTTGAGGGCAGCGAGCTTGCGGGAAGTCACTTACTGAACTGAGGCTCAGGCTCAAGTCCAGAGGGGCACTTAGTGCAATAGTCATCGAGGTTCTTTTAGTTTCTATTGGTTCAGAGAGTCTGACCTTTGTTAGGAATTTGTGTTCTGCTCTACATTCTCCTCCTTTTCTATGCAGAATCTTCTTCTATGGCCCTCGCCAGAGAAGTCGGCTGGGGTGGCGAGGTACCATCTAACTCTTCTGGTTTCAGGTTAGAAGGGGCCGTGGTTCGTGTGGGCTGTTAGTCCTGTGGACTAGTTCGTCTGTGAGTCTGCGATTCCCTTTATTCCCCTTTGTTCCAGATGAGTAGAAACCCACAGTTGTTTATGAGATAACTGCTCACAAGCGTTTAAGACCTCCGATACTATTCACCAAACAAGATATAGCACATTCTCTTTATGAATTATGCCAGTTGTCTAA
>NW_022103896.1:40122660-40123940 GCF_000313985.2 Echinops telfairi | reverse complement strand
TGAACCCTTGATAATTTATAAATTATTATTTTATCATATCTTTCACTGCCCGACAACCCCCTTCACCCACTTTTCTGTTGTCCATCCCGCAGGGAGGAGGTTATATGTAGATCCTTGTAATCGGTTCCCTCTTTTTCCCCCACCACCCCCTCCACACTTCTGGTATCACCACTCTCAGCACTGGTCCTAAAAGGATCATCTGTCTTAGATTCCCTGTGTTTCCAGTTCCTATCTGCACCATTGTACATCCTCTGGTCTAACCAGGTTTGTAAGATAGACTTGGGATCATGATAGTAGGAGGGATGGGGGAAGAATTTAAGAACTAGAGAAAAGTTGTGTGTTTCATCGATGTTACACTGCACCCTGAGTGACTCATTGCCTGCCCACCACCCCTCTGCAATGGATGTCCAGTTGTCTACAGATGGGCATTGGGTCCCCATCCCGCGCTACCCTCATTCCTGATGATATGATTTTTTGTTCTTTGGTACTTGATACCGGGTTCCTTCGACACCTTGTGATCACACAGGCTGGTGTGCTTCTTCCATGTGGGCTTTGTTGCTTCTGGGCTAGATGGCCGCTTGTTTACCTTTAAGCCTTTAAGACCCCAGATGCTATATCTCTCAATAGCCGGGCACCATCAGCCTTCTTCACCACACTTACTTATGCACACATTTATCTTCAGCGTTTTTATGGGGAAGGTGAGCACACAATGGTGACTTTTGTTTTTTGGTGTCTGCTACCTAATCCCATCAACGCCTCGTGATCACACAGGCTGGTGTGCTTCTTCCCTGTGGGCTTTGTTGCTTCTGAGCTAGATGGCTGCTTATTTACCTTCAAGCCTTTAAGACCCCAGACACTTTATCTTTTGATAGCCAGGCACCATCAGCTTTCTTCACCACATTTGTCTTCAGCAATCGTGTCGGGAAGTTGGGTATCATGGAATGACCGTTTATTTGAGCAAAGTGTTCTTGTATTGAGGTAGTACGTGAGTGGAGGCCCAATGTCCATCTGCTATACTACTACTAAACCTATAAACATATGCACATAGATCTATTTCCCCCATCATCATAAATATATTTACATATGTACATGCCTGTGTTTAGGCTTCTATGTATGCTCTTTGCCTCCTACTTTTTTCCTCTATTTCCTTTTCCTTTCCTCTTGTCCCACTACCATACTCAGCCTTCATTTGTGTTTCAGTAATTCCTATCAGTTACATTGCCCTTAATCACTCTCTACCAGTCCTCCCACCCCCTCCTTGCCACTGGTTTTGAATCACT
>NW_022103896.1:40104616-40121934 GCF_000313985.2 Echinops telfairi | reverse complement strand
CTGGTGTGCTCCACTCCCTCCCCCTTCATTTGCTTCTGCTTCCTTCTGGGTGTGGTAGGTCAGTTCCTTTCCCTCACCAGATGGTCTATTTTCATTCTCTATGGCACACCCTTCCATGGTGGGGGTCAGGCTGGTTCTGGTTGGGGCCAGGCATATAGTCCAGTCTTTTTATGGATTCCTCCTCGTGTTACGTTGCCCTCCAGGTTTGGTGCATCATGGTGGGGTCTGTGTGCATGTACTTATATATGGCTTCCTATACATGTATATGGATACATATATACCCATGTAGCCAGACATACATAATTTTTGGTTTCTATTACTATTGTTGTAATATTGTATATATTAAAACATTTGTTAAAATTGTCCCCTTTTCTACTGTACTTCTTAGAATTTTCATTTACCTTGATCAAGTTGTGCAGATTTCGTCCCATTATCAAAAACCCTGGTGGCATAGTGGTTACATGTTGGGCTGCTAACTGCAAGGTCAGGAGTTCGAAATGACCAGCTGCTCTGAGGTAGAAACATGGGGCTTTCTACTCCTGTCAATAGTCACAGTCTTGGAAACTCATAGGGGCAATTCTACCCTGTCTTATAGGGTTGCTATGACTTGGCATCAACTCGTTGGCAGTGAGTTTGTTTGCTTGCTTGCTTGCTTGCTTACTTGTTGGTTTTAATCTTCTACCTAGAAAGTGATTCCCTCTCCATCTGTCTCCCACCATAGGTACAGTTTCTTCTTAATAAGAAACATGAACGACATTTGCATCCAGACAGTTCAATGTTCTGCAGGATTATTTCGCTTCCCTGGCCCATGATGGGAAAGGATGGAGCTTTCCACTTGTGTTCAGCGTTACAATCTCTGAAACCCACAGGGGCAGTTCTACCCTATCCTGCAGAGGGTCGCTATGAGCTAGCATCGGCTCAATGGCAGTGAGCTTGGTTTTCTGGTTTGGGCCCGTGACTATCAAATGCCAGTATAAGCCCATAGTCACAGAAGCAATCAAAGGCTTCTTAAGATTTTGAAAGGTCATCAAATACCATCATAGATCCACCTGCAAAGGTGGATGTGTGTGTGTGTGTGTGTGTGTGTACACACACACACAGGCAGAGAGAAATTGTAAGGTGGTAGAAGAAGATTAGACAAAAAGTGTCATGCATTCAATGAGAGAGCGGCTGCTTAGAATAGGATGGGAATATTTCAGTCAATAACATGTCGATGTATTCTTCAAGAGGCAAGAGGGCTGGCTGTATTCCAGAGACCCCATGGCCTGATCTCCATGCTCTATCCCTGAAATCTGAAATCTCTCCCCGAGGAATGATTAGATCCTACAAGAGGGCCTTAAAAGTTGGTGGAAAAATCGAATTGCAAGGGCATATAATTTTCCCACAAACGAATTGAAGGACTCTCTGTACTTCTTGAAATAAACTTGCTTTCCTTAGAGACGTCAACAGTAGACCTTATAACCATCACTGAAACCACTCAGGGTGTGCATTTGATGACTTCTCTAACCGTTCAAAACTTTGAACTGCTAATGTAGATTCCTGACGACTGAGTTTCGCAGCTCTGTTTGTTTTGTAATTACTGAAGGTGAAAGGAACCGTCTCAAAACGGCTGCTTGTGAGCTTGGACTTCTAGCGGTGACTCTGAGGGCAAGTACGTATTTCAAAGAAGTATTTATTTATCTTATTAACAAGTCAAGAGCACTGAGCTTCTATCCAGGAGAAAAGAATAAAGAAAAAAGATCCAATGCTTTACTGACTTTGATTGTTTAGAGAACTATGCTAGGGGATAATAGATGGATTTTAATGTCTGTAAGAGTTACTAGTCTTTAAAGCTCTTAAAAAAGCAACAGTGAATTAAAGTCCATTTAAAACTTAGAAGACTGATACCATTGACCATAGGTAGAAGCTATATAAATATTCCAAGTCAATTACTAGACGAGCTCCTGGCCATAAGGATTGAAAGTGATCGAAGAAAAGACAAAACACAGCCTAAATAGTGCACTGTAACCATATCTGGATGGTAGAATGATCACAGAATTAAGTAGGAGGCAAACTAGCGAGGGAAGAAAGGGACAAAGGAGGGGGAAATATTTCCGAGGGTGGAGGAAAGAGAGGAGCCTTGGTTGTGCAGTGGATTCTCTGTTGGGCGGCTCGCCTCCAGGTCCGCAGTGTGAAGCCACCCGCTCCTTGGGAGAAAGACGTGGTTTTCTTCTTCCACGAAGATTGACGCTCGCAGAAGTCAGCGGCAGTTTTACTCTGAACTATGCGGTCTTCATCAGTCCAAGGTGACTCTGTGGAGTGAGGTGGGGATTTTTGAGACAAGAAGAGGTGCTCCTTTTGACTAGATGATTGTTCCTAATCTGTCCTCATTTCCCCATGACAGTTTTGACACTGGCAATAACTTATCATCACACAATAAAATTGCTTTAAACAACAAAGCAGGCTTGGAGATTTCAAAATAGTCTTTTGCTTCTGCTTCCTCTGTTAGCTAAGAATAGAGATTCTAGACATAATCCATTATTTCCCAGTCCATAGGAATAATGGGGGGGGGGGTGTTCAAGCTTTTCAAAGGCGCTAGCTCCATATTAATGTAAATAAACATGGAGGACTGTAAGAACGAATAATTAGGGGAAAGACAACAAAGTTTCGGAGTGATGAAACCATGCTTGACTCTAAGAGTTCTCTTAGAAGATTACTGTGGATATAAGTTCATCTAGCTATAAGCTAGCAAGCTGGCTGAAAACTCAGGTATACATAACCCCCGATGGGTTGGCTAGAACAATGATTTGGATGATGGAAGGGCTTTGCTGGGTCCTTACTAACTTCTCTTGTTGTAATTGCAGGAGTCCTGTCCTAGTAGAATGCTGTTTGATCCCATGTGCTCCATCTAGGCTTCCTAGACCAGGTTAGCAGCACCAAGATCAATCAACCTATCAGTCCCTCCAGCATCAAGCAGCCAGACTAGACGGTACCCCTAATGAATTAGAACTGTGACCCCCTGAATGGGGAATGACAAGGACAGGGAGAGCCACCTGACTGGTCTAAACTGATGAGTCACCACACACCAGAAACCAAGAAGCTGTGAGTCTAACCTCCCTGGACCCTTCAAAATAAGGATATAGTTGGGTCCCAGCCAACCAGGATCAGCCATCTTAAACAAAACACAACTCCCAGCCCTGAGCTCCTTGGCCTGCCGGACATACAAAGAGGATCTGCCTTTTTGTACGTCTCCAGGAAGGTTCACTACTTCGGCACTTTCTGTGGTGTAGACCCACTGCGGGGCTGTCCCCGGTGCATCCTATCTTAACTGCTCTATAAACCTGCTGTGCTGCCTCTTCCTTAAAAAAAAGATATAGGCACGATAGCAAATTGTGGTGAAGAAATTAGACTGTTCCTAGCGGTCAGAAAGAAAGTGTGTGGGGTCTTCAAGGCTTGTCTTAAAGCAAGCAGCCATCTAAGTGAAGCATGCTAAGTCCACACAGAAGCTGCGCACACACTTGTGTGATCCAAGAATTGTAAATCATAAAATCCAAATCCAGAGACAGGAACTGTATTAGAGCTTAAGTTCCAAACACCTGGTTTGCAGAAGGCTATGGGTGACAGTGAAATCCCAGACTCCATTTGCAGGGTCTCCACCTGGATTAGGTTTCTGATCAATTCCCAGGGATGTGACCAGCCTTGCTATCAGAGTGCATTAGAAAGTGGACCGATGCAGATGTGGTTAGGTTTACATTTAACACCTAATCATTTGTTCTCCCTTTTGACCCATTTTAAATTTTAAATACTTATATTTTCTGCTTTCTTTTCAATGGATGTTTTTCTATTTTATTTCATCATAGTTGTTGGGTTTGTTTTGTTTTTGTTTTGTGTGTAATGAAATCCAGGATAGGTACATTTTTAGAGACAGTAACTGGATTAATCATTTCCTAGGGGTGTGACAGGAGAGGTTGGGGAAATGGGTGCTAACAACAATGAGTACAAGAAAGAAGAAAATGTTCTAAAATCAATTATGGTGATGATTGCATGAACTTTTTAATATGATAAAACAATATTGCATTGTAAGATATGTCAATTATAGGTCAACAAAACTTTTGTTAAAAAGTATAATGAAATTTCCCCATAAAACACGAGTTCTCTTAGAAAGATAATCAGTGAAAAAATAAAAGACAATCTTGGGCGCTTGTACATGGCATTGTGGAGCATAACAAAGGCGCACACGCAGCAGTAGGGACGAATGGCAGACCTCTTGAGAATAAGATGCTTCTGTGCATCAAAAGGCTTCACCAAAAGACTGAAAGAAGAACCTACAGACAAGGAAAAGCTGTCTTTGCAATGACACATCAGACAGGGGCTAATCTCAAAAAATCCATAGAAAACTTCAACACATCAAAAGAAAAAGACAAAATAATTTAAAACTGGAATGTGCTGACCCTTAGACTTCCCCAAAAGTGGGAAACTTGACTGCAGACTTTGTGGTGATAGGGGACTGAGTTCACGCTCTCCTCTAAGGAAAAGAAGGAAGGAAAGAAGGAAGATAGATAAACAAGGATTTACCACCTCACAGCAAAGTTTAAATCAACAGAAAACTACCAATGCTGGAGAGAGTGCAGAGAGACTGGGACCTTCATACGCTGCTGGTGGGGTTGTAAAACCACTGTGGAAAACAGGATGGGGCTACCTCAAAATACTGGGACTAGAAATACCTAAGACTCAGCAATCTCTGTACTTGGTAGATAGCCTAAAGAAATAAGAGCCAAAGTGTGAATAGATATATGCACACCCATGTTCAGCGTAGTCTAGTCACAATAGCAAAAAGATGACAATAACCCAAATGCCCATTGGTAGAATGAATAAATAAGCCTTGGTAGGTGCCCACGATGGAATATCATGCCACATTAAAGAATAACGATGGATGTGTGCCATACCTCATGAAGACGGAAGAACCTGGAGGATGTCATGCTGAGTGGAATTAGCCCATCACCAAGGGACACATGCCATATGAAACCACTAGTCTAAAAAGTCAAGCAAAGGGTTACACACTACAAAAAAATAATAATAAAGACTTCAATGGTTACCACTGGTTGGAGGCAAAAAGAGGGGGAAGTGACAGGCTCGAGTATTTATTTGTCGTATTAACAAATCAAGAGTACTGAGTTTCTATCCCAAAGAACAGAATAAAGGGAACAGATCCAATGCTTTATTTTCTTAGATTGTTTAGAGAAGTGTGCTAGTGGATAATAGATGGATCTAAATGTCTTTAAGAGTTTCTAGTCTTTCAAGTTCTTTTTCAAGAAGGAATGATACATTAAAGTCCATTTAAAACTCGTAAGAGTGATACCAATGACCATAGGTAGAAGGTAAATAAATAATTCCAGTTTTCAAGTCAATTACCAGACCAGCTACTGGCTATAGGCAATGAAACAGAATACAGAATTGCTGAGTTTGGGAATAGAGGAAGGAGCCTAAGGAAGGAGCTGTAACGATATCTGGATGGTGGGATGATGACTTGGGTGAAGGGGAAGACACTATTCAGTGAGAGGGAAGTTAGCAAAAAATATGGAGACTGGGCAAGGCATTGGAAGGTCTGCAGGAGTTAAAGGCAACTTTAACTGCTGTATACACAATCCTGCAAAGTGCTAAACTAGCCACTCTTAGGTAGAAGCCCTAATCTAAGAACAATTAGTTCTTATGATGTGGCCCTACTCAAAACCTGCCCTCATGAAGTGATCACTGAAGATAGGAGTGCTGTAGCAAACTGTGGTGATGAAATCGAATGGTGCTCCACTATCAAAAAGCATAGCATCTAGGCTCCTAAAAGGTGTGTTTGTCTTAAAGCAAGCAACCATCTAAGGAAGGAGTCAGCTAAGACCACACAGAAGAAGCATGCTGGCTTGTGTGATCTGAGGAATGTCAATGATAAAATGCATGACCAGAAGAGGGAATATTATTAGAGCTTAAATTCTGAGCACCTACTCTGCAGAAGCATATGGATGACAGCGAAAACCCGAAATCCATTTGAAGAGTCCCCATGTGAATAAGCCTCCTTTGAATCCCCTGTGACCATTGACCAGGGATGTGAATAGTCTTGCTCTCAGCTAGAGTGCATTGGCAAATGGTTTACCTCCGCCCACATGACCAGCCTAGGGAAGGGCTTACCTAGCTGTGTCCTTGCTGGAGATCATCATACTGGGGGTCAAACAGCCATGCGTCAATGCCTGAACTGCCTTAGTGAAGCCCCTGGGGCAAGATTGTAAGCTCCTCTGCCTTACATAATGCATGTGTCCCAATCATAGCCCTGATCCCATTCCAGAAGTCCTGCCAGTAACTATGTTGTATTGATCTGCTGCAGATCATGTTTATGTCACAGTTTCTTCTGCCCTTCCATGTCCTTGGTACACCATTGTGACCTTGTGCAAATGGTTTCCTCATCTGGATGATAAGTTGCTGAAGTTGCAGGTCCTTGCCCTACTGATGACCTAACAAATGTTCTCTTTTTTTAAAAATGTGCTGAGCTGTGGAGTAGATGCTTAGATTGACACACAAACTGAACAGGTATGGAAGGGAGGGTGGATAGAAATACCAGAGAATATTTGTATATGTGTATTTATCTTTGTTACAGGTATACACAGGTACATACAGAACACACAGAAGCCAAAGTTATAGATACTTCTTACAGATAATCAAACCCTTTGAGAGCGCAAAACTCTTGGTCTGAGGGATCAGGGCCATCGACTCGGGGGACACCAAGGTCTATTGGCACAACATGGTTCCCCAAAAGGGTCTACATACGACCTGAGTGCGTAGTGACTCACATCTGAGAATCTTGTGAACAGCCATCAAAGGTGCAACCATTGGTCACTCCTTGTCCAGGGAAAAGACCAGAGATGAAACCAAAAGACCCAGGGAAACAATTAGCACCATGTGCCGCACAAACACCAGTCTCCAAACCCCTGAGACCAGAACTAGATGCCACCTGGCTACTACGACTAAGGGGTCTGAAAGGACACATTTGAGGACCCTGGGCAGGGTAGGAGAAAAATGTAAAACAAAACTCAAAATCACAAAAGAGACTAGGATTGCTAGCCAGATAGAGACTCATGGGGTCCCCAAGACTTTGGCTCTCTGTCACCTTTCATGTCTGGAATCAAACCACCCTGTATCCAAGGAACCAGTCATTTACAGTCAAAGTGCAGCGTTTACCCAAAGACAAAATGCAGAGGGTTAGGAAGGAGAGAAACCGAGACAGGAAATGCAGGGAGAAAGCAGACTAGGAGAAGGTGTGCTGAGGAGATTGCATTAGATGAGCTGAAACACCGCGCGTACGTACGCAGGGTTGAATGTGAAACCGAAGCTCTGCTGTGCGGTTCATGCTAAGGTTACAGAGAGAGTTCTCTTAGAAGGAAAATGAATTTGTGGCGAAAGGGAAAATAACGAATGCATTTTATTCTGTTAATCTTTGAAAAATCCCCACCCCAATAGCGATTTCTTAAATCGGTTATCATAGGATTAGGCCAAGAGCTTGATTGGGGGGGAACAACTGGCCTCAAGCACAGAGCAGGGACATGAATAAACTGAGAAGTGTATGTTGTGGCAGTCCACTAAGAATCGATTCCAGGCCAATCTTTTTCATCGATGACTATGTTTTGTGGAAAAGAATGGAAATCTCTACATTTCAAAATGATACCAAATTGTTATGCAAACAATGTCAGGGATAAACTACCAAAAGTAAAAATGACAGACGGATTTTGGCCTATGGTAGCAAACATGTTTCTGGGAAAAGATTCTAAGCTCTGATTATAGAATAGTTTGATTGCTACATCACAGGTGGGCACAGGGTGCTACAGGTCACTGAAACTGCTCTTTAGTGTGGCTGGGGCTCACAAGGTCAGCACAAGTTACTGGAAACAATCCAATTAACATCGTTGACTATTCTCTCCAAGAGCAACACTGCTGTCTTGCCTCCTATTGCAACAATTTGTCATGAGACCCAGGGGAAGCAGAAGGAGCCAGCTAAGCGGGGCATGTTTTTCTACCCAGTGCAATATTATAATACAGTGTGAACTTGCCTATTCATCATGACAAATCCCTGGGTTGGCCGCATCATCCAGAAGGAGCCAAACGGCATTCCTGGTGTTCTGCTAAAACCAAACCCATTTCCATCAAGACATTCTGACTCATAGCAACCCTGGTCTGTTAAAGCTCAAAAAATTCACTGCCATATCGCCAATTCTGACTCAAAGCTGCCAAATGGGGCGGAGCAGAACTGCCCCTGTGAGTTCCTGAGCCTGTCACGCTTTCGGGGAGTAGAACGCTTCCACTTTCTCCCCCAGAGCGGCTGGGGGTTTCAAGCTGCTGAGCGTGTGGTTTGCAGAGCAACACGGCATCAGAACATGGAGGAGGGAGTTGGGTATTTATTGGGAACCTACGATGTGAAAGCCACTTCATTGGGCTCTATTTTATCAAGATATTGGTAACGTAGAAGGGCAGGGCAATGATGGACAGACACAGTGGCTGCAACGATGGGCTCAGGCATAATAATGGTTGTGAGGATGGTGCAGGACTGAGGGGTGTCTCCTTCTGTGTACACAGGGTCCCCACCAGACAACAACAGCTTGGAGGACACACAGGCACAGAGGGCAGGGCCACTGCCTACTGGAGCTCCACATCTAACTAGAGGAAAAAGACAACTACAGTACAGGGCGAGATACCCACTCTACACGATGATTATTAATCATGCATATGAGTGGGCAACGTTCTGCTCTTCATAAGGCTTCAAAGGCTACCATTTCATAAGTAGTCTGCCCCTCCTTCCTCCTAGTGGAATGGGGATATCATTGTAAGTATCAGGTGGCTCTTGGCTGAACCAGGGAAGAACTGAGGGTTGTTTACTTGTGAATTATTAATTATGCAAAGGCATTCCATTTTATGGAGCAGCAAATTAGAGGTAATATGGGAAGAATAGGAATTTCACAACCCTTCATTGTACTCATGCCGAGCCTCTATGTGGAACAAAAGGCAGTCATTTGGAAAGAACTAGAGGACACTGAATAATTTCGAGTCAGGAAAGATATGCATCAGTGTTGTATCTTTTTATTAAACTTAGTCATTCTAGGCACGGAGCAAATCAGCTGAGAAAGTAGACTCAGGATTGGAGGAAGTCTCATTAACCATGCAATGTGTAGGTAACACACCTTGCGTGCTGAAAGGAAGGGGAACTTGAGGCACTTGCTGATGAAGATTAAGCACTGCAGCCTTCAGTATGGATTACAACTTGAGATAGTTAAGGTTTATTGTACCAACCTGGCCAATGAATGTGGGATTAATTGAAGGGCGGAGAGATAAATAGCTCAGTGAACCTTACCTTTCTAGTTCTCGCGTCTCTTGCTTTCTGGTGGTCGGACCACGGTGCAGCTGCCTTAGCCAGTTCCCTGCTTCAGCTGGCTGGCAAGGCTCACTTCCTACAAGACATCCCTGAGAAGCCACATGGACCTATTCCGATGCAGCCCTGGGAGCTGGAGCAGCTAAGTAGAGACCCCTGCCAGCGCTGAGATGCTTACACGCTCACTCTTTCGGCCTTCCTCCTGCAGTCAGCGTCATTGTGTGTGTTTTTTGAGATTGAGGAGGACTTTATAGATTGGTGTCAGACATATGGGCTAATGTTAGACTTAAGGGCTTGGGCAGCACTGGGTTGGGATGATTTCTTAATGTACACTTACCCTTTATATAAAACTCTCTCTCTTATACATACGAGTTTCTGGATTTGTTTCCCTAATTTACCTAGACTAACACACAACTTGATGTAAAGGAAACAAAAATCCCACAACTGAGCCAATAGAGAACATCATGAGAAACTGAAAGAAATTGTTAAGGATTTCATTTTATTTGAATCCATCATCAACGCTCATGGAAGCAGCAGTTAAGAATAACATCAAGTATCGGGCAAGTCTTCTGCATAAGAAGACTTCGTTAAAGTATTGAAGAGCAAAGATGTCCCTCTGAGGACATGCCTGACCCAAGGCAGGGTGTTTTCAACAGCCTCACATGACATGTGAAATCTGGACAATGATTCGGGAAAACCCGAGACAAATCGATACATTCGCATTATGGTGTTGGCAAAGAATATCGCTTCTTCCATGGATTTCCAGACGAACAAACAGATGTTTGGAAGATGCACAGCTGGATTGGTCCTCACAAGTGGAGATGGCAAGGCTTCATCTTTGCCTGTGTTATTGGAAGGGACGAGCCCCTAGAGAAAGATGTCGTGACTGGTGAAATAGAGGGGCAGCAAAAACCAGGAAGGCCCTCAAGGAGACGGACAGACACAGTGGCTGCCACCATGGGCTCACACATCAGAGCGATTCTAAGGATGGCTGGAGGGCAGGGCAGGGTTTGGTTCTGTGGCACACAGATGGTGATGAGACAGAGGCAGGTTGACAGTGTCCAACAGCAACATGTAAATGGATAAAGGACACTGGGTGTTCAGAAGAAGGAGAACACAAACTTCCTTATTTATTTATCCATTCAACTATTATGTATTGAGAACTACTCTGGAATATGTATTCACCATTATTTATTTGTATTCACTGTGTGCTAGCTACTATTTTTAGGTGCTGGGTTTAATGTGGTAAGTAAGATTAGGACCCTGCAGTAAGAAGTAAAAGGAAATAGAGGAAAGAACTATGAGGCAAAAGACATTTATAGAGGCATAAATACAGGCGCATACATATGTAAATATATTTATATATAATGATAGGGCTATAGGCCTATGCACACATATTTATAAGTTAAGTATTAAGGTAGCAGATGGACATTGGGCCTCTACTCAAGTACTCCCTCAAAGCAAGAACACTTTGTTCTAATAACCTGGCATTCTGTGATGCCCACCTTCCCAACACAATCTCTGAAGATAAAATGGGTGCATAAGCAAATATGGTGAAGAAAGCTGATGATGCCCAGTTATTAAAACTTATAGCATGTAGAGTCTTAAAAGCTTAAAGATAAGCAAGCAACCATCTAGCAGGAAAGTGACAAAGCCCACATGGAAGAAGCACACCAGCCTGTGAGATCACGAAGTGTTGATGGGATCAGGTATCAGACATCAGAAGACCCAAAACAAATAGTCACACCGATGCGAACGATGGGGTCCGAAGTGGAGACCCAAAGCCCATCTGTAGACAATTGAACATCCCCTCATAGAAGAGTCACAAGGAAGGGATGAGCCACCCAGGGTACAGTATATCACCTACAAAACATACAATATACCTCTAGTTCTTTAATGCTTTCTCCCCTACCACTATCATGACCCCAGTTCTACCTTACAAATCCAGCTAGACCAAAACATGTATACACTGGTGCAGATAAGAGCTGTCAGCACATGGAATCCAGGACAGGTAAACCCCTCAGGAATAGTAATGGAAGTAGAGATACCATGAGGTTAGGGGGAAAGTGGGGGAAGAGAGGGGGCACTGATTACAATGATTAACATATAACTCCTCCCCACCCGACAGGGTGATGAACACCAGATATATGAGTGAAGAGAGACAGCGAACGGTGTAAGATATGAAAATAATAATAATGTATCATTTATCAAGGGTTCATGGGAGTGGGAGGGTCGGGGAGGAAGGGGGGGAAAGAGGAGCTGATACCCAGGGCTCAAGTAGCAAGACAATGTTTTGAAAGAGATGATGGCAACATATGAACAAATGTGCTTAATGTATGGATTGTTATAAGAGCTGTAAGAGCCCCCAATGAAACGATTTATTTTTTAAAAAAGATTAGGCCCCTGTTTTCATGGATTTATGATAGATATTTTTTAATGACCATAATAAGCGTGATGACAGCAGGAAGCTTAGTTCTGTGGAGAAAGCAAAACAAGTTGAAATGACGGAGTGACTTGAGCTTCTGTCCAAACAAGGCAAAGAACACGCAGCGAGGAGCCGCTCCCTTTTATTACTCGTCGTCCTACGTTTCTTTGGATTTTTAATCTTCAAGAAGTCTCTGTGAAAGAAAGTGGGCATTTGTGATGCATTCTATCTCTTCTATCTTTACAAAGAGGCAGCGATCATGATGATGTAGTTGCAGCATGTGAATCAGAACAGAGAGACCGTCTCCAGGCGGAGACAGAGAGAGCCCTGTGAACCCAGGTCCAGAGTCTGTGGACTGGTTCTACTGTGGGGCCCAGAGAAAGTAACCGCTGCCCAGTTTCTCTGTAAGAATGCCACCAGGTTTATTGTGGAAATTGAATGAGATAGTTTACCTGAAAGTTGCTGCAGGTCTGAGTGAATGTTCATTATTCTTTCTTGTTCATGTGATCCGTATTCAGGAGCATGGCTGGGTATTTGTGGAAGCCCAGCCTGGGGAGGGCACAGAGAGTCTCCCTTCCTGGGGAGAAGGAAGGAAATAAGATGAGGTCAGTAAGAGAAATGAGAACTTCTTACTAGACTATGAACAGTCGGAAGATAAGTGAAAACTAAATTTAACTGCATGTCCCAAAGGGTTCTGAGTAGGAAAACTATGGAATCCCTTTTCTTCCTTCTTTTTTTTTTTGTATCAGAAGATCATTTTATTGGGGGCTTTTACAACTCTTATAGCAATCCATACTCCAATTGAATCAAGCATATTTGTACACATGTTTTTTCTTCATTCTTAATGCAGGAAGCAAACACAGCCACTGATTTCAAAGGTATTAAAATATAGTAGCATGAATTACATTGAACCTGTCAATTGTAAGAGATTTGAGATGAGGGGTACGAATGATGGAGAGAAAGAATTTCTTAGCCAAAGAGACAATGGGGAGAGGGTGATCTAATAAGGTTAAAATAACTTATTGTTAGAATTTGTATGACAAATTCAATTGTAAGAACAAGTAGCCCCACTTGCCAGAATTTACATCAAGTTAACCTCAAGCCAATCTATAGGACATCCAAACAGAACATTTTTCACACTGCCTGACCCGGGAATCTAACACTCTTTGGCTCTTTCAATCCATATGCCTCTTTAATATCACATTCACCTAGGCTCGCATCAATTGTCTCTTGCCAGGAATATGGATTGTCAAATGGGTTTCTACTTGGGGATGGCCCAAAGCCAGATGGAATAGAGATTGGGGGAGGCATTGGAACCCTCAAATGTCACCAGTCACAGTCGATGCAATTTCGGTTTGTGTGATTTTAGTTAATACAATCATTTAAAGAATGGAGAAGGCAGAAATGAGGCTACTGGTCTCAACGGGGCTGTGAAACCTCTGAAATGGCATCTACTAAAAGAGGGAGGCTCTTGGTTCTATTAATAAAATAAATGTAAGACTTAATTGGATGAAGTGACAGATGTCTAATATTTCTCATTCTTATGTACACGGAACAAGCTCAAACCAGCCTAACAGAGATTCAGGCCCTCACCCTGTGGATTGGCCAATGTATTCTGAGGCAAAGAGGCACTCCCAAGCATACCAGACTCTCTGGAAATATGTTAAGTGGTATTGATGATGGCCAGGCCTGCCAAGGATGTCAAATACATTTAAAAGTGAGCAGAGCCCAGGCCTGCTGCCCTCCTGTGTGGGGACGCAGTTGGTTCCAGGGGACCATGGCTTCTTTTCAGTACTGTGTGCAGAAACCCTGCCACCAAGGATCCTAACCAGTACAAAGCATCAAGATATTAGGAAGGAAAAATTCTGGGAAGATGGCAGTGTAAACAAAACATCACTGTGACTTATATCCACAATCCTCTGGAACTTGTGATTCCTAATTTACAAATTTCCACGTCTCTCAATAAAAGCTCCTTACTTTTCATTTCCACCAGACTGTTGTTGGTGGCGGTGTTGTGAGATACCATCACGTTGGTTTCAAGTCACTGCACCCCCGTGACAGGGAATAACCCCGTAGGGATTTGTCTGGGGCTCTCATCTTTATGGAAGCAGATAGCTAGATCTTTCTCCCTCACAGCTTCTGGACGTGTGCAAACCGCCCCCCTTTTAGATAGCAATCTAGAATCTAACGGTTGGCCTCCTCTCATTAAGGGTAGAATGAATGAATAAATTGTGGGTGGAATACAATTCAGCAATGAGAATGGACAGACTAGGACAAACTCAGCCCCATGGTTCCATCTCACAAATACGAAGTTGAACGAAAGAGGCCAAAAACTGAGTATGCATTATATGATTCCATTTACGGAAAGAACAAAAGCAGGGGACAGACTCTCTGCTGTGAGAAGCCAGGAGAAGGGTTACTCTTGGCGTTGCTACTGGGAGGAGGAGCGTGAAAGATGATGGCCTGCTCTGTTTCTTAGTTGGGGTGATGGTTGCATGAGTGTGTTCAGCTGATAAAAATTCACTGCACCAAATACTTAGGTATTCATTTCTGTACATTGTTTTCCAGTAATATATGAATCTCTAATGAGAAAATTCTGAGCACCAGTCATTACATGAAGATTGATTGGACAAAGGAAACAAACAGACGCTTTACTAGAGAGGACATCTGGATGGTAAAGAAACACAGGAAACGATCCTCCCAGTCATTTACCATTAAAGAGCTGAAGGTCCCACACCTGCAAAAAATGTCACTGAACAAAATACAAAACTAGTATGCTGGTGTGGTTAAAGGAAGATGTTAATTCTTATTCCTTGCTGGTAGAATTGTAAAATGGTACATACACTATAGAAAACAGTATGGCGCATCCTCACAAATATCTTATGAACCAGCAAATCCCATGCCTCAGTATATATCCTAGAGATATATGAGCAGAGACACAAATAGATATATGTGCACACTTATGTTCATTGTGTGTTTTATTCCCAATAGCAAAAAGATGGAAACAAGTTCTGTTCCCATAAGCAGATGAATAAAGCCACCATTGGGACATGTTGTTGTTGTTGTTGTTGTTGCTGTCATTGTTGTTAGGGGCCATTGAGTGGGTTCCTACCCATAGAGACACCGCCCAGTCCTACATCATCCTCATGATTGTTCCTGTGCCCATTGTTGTAGCCACTGTGTCCACCCATCTCCTTGAAGCCCTTCCTCTTTTTCCCTGCCGTTTACTTGACCCAGCACGATGTCCTTCACCAGGGACTGTGATACATACGCACAGTGAAATATTATGAGGTAGAATAATGATGAGCCCACAAAGCATCTTGTAACATGGATGAATCTGCATGCTGAATGAAATGAGCCAATCACAAAAGGACAAATATTGTATAGACTCTGTTTTATTTAAAAATCCAGAATACAAGTATCCACACAGAAAAGAACATTCTTTCATTGGTCACCAGGGACGGGGAGTAGAGGGAGGAGGAATCCCTTTCTAGATAGTAGGCACTTGTTATTTTTGTGGTGGGAATGGCACGATCCTATACAAGTGAAATCTGCTCAACTTGACCAAAACAAACAAAGACACTAAGAAGTATGAAAGAATAAAGGATAATTTGTGTAAACATTATAACATACAATTTAGCAACAACAACAACAAGAAAAATATGTGTAGGGTTACCTAAGTAGACATGTACACGTACATGTGTATAGGAAGGCACATATGGTGTGCATGAGTAGGTACACTCATATGTGTAAACAGGTGTCTATTCAAGGGGGCTTCAAGAAGGTATCAGAAAATGGAATTGAAAGATAATGGGAATTTGGTGACCTTTTCAAGGCCCTTTCTTACATATGTATAAAAAAGTCCATAGAAGGCGCAGGTATGGAAATACTTCTAGGAATTAGTTTGCTAGGCTTGAAGGATTAGGACCTTAGACTCTTGGGACAATTCAGTCAACTGGCATTACGTAGTTCATCAAGATAATCTACACCCTAATTCAGTGAGTTGTGTCCGAGATCTTAAAAGTTTTTAAGCAACATCTCAGAGACAACTATTGGTCAACTCTCTGGACCTAAATGAGAATAAAGGAAATCACAGACTCACAGAAGAAACTAGTCCACAGAACTATGAGGCCACGCCACATGGACCATGGGCTCATCGAACCTGAGAGCAGAAGACTTCGATGGTACCCGGGCCCTGCGGCCAACTGCTCTGGCCAGGAACATAAAAGGAGATTCTGAATAGAAAATGAGAAAACATGTAGGGGAAAAACCCCGCAAATTCCTTGAGACAAAAGCCAGATGTACGGAATCAAGAAATATTAGAGGAACTCCTGAGTCTGTCACCCTAAATACCGTCTTAACGTAGGACTAACGCTCCTCCAAGAGGCCATCTTTCAGCTGCATAAATTGACTTATAAATCTATAGTATCGCCCGTCAGTACTTCAATAATCCACATGCTGGGACCAGATAGTCCACGTTCATGCTAAAACAAAAAGGAGACGTGAGGGAGGGCTCCGTGAGTGGGGAGAGCGCTGTTACATCGCGCAGACTGAAATCAGTGCCATCAAAGAAAATATTTATTCATTATTTGTTGGAAAATAAATTTGCACTCTGAACTTTAAAAAAAGGTAGAACAAAGAGAAGGGAATAAGGAGAATGCTGACATGGTGTGGAAAATGTAATCAATGTGCATTTTGTATAAAAATGGAACAATGAACAATTTGCCTAAAAATTGCTAAGTGGGACACTCTGCTGAATCAAGCTGGTCAATCACAAAAAGGGCAAATACGATAGGAGACCGACGTGATAACAGAAAAGATCAGACAGATGTTTTCCTACCAAACAACCGGACTTGGGTGGTTCCCGGGGTGGGAAGGCAAGACAAGCAGACAGAGCGACAGGCAGAAGGTAGACGGGCGTTAACTTAGGTGAGGGGGAGAGCAGTGGTTTACAAGAGGAGAAGAGAAAGGGGTCCGGGAAAGACATGGGGAGGTTTGAGAAGTTGTTTTAAGTTGTTGAATAAAAAGCATGATCATCTGAAATGTAAACACCCACCTCATTCTCTATTAAAAGGTTAAAGAAAGAACAAGAAACCCCTATGGAACATCGTTCTACACTGACACACGTGGAATCAAGTCGACAGCCTCTGGTCTGTTGCTCAAGGAAAAGGGCAGCAGATGTCTGAAGATGCGTGAAGGAGATTCCCTGAGAATCCCCAAGTGCTTGACTTGCGAAAGTTTAACTGGAGCCATCCCCACAAACTATACTAACACTTTTCATTTGGGTAGCTTTTCACAGTCAAGAGCTTGGATATGAATGTTTTCACTTAATTCTTACAACAAACCCCATAAATGAATATTATTTCCCTTTCACAGGTGAGCAGACAGATCCGTGAGGTTACTCACTGGCTCGAGGGTATGCAGCTGGAAGTGGACCAAATTTGAAAACAAGTCAATCTTGCACAGAAACTGTGTTCTCTCTCTCTCTAATCATTTTGTTGGGGGCTCGTACAA
>NW_022103896.1:40101357-40104289 GCF_000313985.2 Echinops telfairi | reverse complement strand
TAAGAGCCCCCAATAAAGTGATCTTTCAATAAAAGAAAAAGAGAAACTGTGTTCTCAGCTTCGTACCGCTCAGTCTCCCAACGTGAGCCACGAATGTTGCCTTCTATGTCATTGGTTTGTTGTTATCTTGGAAACACATTCCGTACCCAGGAATATTTCCCAATAAAGATATGCCACCGAAACCAAACCAAACCCACTACCGCCGAGTCAGTGCCAACTCACTGCGATCCTGCAGGGCAGGGTTGAACGGCCCTTGTGCGTTTCCAAGACTGTTTAACTCTGTGAGTAGAAAGTCCTGTCTTTCTACCCCCGAGAGGTTGGTGATTTCGAACTGCTGACCTTGCAGTTAGCCACCTAAAAGCCACCAGGGGATTCTTAAAAGTACACCACACACACACACACAAACAACAAAACAAAATTCACTGCCATTGAATCAATAGCGGAGCCCCCTGTTGGGTTCCCAAGACTGTAACTGCTTACAGGAGTAGAAAGCCCAGTCCGTCTCCCTCCAAACTGCTGGTGGCTTCGTACTGCCAACATGTAGATCTCAGCCCAACTCGTGACACCACACCACCAGGGCTCAGAACTCAATGTGAGGGATGGCCAGGTCAAGACAGCGGCTGAGACTGGAATGATAACCAGCTTCAGCATCCAGGAGCGCCAAGGGTCAGCAGCAGCTGGAAGGGCCGGACGCTGTTTCCTGAGAACCTTCAAAGAGAGCATGGCTCCATTGACAGACATGTGTCTGCTGTCTTAAGTCACCTACTTCATGATGCTGTGTTACGGCAGCCCTTGGACACTAATAAGCCAAGTATTTGACCTCTCTGTGCCTCAGTTTCCTGTTCCTCATTTTTAAAGTGAACATAATAGTAGTGTGCACTTCACAAGGTTGTTATAAAGTTTGGAAAGAGTAAATGGATTGCATGTCAAGAGCCTACGACTGTGTCTGACCCACAATAAAAACAAACAAACCAACAAAGAAAACCCTCCTGCCATCAAAGTCAATGCCACCTCACATGACCCTGTCTAGGGTTTCTGAGGCTGTAAGTATGGGGGAAGTGAGGTTGGGCAGAGAGAGAAGCCGAGTGGCCATGAGGGCCTCAGGGACCTCAGCCGGTCCATCCAGCAGGCAGCCCCTGGAGCGGGACTGATCCTTCAGCACCGTCCCCCATCGAGGTAAGGGAGCGGGCCTTTGCGCCTTCCTCCCATGGGACCAGTCCTTGGATGCCAGCAGCCCTGGGTAGGGGATGTAACACTCCCTGTAGTGGAAGGTAATTTGTTAGAGGGGCTCAATTGTGAACTGTCTCAGAGGCAGGAGGATGGGGGCGGGGGAAGGTGGGGAGCTGATCGCCTCGTCTTGGTCCTGAGGTGAGTTTGGATCGCCAACCTCTAGGACTCCGATCATCAGCCCCTCGTAAAGGTACAGAGACCCTCGGTGCTACTAACGTTACTATGCCCGGCTGCTAAGCAAAAGGTTGGAGAGTCAAGTCTACCCAGAGACGTCTCAGAAGGTGACTGATTTCCAGAAAAAAAGAAGTCACCGGAAACCGATGGAGCACGCAGGTCTACTCTGACACACAGAGGGTTGCTCTGCTATGAGTCAGAGTCCACTTCAGGATGACTAGTTCTTCAATGTTAACTCATCTTTCGATGTTTCCATCTACGGAAACCCTTTTGACAGTGCAGGGAGATGCTCTTTGAAGGGCTCTGCGGAGTCCTGCCCATCATTTCCAGAGAACACCGCCCCGCTGGGTGCGGCACACAGCCTCAGCACCACTAAAGGCCGGAGATGAGGCCCCGCTGGCCTGGATGTTGAACGAATGCAGCCCTGAGATTGTCGGGGTAACTCCGGAGATCAGAAGGGGAACCACGTGCCAAGCACACCTAAGCCTTCAGTGTCTAGTCCTGCAGACAGAAGAAATAGGGAACTGTTCAAATAACTCTTTACTGTCTGCCAAACAAAACACCTTCTACTGAACCAGCATGTTAGAAATCTTGGACAGTAGGAGTAGGGACAAGTTCAAGCCTCAAAGAAACTTCAGTTAAATTTTGTCATCTAAATCCCACAGCCTGGGGAGAAAGATCATTAACCTTATTAGTGCAGTTCCACCACCACTTCCTCCGGATAGCAAATGGGAGAAAGACAAAGGCTCAGAGAGTTAAATCAATCCCTCTTTTTCGGGAAGAACTCCAAGTTAAGCAGGTTGAATAGTGGCCCCCAAACAGATCGGTCCACCTGAAGCCTGAAGGTATGACCTTATTTGGACAAAGGTCTTTGCATGTGTAATTCAAATAGTATTGCATGATGAAGTCATCCCAGACTACCTAGGGAGACCCTAAATACAAGTGTCTTTAATAGAGAAAGGCTGGGGGAGATTTGAGACGCAGAAAAGAAGGTCATCGGAAGGCAAATGGAGATATTGGAGCTATGTGGCCACAAGCCACAAAGGCCTGGAGCCCCCAGAAGCTGGAAGACCTAAGGAAAGATCCCCCTTGAGACTTCAAGGGGGCACCGGCATTGATGTCTCCATTGCAGACTTGCCCAGAACTTGGAAAGAATAAATTTTAATGGTTTCAGCCATCAAGAAAGCTTGTGGTGCCGTATATACTCGTATATAAGCTGAGTTCCTCAGCACATTTTTAATACAGTTTTTGTGGTAAAATTAGGTGCCTTGGCTGATATTTGGGTCAGTTTATACTCAAGTATGTGCGGTAATTTTTCATGGCAGATGTAGAAAACTGATACACCAAGACTGGCGGACCCAACAAAAATATTTCTGTACCATCCTTCAAGATGTTCATGATTCCTTGAGGTAATGAGTAAATTAAAAATATCTGTTTTAAACTACTGGCTCTAAATTTTTATTTTAAAACAATCACTCACTCACTGTCACCGAGTGAATGTCCTATCGGACAAGGTAGCACTGCCCTT
>NW_022103896.1:40092150-40100130 GCF_000313985.2 Echinops telfairi | reverse complement strand
ATGAGGCCTTTGAAAATGCCGTGGTTTGGGTGAGGCTCGTCTTACTCCTCAAAGTGACATTGCTCCGGAACACTTTCAAGAGGTCTTGTGCAACAAGTTTGCCAAGTACTGTGCATTATGTGATGTATTGACTACTGCTTCCACTCGTGGTGATTTGGGGTCCAAATGAAATGAAATCAGTGACAACTTCAATCAGTAAAGAGGTAGGAGGCTTTATACCAGTGGTTCTCAACCTTCCTCGTGATGCGACCCTTTCATACAGTTCCTCATGTTGTGGTGATGCCCCAACCATAAAATTATTTTCGTTGATATTTCAACACTGTAGTTTTACTACTGTTATGAATTGGGTGACTCCTGTGAAAGGGCCCTTTGACCCCTAGAGGGGTCGCGACCACCCATGGGTTGAGAACTGCTGCTTGAGGACCATACATGCACCCATGGGTAGTCACAGACCCTATCCACTTGTCCACACTCGAGGCAGCGCCTCTGGCATTGGGCCAGTCCCTCTCCACAATTGGGAGATTTTCAGCTCTTTCCCTCCAAATGGACCCCAAGACTTGTGGTCAAAAAGCACAAATGCCTGCAGGGACCAGGTAGGTATTTTCTTCAATGCAGTGGGCACCACAGAATATACTCAGACATATTGTGTGGGCAAACTGGGGAGAGCATCCTGTGTCAAGTTGGGGCTCCAGCTCAGCTCCAACTGTGTACCACCACCGGAGTCAGGCTGATTTCTCAAAAGACACCAGGAACTCAGATTTCTTTATGAAATCTCTGGATTTTAAAAGAGTGGACATTGATGTCAAATTCTCCTCAGATATTTTTCAGGCCAAACAAAACCCAGAAGCTCAGACCTCTAAGTTGCCATCTAGGATTTGGGCTTTTTTGAATAAAGGTTCTTTCATGCTCCACAGTGGAGAAAAGAAATCAACCCTTTTCTGAAAAAGAAATGGAGAAATTCTTCTCATTCTTTGATGGTAAGCCTACAACTTTAAATATGAGATAAAAAATTTTTTTTATGTAATTGAGTTATGCCACCACATGAAATTTTTCATACATTTAGGTGAGGTAAACACTGTGTCAGGCAAACACGATGCCAGACAGAATGAACAGTCTGTGAGTGGTACTTATGGTCATTGCTATGGTGGGGATGAATTGTCTCCACCTCCTTGCATAATCTAGAAGAAGGAGTCGGGTAGGAAAATGAGGTACAGTAGAACCCCGGACCTCAACGCTAATCCGTTCTAGAAGGAGCATCGAGATGCGATGCAGTCGAGTTCCAAATCAAGTTTTCCCAAAAGAAATAACTGAAAACAGATTAATCTGTTCTCGACCACCAAGGTTTTACCCTAACCTTACCTTTTTAAACAAAACATTACACAGAAATTTCAAAGTAAATAAGTTCAGAGTTAAATAATATCATTTAAATAAGAAACACAACATTTAAAAAGTTTTTAACAACTCCAGTCTGGCCCATACCTTGAGACGGATGAGGATCTGGATCTGCGGACACGATGTGGAGAGGAGGGAAGGAGAGAGAGCCATTGTTTGGAAGAGGAATCCCCTTCCATCAAGTCAACTGGGAGCTGCTTTTCCCTTCTTTGCCTTTTTTCACGAGGACCTGCCTGGCTGTCTCTAAAAAAAAATCTGTACAATGTGGTCTGCTGTTGGCATTTCCTTAACTCTTTTATAAAAGGGTTTACTAAATTATCATCAACAATATCAATAACACGGTTAACCAGTTCCTTCTGATGATGATTCTTTTAAAAAAAAAAAAACCCTTTCCTAGGACCCATGTTTTTTATCTAAACACAGTACAAAAAGCCACAAAAACTAAGAAAATTATAACAAAACGCTTGGAACACAGCCACAAAAGATTTAAACAACACGTACTAACAACGCCAACTAACGCCGAGTGACCGAAACACGAACTGATTTTGTTTACAAACATCATGCGGGTCAGGTCGGGTCGGATTCCGATGTTTGGTTCGCGCTCTGATGCAAAATTTTCTCGACATCATGCGTTGAAATCTGACTATGTTGAATACTCATGTGGTCAAGTACCAGAGTTCTACTGTACTCAAAAATAAATGTATACAAGGAGCCCACACAAAAAAATGGTACTATAGTAGTGAAGTATTTGGTTGCTAACCAAAAGGTTAGCAGTTCAAACCCACCTAACTTCTTCAAGGGAGAAAGGCCTGGCAGTCTGTTTCTACAAAGGTGATAGCCTAGAAAACCCTATAGGGGAGTTTTACTGTCACATGGGGTCCCTATGAGTCAGAATCCACTCGATGGGACCCAACGACAAGAACAACTCAAACAAACAAACAAACATTAAAAAAAAAAGAAAGAAAAAATGTTGGCCGAGCCTTCAGACTATCACAGTGGCTGCCAAGATATTTGCTGAGTAAGATAGTTGCTGAGTCGGGTCTGTATAAAGGTAAACAGCCGTATTCCTTCCATTTCTTCAGTGCCTGCATACATCAAAAGTTGGTGTGAACTAGCCATTGTTACACCAAGGACATCCGTCCGTGGTGTTCACGCTGGTCCCCAGCCCTACCTCGCCCCAGCTCCATGGAAAGTCCAGCGCCTCCTGGTCCACTTAGTTGGATCCTCCACCCAGGCCCACTCGGCTGCTTGGAGGAGTGGTCAGGGACCAAGGGGAAGAAATTCCTCTCTCTTTTTTTTCATTTCTTACAGCAGGAAACATAACAAATTATCTTAATGGAGCAAACCGCCACATTATCATATTAGGGAACTATGGCCATCAAAGGTAGATTTGGGGATCTGCACGAGTCCAAAACCCCTACTCTCTGACTGTTATTAACATAATGACTGGACATAACAGGCCAATCTGTGCATAGGGAGGTCAACACTCCGCCAAAGGCATCAGCCAGAAAGGACAGCCGTTCCTTTACATTGAGGAAAACTATGGGAACCCTCTTACATATGGGAACCCTCTTACATATGGGAACCCTCTTACCAACCTCAAACCAAATGCACTGCCATCGAGTGAACTCTGACTCCTATGACCCTCGAGAACAGAGTAGAACTGCCCCTGTGGGTTTCTGAGACTGTAACTCTTCATGGGAGAACCTCATCTCTCTCCTACAGAGGGACTGATGATATCAAACTGCCACCCTTGGAGTTAAGCAGCCCATCCTGTAACCCACTATACCACCAGGGCTCCTTCTGATCACCTTGAGGCTCCTCAAAGTATTGGTCTCTGGTGTGTAGAGGTAAATCTGTCATGGACAAATTTGTGACCATGTCCAGCCTCTCAACAATGACTTGGTCTTAGTAGACTTGGTGAAGTTTGTTACATGATTCTCTAAGAAGCTGAGTGAATATGAGAAAGCTTTAATGTCTCTCTGTTTCTGCTTCTCTGAGAGGTGACTAACAATATCACCTACTCGGTCACTGAGAATCGTTGTGAAGATCAAAAGGAAGAACCCTGTAGTTTTAGTAGGCAGCATGCTTGCGAATTAGCATTTTGAAAACTTGGAAATGCCCTTGAGTAAGCTGCCGACTCCTCGCCGAAACGATAAAGGAATCTTTATTCTGCTAAGAACAAAAAGATCCTTGTCCAAATGTTGTGAGAATGGTGAGGGCAACAAACATCCAAATGTGCTTGACACAATGGATGGATGGATGGATGGATGGATGGATGGATGGATGGATGGATGGATGGATGGATAGACGGACGGACAGATTGTGAGAAGAGTTGTACGAGCCCCCAATAAAATGATTTTTAAAAAAAAGATCCTTGTCCCCTTGTAGCATTATCAGACAATGTTACACATTCTGGAAACTTGGGAAACTAAGAGTACTGATTAGATGGACTCTGAGATCTCCCAGCTCAAAAACCCTAAACTGTGGATTCAAACTATGACAGGTATTTTTGAAGGTTTTTGAAACAACACATATTGTTTTATATTAAAACTATGGGGAGAGACCAGTCCCTGGAGGAGGACATCATACTTGGGAAAGTGGAGAAGCAATGTGTGTGTCGAGGGGTGTGTGGGGGGTGTTTAATAAGATGGGTTGACCCAGTGGCTACAACAATGGGCTCAAACCCAACAACCACTGTGAGGATGGCTCAGGGCCAGGCAGTGTTTGTTCTCCTGTACACGGGGTTACTATGAGTCGGAAGCAGACTGGGTGACACCTAAGAACAGCAAACGCTAGAGACTCAAAGTAAACCATTCTTTTCAGGTTTGAGAATACTAGAAACAAGCAGGTTATGTTATGACCATGCTAAACATAGTGAAAGACCAAAGGGCATTGGAATGAAAAGAGTGCTATGTCAGCACAGACAGCACCATTGTAATTCCATCCACTGTGAACCTGGAATTTTAAATCATAACCAGACTGATATGTCTATACTGACTCCATCCTAACTCAGGACACTGTCCAGTTTGCGTTTCAAATTCCAGAGCTGAAGGTGTGAAAACAATGCTTTTGCTTTATTTTCTCTTTTTAAGACTTGTCATTTTTAGGCTCATTAAAAATTGTTTAATAATAAAATTATACAAATAAATTCACGCATGCCACATCTTGTGAGAAAGTACCTTGAAAAGATACTGAGATAATGACTTTGTAGTATTTACTATTTTTATAAAGTCGATGTGATGCTTGTGGGATATTCTGGGTGGTACAAACGTACTCGGCACTTACTGAACACAGTGGAGGTTGGCACCCACCAGAGGCTTCGGTAAGAAAGGCCTGGCAATCCACGTCCCCGAAATTCAGCCCTGGAGAGCCCTGTGGAGCACTGTTCTACTCTGCCACAAGTCTGGGAGTAGACAACGGCAGCTGGTTACCGGTCGTATTATTATTATTTTTTTATGGTTTCCAGAAACTCTTCAGACACAATAAGAGAAATAAGGATTGATATTGCTGGAAGGGCCCTAAAAGAATTCATGGATGCTCAACTTTTACAAATGAAGAGACTCCATCCAGCAGTCTGGGTGAACTGGCCCACTCTATCATTCATAAGCAAGCTGATTTCAAAGTATCTGCTAGTAGAGAATTCTTTTAGAAGGATAACTATTAGACAAGAGCATGTGTGAAGTATAATTCTCCTCTTACTGTGGATCAGCCATCGTCATCGAGTCCATATGACCAAGTAAGTGATACCCTTTGAATCTATAACAGATAACTTGAAGGTCTGCTCTCAGTGTCTAAACTCAAGCAAAGGGAACCTAATTAAAGTAGATCATCATGAATGTTCTAGTTGACACAAGACTAATACGATGATTTTCCGAGTTAAAATCTCCCAGGGCAGTAATATTCAAGGTTTGAGCCTTATGCTGCCCCAAAATAATTTTTCATCCTTAAAATGGATGTGATGTATGACATTTTAAATACAGACATTTCAAAATAAATGGCCACATCAAATGTATCTAAAATCAGATAAATGCCACAATGATTGGTTGCCATTATGTATCACTCATTAAAACAAAATCTAAACAATCCTTAACATTTCAAAATTTTACATGTTTTTCTTAAGTCTTCTACAGAATTTTATCCTATGTGTAAAATATATGTGCTATAACCCTTTTTGTTTAAAGGCTTTTATTAAATACCTTATTTTACTTTTCTGGAACAAAAATATGAATACAAACTGAATTTGTAAATTTTATTGTGCTTTTGGTGAGCATCAGTCTCTAGGTGTCAAAACTGATCTTCTGATTTCATTTACCTTATTAATCCTTAGTACTATCTCATAATACATGATAATATTTTATTAAACTCATCATAAAAAGCACTTCTTAACAGAAATATGTTTCTTTTCATGGGACCTTTGGTGAGCTTTTTATGCAGAGATAAATATAATGTAAAAATAGAACCTATAAGTATATAATAAATAAAATATATAACTAACAAATATAATGCATACCTTATCAAAATTTAAATAAATAATAACTTATATGACACAGTGATTGAGCGTTCAGCTGCTACCCGAAAAGCTGGTGAGTCAAACGCACGCTGCCCCTCTGGGGGAGAGATGGGACAGGCGGCTTGGACAACGACTACACTCTTGAGAAACTGTAAGGCAGTTCTATCCTGTCCAACAGGGCCGCTGTGGGTCAGACTCAATTTGGCAGGAATGGTTTGGGAGATCTATATTTTTTAATTGCTGGAATAAGATGGTTTTCTGTATCACTACGCCTGTTTCTTATTTTTATAAATACCAATGCTGAGAAATCGTGTTATGTTCAACTGATGGAAACCAGAAATGTTGTGACCACAGTGTTAGTCAAGCTTTGAATGCCTTCTAAGTCACATTTCACATCATGATTGGTCATTTAAAAAATTATCTTTAGTGATCTGCCAGGTGACAGCTAGGCTTGCTCCTCTTCCTGACTGGTGGAAGCATCGGGTGAGAACCCTACGAACTGACAGAAGGCTTCGCTACCCAGTAACCAGAGTCCCTCAGTCTTCCATTTCTGGGCAATCTACCAAAAAGGTTGTCCCAGGGCTCATTAAACAGCCATTCATTATACTTGTTACTCTTTCACTTAGCAGCATCGTGTTTAATCCTTCAGACTTAACCAGGTTTAGGAAAATCATATCCATCTACATTTCATTACACTTTTGCCAATTCCATTTTTCAATAAAATGTTATAAGTCAAAACATGCCTTAAGTATTTTTTTGTCAAAACTTGGAGCTGCAGATACAGTGTGTTCATTTATGCAAACTGTCTGCCAAATGCTCTAAAGAGCCAGTCTTTGGTCAAGCCAATCAGCCTTTTTTACTTTTAGAAAAATTCTGACTTCACTATTTCTTCCAAATTAATGTAATAACTCATATTTCAAAGAACCTTATATAAACCAGAGAAATGTCTTCAATGAAGCACCATAAAAAGATGAAAAGATTAAATTGCTATAATGGCAACCTAATTAATTATCCATTTTAAAATATTATGAAAACAAGATAAATCAGTTTGGCATTTCTTATTACTTGTAATGAGAAATACATTGTATTTTTACAAATCAAGTAATGTTACTAAGACTTTTGGTTGTTTATAAAGTGAGTAGTATTATAAAAGACAAAATATTCCTCTGGTAAATATGTTTGCAATAAATTCTGGTGTTTATTTTTTATTTCGGGGGGGGGAAGAATCAAGAATAAGCATCAAACTCCATTAATTTTGTATAAAAAAAACATAAACAACAACAGCAAACGTTTGTTTAAAGAGAGCCAGAGTAGTGGTATATACTCTATGACAAAAACAACTGCAAAATTTCTTATGAGCTTTTTAGTAATTGTATTTCTGGCAGTAGTATTTGTTGTTGTGTGTTTAACGAAGGGTAAAGTAAGCCACCTATTATGTGCTATTAAAAATATCAAAATATCAAATATCAAATATCAAATATGATCAAAATTGTCTTATGAGAATATGGAATTCCAACAATTCCATATAACTTCTTGGACCCAGCAGCTATCATATAATTTCTTGGATAACATTTGCTAAGATAAAGTGAGGTGAAAATTAGCTGTAATTGAGAAAATGATTTCATGATATTATCTGGTGAATTTTAACTCTATCTTGTTGTTGTTAAGGGCTGTTGAGTCAATGCCAACTCAGGAGCACTGTGCAGAACAGAAGGAAAACACGCCCAGTCCTGTGCCATCCCTGAAATTATTGTTACGTTTGAACTCAGTGTTGCAGCCACTGCATCGATCCATCCTGCGAGGAGACTTTCTCGCTGCCCCTCTACTTGACTAAGCACGATGTCCTTCTTCATCTCAGGAGGACAGATGTCTCCTGAAAACATGTTGGAAGTACATCAGACGAAGTCTCACCAGTCTTGCTGCTAAGGAGCAACCTGGCTTTTTCATGACAGATGTGCTTGTCCTCCTTTTGGGAGCCCAGGGTACTTTCAATATTCTGCACCAGCACCATAATTAAAATACATCAATTCTTCAGTCTTCTTTATTTAATGTCTAACTTTCACATGACTATGAGG
>NW_022103896.1:40088088-40089138 GCF_000313985.2 Echinops telfairi | reverse complement strand
TTGTTGCTTCTGAGCTAGATGGCCGCTTGTTTACCTTCAAGCCCTTAAGATGCTATATCTTTTGATAGCCAGGCACCATCAGCTTTCTTCGCCACATCTGAAAAGCCAGAATTTCACAATTTAAGTTCTGATACCATTCCTTCCTTCAGATTTGGATTATATTATTTACAATCCTTGGATCATGTATGTTGGTATGCTTCTTCCATGTGGGCTTACTTGACATCTCACTTACATGGCTACTTGTTTGAAAACAAGCCTTTAAGACTCCAGACATTATTCTTTCTAACAGTCGGGGCACTATCTAGTTTCTTCACCACACTTTACTGTAGCACCCAAATCTTCAGTGTTTCCTTCATGAGGACTTGAAACCTCAGATAATTATAATGCAATATCAAAACCAGGAAATAGGATCAGTACTGTCCACAAACTATGTTCCGAGCTGATTCATTGTAGAGGCAGTTATGCGGAGTGCTGGCAACGGACTGGGTTAACCTTGAGCTGCTAACTGAAAGGCCACCAGTTGAAAACCACCAGCTCCTCCAAGGGAGGAAGACAAAACTTTCTGCTCCGATAAAGACCTACTGTCTTCAAAACCCACAGGGGCAGGTCTACTCTGTCCTATAAGGTTGCTATGAGTCAGAATCCATTTGATGGCAGTGAATTGGGAATGGTGTGTGTTTTATGTGTGTGTGTGTGTGTGTGTGTAAGTCTCTGCACTTTTATCATGTAGATATTCATGTATTCACCATCACTATGAAGATACAAAACTATTCCACTACACAAAGATCACTTGTGCTACCCTCTTTACAGGCATGCCCGTCACCCCTTCCTTCCTGAACCCATAGGAATCACTAATCTAGTCCCCACACCTTAAATGGAGTCACTTTTCAGAATGTAATCTTTTGCAGAAGTACAGCCAGAATACTCCTTAGAGGCAGGATGGCAAGACTTTGTCTCATGTACTTTGGGCATGTTGTCAGGAGAGACCAGTCCCTAGAGAGGGACGAGGGCAGTGAAAGAGAGGAAGGCCCTCAACAAGGTGGATTGACA
>NW_022103896.1:40087112-40087988 GCF_000313985.2 Echinops telfairi | reverse complement strand
AGGTGTTTCTTCTGAGAGACAGCCAACTTAGTTGTGTGTATCACTAGTTTGCTCCTCTTTACTACTAAATTGTATTCCATGAGGTGGTAAAAGCTTATTTAACCATTCACCAAACATTAAATGATTTTCAATTTTTAGATATTACAAATAAATTTTAAACATGAATCTCCTGAAACGTGTTAAAATACAGGGAAGCACCAGTAATTCTGAAGATAACACAATCCTCACACTTTTAAAACAAGAGACAGTTGTATGACCCCCTAATAAAATGTTATAAATAAATAAATAAAACGAGAGACAAAAGTTGGGCTTCGGCATTACAGGTCGCTGGTGAGATTGGAGTCCTTGTGGTGCAGTGGTTAAGAGCTCAGCTGCTTACTTAAAGGTCAAACCCACCAGCTGCTCTCTGGGAAAAAGAAATGACTGGCTGCTTCCGTAAAGATTACAGCCATGGAAGCCCTCTGGCTCAGTGGCACCTGTTGTCATTCAGGGTCAACACCAACTCCTGGCAGCCCTATAGGGCAGAGTAGAGCTGTCCTGTGGGGAGTTTAAGCTATAAATCTTTGCAGAAAGCATACTGTCGACATGTTTCTCCCAGGGAGCAGCTGGTAAGTCCACAGCACTGGCCTTTGGGTTAGCCTCCAAGCGTGTAATCATTACACCACTAGGGCTCCTGATCCTTTCTACTCACCAGTAGACATGAACGGTGCCCCTATATGATCAGTGCACCTATGGGTGGGCAGCAACGCCAGCCTGGTCTTGGTGTGGTTAATTACCCAGTCCAACGGACATCTTCGGCCAGACTTAAACAACCAAACTCATTCCCATTGGGTCCATTCTGATTCGTCGTGGCCCTATGAGGACAGCATAGAACTG
>NW_022103896.1:40079349-40086602 GCF_000313985.2 Echinops telfairi | reverse complement strand
ACCTGTTTGAGGACTGATGCCTGCCATTTCTTCCATATTGTAGCTGCATGATTATTGGATACTACCTGTTACACTTTATTAGCACATGATGTAATGTTACCCACCCACCATTGAGTATTTAAGCCTCTGCCTTCTGCTCAATAAAATGAGGCTTGATCAGACTCCTGTCTTGCCTCCATTTCTCGTGTCTCTTGCCCCTCTTCATTCCAAGTCCCCTTTTCAGGTATCCACGTTGTTTGATGACCTGCGGGATGGGTCAATCTACAGTCTCAGAAATCCCAAAGGGCAATCCTATTCCATCCGATGGGATTGCTATGAGTCAGAATTGACTGGATGGCAGTGATTTTGAGGTTTGGGGTTTGGTTTTAAATTTATTTGGTGTTAGTTATAAAGAGCCCTGGTGGTACTGTTGGTTAGGAGTTGGGCTGTTCACTGCCAGGTTGGCAGTTCAAACCCACCAGTTGCACTAAAGGAGAAATGAGGCTGGCTGCTCCCATAAATATTTGCAATATTAAAAAAAAAAAGATTTACAGTCTTGGATATTTCATCTAGTGTGACTATGAGTTTGACACAACTCACTAGCCATGGGCTGTGGGCTGTTCTAGAAGGAGAAGGGGAGGTAAGGGAAGCATGCTTGAGAAAGTGAAAGTTCACCTGAGACTTGAAGGCTGAATAGGAGCGTTATCGAGGTCCAGACAAGAAAACAGAGCCCATACCCGGCCAGTTACTAAAGAGGGTTGAATTTAGGAGACCACTTGCAAGACTGTGAAGAGCAGTTGGGATGGTGAGGTAACACAGGAAGCTACAGCCACCCAAGGAAGACAAGGGGAAACCAGGCCCAGGCTAGTGGAGAGAGGTGGAACAGAGAGGCAGGGGCTATTTGCAGATGCTGAAACCACAGAGGTGATGGTGATGCAGGTGCTGTCAGAAATTCTCGCAAGTAGTGGGAGCTGCTATCCAAGTTTCTTCTTTCGTCCTGTCTTCTAATTCTCTACCTGTGTTTCATTGGCCAAACACAGCTAGAAGCTACGGAAAGGGGACCCTGGACAACGAAGTGTGCATGAGTCAACTCCTACTACACAGAGAAGAACAGAAGAGGGATGGATGGGAAGTGGTCTGAGAAAATGGCCGGCGCAGAGCCAGTGGGAAAAGAAATGGAAGGACAGGCTGAGAAGAATATTCTAGACAGAGGGGTGGCCTGTGCAGAGGAACATGAGAGAATCAGAGAGTCTTGGTACAATATGAAACTAAGAGGAGATAGAACCAGGTCATGAAGGCTCAACTGTTGCTTGCTGCTCTCAAGCTGTTTCCCAACTCATGTACTAGGGGGTCTGACTGAGAGTTTCTATTGGCTGATTTCTTGGAAGTAATCTTCCTGGTCTACCTTAGTCTGGAAGCTCTGCTGAAACCTATTCAGCCATAAAGCAACACAGAAACCTCCACTGATAGATAGGTGGCAACTGCACATGCGGCACACTGGCTACGAGTTAGATCAAGGTCTCTTGAGTGGAAGGTGCAAATTCTATCTCAGAACCATCACCTCCTCACGCAGGCATAGGAGACCACGTACATTTTTCACATTAGCCTAAGGATAATAAAATACAAGTAGAGTGTTTAATGAAGCTGGGAAGCACTTAATAGATATTTGGAATACAAAAGTACATTGGCTGATTTGAAGAGCAGAGACTGTACACCTTCAACAGAACACTGTTATGAATGAGAAGGACACGACTGGTAAGAGAAAGGAAGGCTACAGTGAACCCACTGGATGCCATAGTGGGAAACCAAATTTAATTGGCAGAGAGACCCAGATTGGAGGCCACAGGACATAAAATCAAAGACCTCTGGGACAACAGTTCAACTACTTTTGAACATCTACTATGTGTGTTGTGAAGAGGTTGGGGGAACATTAGTAAAATATCTGTTTAATGTTCCCATATGCCTTGAGTCCAATGTAGGGTTGCTTTGAGTCATAACTAATTCAATGGCAATGGGCTTATTCTGGAGTTTCCATATGGCAAGTGATAGCAAGACACACACATGCATTCTCACTCTCTCTCTTTCTCTCATTTCATTTGTACAATCTAGGGCAGGCGTCTTCAAACTATGGCCCACAGGCCACATGCGGCCCACCAAGGACATTTATCTGGCCCACGGGATGGTTTTGCCCCATTTATTTTTTTACTTCAAAATAAGATATGCGCAGTGTGCATAGGAATTTGTTCATAGTTTTTTTTAAAAAAACTATAGTCTGGCCCTCCAATGGGTCTGAGAGACAGTGAACTGGCCCCCTGTTTAAAAAGTTTGAGGACCCCTGATCTAGGGCGTAGTATTTTCACTACGCAAGTCACAGATAGGCAATCTGAAGTTCATAGGATGAAGCAATTTGTCTTAGAGATCACCTAGCTCAGAAATGATGGTGACAAGAGAAAAACACAAGTCTTCCTGATTTCAAAGCCCAACTGTAAATGGTAAACTAGACCCACCTTAGAGTTCTGGTCTTTTGGTGGTTATGTGTTGGGCGGCTAGCCTCAAAGTCAACAGTTCAAACCCACCAGTTGCTCTAAGAGAGAAAGTTGAGGCTTTTCTACTCCCATAAAGAGTTAGGGTCTTGGAAACCCACAGAGGGTTTCTACCCTGTTCTATAGGGTCGCTAGGAGTCAGAATTGAGTCAATGGCAGTGGATTTGGCTTTTGTTTTGTCTTGTTTTATGTTATCACTCAGTCACTCTTATTGCCAAAACTCAAGATAGTATCACCCAGGCCATGGAGTTCAATCTGACCTCCTGCCCTGAAGGGAAGTCTCCAGCATATCAGCCACAATGAGCAATGTTTTATCAAGGGTTCCATGAGTAAGCCCAACTCAGAGGACAACTAATAACACCAAAGCTGAAGCCAAAGCAATGCTTAACTGTATATTTCCCTGGGCCAGACATAGCAAATAAAAGCAAGACATCCACATGGCTGCTACTTTGGGGTTAAATATGGGTCAACCACAAAACTGATGGGAATACAACACCCTAAGATGCTCAGACTCAATTCTGGTAGAAACTTGGCTTTCCCAAAACTGTAATTAGCAGAGCGGACACTTTTATGGACTCTTTTCTGCACAAGGACACGAGGAAGAACACCATATTACATAGGACGTATGACTACAAAATCAAGTGCTAAAGACAATGTCTAGCTCAAGAGACCCAAGCTAGCTACCCTGCCTTAGAAGTAAGTACCTAGCAATATAACCAGAGGCCAGCCAGCTGGCGACCTTTGTTGAGGTAGGGCAGGTGAAGCCTTTAAGAGGGCAGAAGAATGCCGAGAGATGATCAGCATGATGGTTGAGTGGGGTTCCAGATGAATTTGAAATCTGAACTTGTGAGCAGAAGCAAGTAGAGAGCAGGAGGGGCTGAGGAAAGGGGATTCCCAGAGCCTTGACTTTGAGGTTTGCTAAGGAAAGGGGATTCCCAGAGCATTGGATTTGAGGCCTGAAAATGCCTATTAAGAAACCCTGCTGGCTCAGTGGTTAAGCATTCAGCTGCTAACTGAAAGGGTAGTGGTTAACACCCACTGGTAGCTCCCTGGAAGACGAGGCAGCCTTGGAAGACGAGGTAGCTTCTGGAAGGATGGCAGCCTTGGAAACCCTATGGAGCAGTTCCACTCCGTCCTGCATGGTCTCTACAAGGCAGAATAAACTCAACAGCATCAAGTGGGTAAGGAAAGTCCATGTGGGTAGACTCACCTGATTTATAGCGAAAGGGGTGAGGTAGCTATCTGTGTTAGTCCGGGTAGACTAGAGAAACAAATTCATTGACACTCTTGTTTATAAAGAAGGGTTTTATATACAAGAGGAATTGAATATTGAGAAAACATCCCAGTCCAGTCCAGATGAAGTCCATAAGTCCAATATTAGCCCACATGTCCGATACCAATCTATTAAGTCAGTCCTCTTCAGACTCATGAAACACATGCAATGACACCAAGTACAGGAAGATCACTGGCCAGAGGGTTGGAAGTCTTCTGGATCCAGTGGCGTTGTAAGCATCTCAGCGCTGGCAGGGGTCTCTACGTGGTTTGTCCAGCTCCAGAAGTCTGGTTGCATCAGGATAGGGCCATGTGGCTTCTCCAGCTCCCAGGGCATAGTGTCTTGTCAGTAAAGCATCTCCCAGGGAGTGTGCAGACTGTGTCTCCTGCCTCCAAGGAGAAATACAGGAGTTCCCAGAATTCTCAGGAGAAGTCCATGCCCACACAGAGGCCTCATTGGTTATATTTTGATTGACAGGCCAGACTCCACCCCTTCACTCATAATCCTCTGAAATTGACATCAGATGATGTAACTACCACACTATCCCTAGTGTTTAGTGGTTCTCAAACAAGTGGTTCTCAAATGTTTTGTAGCCGTGGAAGATTTCATCGAAAAGAAATCTTAAGCAGAAGTGTAAACAACCAAACAAAGTGGAGTTGTGCTGGCTGCAGCCAGAGATGGAGGATTGAGGTGTGCCAGGTTGGGCCAGCCTCTTCCTTCCCAGGCTGCCCCCGACCCCACATCCCGGTGCTAAAGCACAAGGCATTCCCCTACGTGGTACTGATTTTTCTCGGTTGAGAACTTAGATTTGAACCCTGTTTGGGGTTTTTTTTTAAGTATGCCAGTTAACCAAGATGTCTCATTGGCTCCAATCCAATTGGGAAACTTCAAATCAGCACCACAGTCATTGTTTTCCATCCACCCACAGGACTCCTGTCATTTAGCTGCCTGCCCTTTTCCTGGGGCCAAACAGCTAAACTTGAGCCAGGTGACTTAAAGCATGGACTTATCCAGAGTTCACCATCCAAAGATGAAAGAGGAAAGTCTGCTCATTCACACAAGAGTCCCAAGTGGAGAATGCAGGCGCCCACCCCACCCCAGCCCCTACAGACGCCCAGAGGGGCAGGGTCCTAATCATCTAATACTGCTGTAACAGAAAGGCCACTAGTGCAGTTGTCTTGTATTTTCTCACAGCTTCGACGAAACAAAAACAAACCATAGAGCCGATTCTGACTCGTAATGACCGTAGAGTCCAGGGTTTCTGAGGTTGTACATCTGAGGATCTAAATCTTCTGTGGGAGCAGAGAGCCTCATCTTTCTCCCGCAGAGTGACAGGGAGGTATGAACTGCTGACCTACGGTTTGCAGGCCAATGTGTCACCCACGACATCACTACAGCTTAAAGAACGACGACAAAAATTTACTGCCATCGAGTCTATTCTGACTAATGGCCACCCTATAGGACAGGGTTGGACTGCCCTTAGGGGTTTCTGAGACGCTAACTCTTTACTTAGAAAGCCTCACCTTTCTCCCGTGTGGCTTTGAACTGCTGGCCTTGTGGACCACAGCCTATAACATACCCACCACTCCACCAGAGCTCCTCCTCTACAGCTTAGGAGATTGATCTTGTTGTTAGGTGCCATCGGGTTGGTTGCAATTCTGAGCGGATCCCACTGACAACAGAACAAGACACCACCCAGTCCTGCACCATCCTGCCAATTGTTTTTATGGTTGAGTCCTTGTTGCAGCCACTGTGCCAATCCATCTCCTTGACAGCCTTCCTCTTTTTGGCTGTCCTTCTCCAGGGACTGGTCTCTTCTGATACCATGTCCACAACAAGGTGATAATTCATCTCACGATCCTTGCTTCTAAGGGACATTCTGGCCGCACTTCTTCCAAGATAGTTTTGATTCTTCTGTTGGCAGTCCATAGTACTTTCAATAGTCTTATCCAGCACCACAATTCGAATTCATCAATTCTTCTGTGCTCTTCCTTATTCAATGTCCTATGGGCTGCTATGGGTTAGGGCCGACTCGGTGGCACCTAACCGCAACATTCGCTGTCCAACCTTCACATGCAGAGGAGGCCATTAAAAATACCATGCTGTGGGTCAGGCACACTGTAGTCCTCAAAGTAACCCCTTGCTTTTCAACACTTTCGAGATGTCTTAGGCAGCAGATTTACCCAGTGCAATGCTCCATTTGATCTCTTGACTGCTGCTTCCATGAGCATTGTCTGTGGATCCAAGCAAGGCCAAACCCTTGACAACTTCAGTCTTTCTCCACTTAACATGATGCTAGCTATTGGTCCAGTTTGGAGGTTTTAGATTTTCTTTTCACTGAGCTGTCATCCAGACTGACGTCTACAATCCTTGATCTTCATCAGCAAGTGCCTCAAGTCCTCCAACAAGCAAGGGGTGTCATCTTCAGGTCGCAGGTTGTTAATACACCTTTCTCCAATCCTGATGCCACGTTCTACTTTGTAAAACCCAGCTTCTCTGGCTATTTTCTCACAATAAATCCTACCAGTGAAATATCAGTGCCATAACTTCTAGCGTCACAGCAACACACAAGCCGCCACAGTACGAGTTGGCCATGCAGCTTAGAAGTCTAGACTTAATTCACTTACAGGGGGTCGGCTCTAGGGGAGGGCCTCCTCCCTCTGTCAACTCTGCAGGAAGCTCCTGATCTCTTTAGTCCTGGAAGATCTTCATGCAGCTTGGCACCTCTCCTTCCCCATCTCTGCTTCTAGCATGAATTGCATCTCTTTTCAGTTCTCAAAAGAGATTTACTCAAAATACATCCTACACTCGTCCTGCCTCATTAGCACAGCAAGATCAGTCCATTCCCAAATGGGATTAGAACCACAGGCATATAGAGGTTGCATGGGGGCTGGGAGGGGGCGATGCAATCAATCAAGAGCTCTCTCAGACAGATTGCACCCAAACAAACCAAAGTGAACACAATTGTCCGCCCCAAGTTCCATAACGAAATTGCCTGGGAACCATTCCTTTTCAGGCCTAATTATAAAGTCAGATTTGAATTACAGGACAAGATGGTATGGAAGTCAGTGTTCGGCAAGCAGAACAAACACACACACAGATAAAAATGCAGTGGGCTTTGACCCCAGGGCTGCTGCCAGCCACGACAGGAATGGCTCCCAGCCAGCCAAGTCTGGGGTGTCCTGGAAAACTTCTGAGAGAGAGTTGCCAGCCCCTTTACAAACCACCCCTGTAATAAATAAACTACCTTTCCCAGAATTCTCTTTTTCATGGCAGTCTTATGCGGGAGTCCTTGGCAAGTTCAAACAGTGAAGTGTTCAGCTACTAACAAAAAGGTGGGTGGTGTGAGCACACCCAAATATGCCCTGGAGGAAAGGCCTGGCGATCTACTTCTGAAGAGTCAGAACAACGGTGTGTTAGTCTGGGCACCTTAGACAAACAAATCCACAGAAACTCAT
>NW_022103896.1:40059745-40078201 GCF_000313985.2 Echinops telfairi | reverse complement strand
ATTTTTTTTTTATCGTTTTATTAGGGGCTTACACAACTCTTACCACAATCCATACATACATCAATTGAGTAAACGACCAGCCTTTTCATTAGAAGCCTAGCTCTTTAACCACTGGGCCATCCAAGCTCCTTAGCCTAAGGCGGGCAGTCAAAACTGAGCAGCCAACGAGCTACAGCAGCCATTAGTTACAATCTTTGAGGAATGAATGAATGGATGATGGAGCACTCTCTGGACTTTTCTGTCTCCATGACAACACTGTTACTCGGTCATAGTAAAGAATTCACCCTAAAGAAAAACTGTGTGGTGCCAGTCATTTCACTCACCACCAAGGGTCACAAAAATAGAAACGGTCACCAGGCCTCTCTAATTCACAAACCTACCCTCTTCTTCCATAGGCCTTGGGGGAGCCCGTAACTCAACAACCAGAGTCCATTAAGGAAGAAAAGAAAACGCCTATCAAACTAAGCTTCTTCTAATTCCAGAAAGAAGGAATCCTTTAGGAGTTCAGTGTTGTATGAATAGGCCAAGGTTCACACCATCCATTATCTGATACCCAGACACACAGGCAAACCTTTATGTGGGTAAACATACATCTTCTAAACACCACTGGGCTCAGCACGGGGTGTGCCCTTGGATTGAAGAACGATCGGGTTTTATTGTCTTAGCCTTGAGCCTTGGTGATCAATGTCAGTAATGAGGAGGCTTCATTTGAAAGATGGCCATGCTCTCCACTGGCAAATAGCTTGTTATCTATTTGTTGAGCCTGCTGGAAGCGCCTGGGTTCATGCAGTGCTGTAGAAGCAAAAAAAAAAAAAGAATCCCACTTCCTCACAGTTCCTAAAGGTGCCAGCTAAGAGCCTCCACAAGCCAGTCTGCCAGGACTGGGGTCCACATTCACAGCCATGTGCTGAGACTCTTGCAGCTGAACACCAAGTGGTGTAGCTCTTGTGTTAGATAGAGACTGTGCTAGCAGCCCCAGGAGAAACAGACTGAATTCCCTTACAGGAACTTTCCTGAGTCTTTTTAAAAAGCATTAAGGCAGACCAGGTGCGCTTATTTTCTTTCTAAATCTCATTGCTTTCTCAAGTATTTTCATTTATGAATCTAATACTCTGTGTGTGTGATAAGCACACATTTAACAAAACATTTGCCATTTCAACCTGCTTCCCACGTACAATTTGATGACATTAACTTTGCTGATCATATTGTTCAATCATCACTGTTATCTGCCTCCTAAATTATTTATGCACAACTGTAAGCATCTTTTGTTGTCTTAATGAATAACTTATAAAATATTTACTAATTATTGGTTGCTAAGTTGATTCCTTTAGATATTAATATCTTTATAGCCCTATGTATAACACTATGATGTATAGTGTCACATGTTATTGTATTTATAATACATAGCCTACTTTATTTCAATTCATGTCTGTTGCATGCCATCCAGTTGCTTCCGTGACCCCATCCGACAGAGGATAACTGTCCCAGAGGGCTTCCTGGGCTGCCCGAATTCTTTCTGTGAGCAGATCACCAGGCTTCCTCTCCTCTGGAGCTGCTCAAAGATTTGAACCAACAATCTTTGGGTTAGCAGCCTGGTGCCACCAAGGATGTGTGCGTGTGTTGGGGAGAGAGGGGTTGGCTGGGCGTAGCTCTACCCTATCTATCATATAGGCTCACTGAGTTGTAATCCACTCAACAGCACCCAACAACTAAAGGTAACCTATAGCATATAAAGTATGGACTCTGGAGAGACGCAAGAAGAGTTGCTATTTGAGATGCTTGTCAAATGTCTGCAAGCCAGGTATATATACTTTTTTATAGAGCTGTGTGTGTGTGTGTGTGTGTGTAATATACAGTCCTCAGACAGAAACAATGGTGAAAGTTAGCTAATTTGATTCCATAGGTCGTGCCGTTAAAAGATCTCCAGATGTGGAGTGCTTCCAGTGCAAACAGGAGGCAGAAAGAACAGGATCCAGCAGGAAGAGAGATCATAAAGCTGAAACATCATTACATGAAACGCCCAAGGTTAGACTCAAGTCACTATTTGAGTGAAAACTGCCAGTAACACCCATAATTCTAGGAACTGCTCTCCACGGTCCTTTTCCATACAGATAGCCCCTGGATTACATTTCTGACCTGTTCCTACGCCTGTTTTTATGTCTGATTTGTGAGTAAGATGGAACAGATACATGCCGTTCTTATCTAGCATCAGTGAGTCAAATGTTTACCATGTCACATAGGTTTTCCCTTCGTGTGCTTATGAAGCAAGGAGCAGGGGTGGTGCCGTGGGAGCGGGGCTGGACTGCTAAGGTCTGCCGTCCAAACCCGTCAGCCGCCCCTCAGGAGGAAGAGGAGGCTGTCTACTGCTCATAACGCTTGGTCAGCTTCAAAACCCTATAGAGGACCACTCTAGGTCGGAATCAGCTCAGTGACAGTCAGTTTGGTTTCAAAGTGCATATAAGACACTTAAGAAGCACTCCCAAATAGACGACAACATCTTTTGTCTTCTTCAGGGGTCTGACATGAACTTGGGCGTCGGCGAAGAATCTGGTTCCATTTCAGTGTTGGTTTTGCTCCTTTTCTTGGCCACTCAGACCCATGTCTAGATCTCCAGGGTCCGGAGCTTGTCAGGTATCTTAATACTGTGAGCCTTCGTGCGCTCTCGCTCTCTTTTTATTAAAAGATCATTTTATTGGGGACTCTTACAACTCTTGTTATAATCCATACATTGATTGCGTCAGGCATGTCTGTCCGTATGTTGCCTTCATTCTTTTCTAGACATTTACTTTTTATTGAGCCCTTAGTATCAGCTCCTCTTTTTTCCCCCTCCCTCCCCCATCCTGCCCTCATAACCTCTTGATAGATGATAAATTATTATGATTGCATCTCTCACACCGACCCCGGTCTCCCTTGCTCCATGCTCTCTGTTGTTCTTCCCCCTGGAGAGGGTCTATGGTTATGTGTCGACCATTGCAATTGGTTTCCCCCTTTCTCCCTGCCTCTCTCCCACTTCTCCCTACCCTTGTGGTATCGCTATTCCCACTCCTGTTCCTGGATTCCGTGTATTTCGCTCACGTTTTTATTATTTTTATTTTTATTTTCTTTCTTGGTCTATTTATCTATTTTGGTGGGGGCTTTTTGTTATTGCTCTTTGGGGTTTTTTTGCTGCTACAGATTTTTTTTTTAAATCATTTTTTGGGGGGGGTCATTCAGCTCTAATCACAGTACATACATTGTGTCAGTATTTCTATTTGGGTTTTTAAAGGAAAACACATCCTAAGTCGTAGCACGGCCCATCTCATCAAATCAGTACCAACATCCCATTAGAACCCCCATAACGGTGGTTCTCCCCCACCCCCTGTACCAAAACATCTCAAACATACCAAGATCAAAAAAACAAAAGCCCACTTCCATCAAGGTGTGCTCTAACACGGTACATAAGAAGAAGGACACAGTGGTAATACAAACAGCTCCATACAGTACCGTCCGGGCAGAGAGTGTGAGCGAGTGTGTCTGTGTTTACCTGTAGATGTGTTGTTGTGGTCGTGGATGTTAGGTGCTGTTCAGTCAGCTCTGACTCAGAGCCACCTGTGTACAACAGGAGGAAACGCTGCCCACTCCTGCAACCACCCTCGAAATCCTCGCTGGTTTGAGTCCGTTGTCACAGTCGCTGTGACAATCACCTTGTTAAGGGTCTTCCTCGTGTTGGCTCACCCTCTACTGTACCAAGCATGATGTCATTCTCCAGGGACTGGCACCTCTTGGCAACACGTCCAAATAGGTGGGATGAAGCCTTGCCTGCTTTCTGTCAAAAGAGCACTCTGGCAATACTGCTTCCCAGGCTGACTTTAAACAGTACAGCATACAGTGCAATTTTTAAAAATCAAAGTGTTGAAGAAACAATTCTTCAAACGGCATGCGTGGCCGCGTGATTTGACTTACAAAGGTACACAATGGTCTCCTTTTTGGACCCTGTGACCCACTGAAGTCGTGTAATGTTTCCTGTGAGCATCACAGAATAGTGCTGTGTTCCTTATTACAAATCATTGTATTTCGTTCCAAGTTTTAATACTATAGGCTCTCCAGCAATCTCGTTAAGTACAACTTGTCCATAAGTAAGATGGATATTCTTAACACAGGACTGACTGTACTTTGAAAGCACTCAAACCACAAACACTCCCAGTCTTAGAACAACAAACGGCATCTCATGCCAATAAGTAGAAACTGAGTGCCAGAGTGATCCTTCAAGGTAAATATTTGGGGGAGGCAGCTCTTTGCATAATGTGATTTTAAGTGTGACAAGCACGCACCCCACCCAAAAATGTCTATGCGACAGACTCGTGTCACGGATGCCTGCAATTCTACCATTAGGGAGCATTTCCATCTCCGTCAGAAACGCAGAACTCATCCTTGACTCCTGTCACTCCTTCTCTGACCCCGTTCAATCCATCACACATTCCTCCTGCATGGCCCTTGACTCTGACCCTTTGTCTTCATTCCCTCTGACAGGAGGATCGTTCGGGTTACCCTCAACTCCTGCCTGGACGACTGCGCTTGCCTCCTGACTGGTCCCTGGGGCTTCAGGTTGTTCCCCCTTCTGCTACAAATGTCCTCTAAGAGGCTAATTTAATCGGGGACCATTCTCAGCTTATACCCACCCGGCCCTCGGGATGACGTCACGATTCTGTGAACAGCCTTCCAGGGCTCATTCCTGACTGCTCCTGGCCTATCTCTTGTCTCTGCCTCGCGAGGCATCCTCACCTCTCTTTGGTCCCTCTTGTTTGCCTCCAGACCCTTCCATACATTGTCCCCTTTGCTCGGAACCCATCCCTCCTTCAGATCCTCTCTTCAAAGACTGTGTAAGCCTAATTGCATCCCCCTCTCACCCCTCTCTCATCTTCTTACTTTGAAAGCTTTATTTATTTACTTGACTAATTTTTCCCCAATTTCATGAAAACCAGAACTATCTCTTACTCATTACTGTAGTTCCCAGAGTTAGTACAGTGTTTGTCACATAATAGTCACTCAATAAACATTTAATGCACAGGGAACAAATAAACTCTTCCAATGGGCTTATTTTCGATTAACATACTAATAGGTTGGTAATTCATGTTTTAGTGTGGTGTCCTTTACCATGACTTTCTGAGAATATGCTGTCATTGTTTTTAATGGTTTTATTGGCATATAATTCACAAAGCACACAATTCAATAGTTCAGTCATATTAAGAAGATTTGTACAATCATCACCACAATAAATTTTAGAACATTTCTTTCTTGTACTCATCATTATTAGTTCTCCATTAGCCCCCCAACCCCCCCCCACCAACTCCCCCGCCATACCCGAAAGGAACCATTAATCCAATTACTGTCTATAGATCTACCTGTTCTGGATTTCATTCAGAGGAAAACATTAAAAACAAACCAAAAAACTAACAATAACATAATCAAACAGAGAAGAACCTCAATAAAAAAGTAAGAAAAGTATTAAAAACCAGAACAATTTAAAATTGGGTCAAAAGGGAGATCCAATGATTAGGTGTTCATTTTAGCCTAACTGCGTCTGCAACGATCCACGTTCCAATGCACTCCGCAGGTGATGAAGTCAAGGCAGAGCTGACCCTAGAGCATCAGGGATGCCATAAAGGTCATGGTTACCCAGGAGAGCAATGCACTGGGAAGGGGAAAAAAAACCAAAAAGAGATCAAAGGCTACTGGGAGAAGTTTGAAAGGTCCTGGATGGGTCAATAGAAAATAGCAACCAAACCTCAGTTTCCACCCCGGTCGAGTCTCATGTAGGGCATGTCATCTTGGATGAGACCACCACCAGGCAAGGGTTGAGTTTCAAGGAACATGCCCTTGGCTCAGTGAGGTCACTTAATATCTGTACGCTATTCTGCGCCATGGGGAAGTGGCAGAGGCAAGACAGAGCAAATTGGATCGATGGACTGTTTCATCCTGCCCAGTCTGACTGAGCCTGTCTAGACAAAGATGACTATGACTAACTTTCTGCTTATCTCAGCGTTTCCGAGAAGTATCCTTTCAGTAGCACATACTTTCCATGTTTTCCTCCCAGCGTGTACTCTCTTATCTACAATCAGTATGGAGAAAGGATAGTGCATGAACTTCACTGGTTGGTTGGTTGGTTGGTTGGTTGGTTGGTTGGTTGGTTGGTTGGTTGGTTGGTTGGTTGGGTTACCAACCTCATTCGTGCACTCAGCAATGTTTCTGGACAAGGTCAAAAAAAACCCTCATTAGGGGGCTAATGCTAAAGCTTGACCATGAGTCCCTCTGGATTTCTTACTCGGTGGACTGGTTGTTACCCATGACTCTCACTTTCAGATTTAGGCACTCTATTAATTAAACTTAAAGGTAGAACATTCACCCTGCCCTTATAAGCAGTCTTGAGAGCCACATTTTTTCCATATAATTATTATTTTTTTAAATTGTGGCAAAAAACACACACAACCAAACATTCTCCAACAATTCTACATGTATAATTCCATGCTATTGATATCTTCGTGTTGTACAACCATTAGTGATATCCTTTTCCAAATTAGTCCACCACCAACATAAACTCAATGTCTTCTAAGCAAAACCTCTTTCTCCTTCACCCATGGTAGCCATGGGTCAAGTTTGGTCTCTCTCTCGCAGTAGTTTTCTTGATATAATATTCACATACCATACAGTTCCATAGTTAAATCACTTTTCTAAAGTTTTGTTTTTTATTCTTCTCACTAGGTTTCCCGGTTTGGAAAGCACGGAAGGAATGGAGGCATAGAGGCAACAACTGATATCAGTGGTTTATTGGGGACATGGGGGTGAGTGGGTGATGAGACTTGGGGAGCAAACAATGAAGGTGGGAGCATTAGAACGGATCACGATCATGTGTATACAACGTTCTTAAAAAGAGGTCCCATCTTTCACGGTGTGACTTCATCTGGACGTCCTGCCTCTCAAGACCTCCAACTCAACATGCCCAAATCAACTCACAATCTCACCCTTCAAATTGCCCCCAAATTGCCATTTTCTTCATTTTGCTAGTGGCACCACCATTTTCCCAAGCATATTGTCAGAGTACTTCACTCTTCCTATTGGACCATACACTGCTACCTCCTCAACGAGGCCATCCTTGACTGTCCATTTAAAATTGCAACACCTTAACCCCACCGTCTCCAATTCCCCCCACATACCTGGTGCGTGTCCCTGCACTTGTCACCTTGTAACACGCCACATGGTGTGCGTGTGTGTTTATTTATCACTCATCAGTCTTTCCCTCTTTCCTTCAGCCCTGACTAAAATGTAAATGTCACTAAAGCAGATCGACCTGCTTTTGTGCACTGATACTATCCCAGCACAAATCAGGTGTTCAACAAATGCTTTCTGAATTAATCTCACTACTCCATAATTAAATAACCAAAAAAATTATCAGTGCCTCATTTCTCTAACTACAATTTTGAGCTCCATAAAGTGGAGGCTTTGCTAGTTTTGTTCCCTGTTGTGTTCCCAGCATCTAGAATAATGCTGGATATGGTAGGTGCTCAATAAAACTCTAAATGAATGAATGGACACGAACTCACTGAACGCCTTTCAATGATTTGTCTTATTTCTGCTGTTGCTGCTGCTAAGAATATACACCGTAGACCATACACTAATTCAACAATGTTGACAGGTATCATTCAGTGGCTTTGATTGCATTCCTCAAATTAAGAAACCATTCTCATCCTTTTTTCTGAACTATTCCACCCCATTAACATGCACTCACTGCCCTCTAAGTGTCCTGTCTACTCTTTTGAGTCGATTTTGCCAATTGGACTCCATAGTGATCATTCTCAGTGAGCACCTTTTCTAAGTACCCAGTACTGTGAGCTAGGTTCTTGGAAATTCCCAACTAATGGAAACAACTAGCTACATGACAGGAACCGTGGTGGTGTAGTGGGTTCTATATTGAGTTGCTAAACTTGAGGTTATCAGTTAAAAGCCATCAGCCACTCCACAGGACAAAGATGAGGCTTTCTTATTCTACCGGGACACTATGAGTCAGAATGAACTCAGTGGCAGTGAATGAGTTTATTTTTGTTTTGATATATGACAGTGGGATGAAGCAAGGTCATAGAAAACCAAAAAAAACAAAAAAAAAAAACAAAATGTCATGGGAGCTCAGAAGTGAAAGTACTGAAGTTAATTCTTCTGGGGACATGGAGTGAGATTCGTGGACAACATGATACAACTAAGTCTTGAAGAAGTAGCTGCTCATCTACTCTATATGCCACGCAAGGGACTTAGAGGAGAGTTTGTTGTTGTTGTTGTTGTTGTTGTCGTTGTTAGGCACTGTGAGTCTACTTGTGATAAATGCTTTGCACACATTGCTTGCATAAAGGGAAATTTTCTGAAAATGCAGATTCTAGTTCAGTAGGCCTCTGGTGAACCTAAGCTTTTGCATTTCTAAAAAGGTCACTGATGCGTGTCAGGCTGCTGGTTCTCAAAGCACGCAATGAGTAAGTCACAAGTGTATTCAACTCTGCGGCTACTCTTCCTTATTCCATGGTAGGATTCTGGTTTTGTTCAGGTAGCTGACCCTCCCTTCCTAGGCCCAGGGTAGACTAGATGGATCTCTAAGCTGATTAGCACCAGGCATTCCTCAGGCTGAATACTGAGTTGAGAATGGGAGTAGGAACTAAAGATTAATCACATGTTTAGAGGAGTGGTTTGTCTGTCTTTCTGTTGTTCTTAAACAAGGAAGCATGTGACTTGATCCCAACAGGCAGCCATCCTACTGATCATGAGCAGCCTCTGTCCACCTTTGCAGGATCCACCCAAGGAATTAGCCATAATTGAGAGAGGGAATAATCTGGCTCTCAGAGAGTATTGGAGAGACGGCTATATTAGATCAAAATGATAACTCTGACTTGAACAGTTAAAACCTTATCACTGGATCTCCCCTCTGATACACTTTGGGCTTGATCTGTATTTTAATATTTTCTGTGGGGGGTTTTTCCCCCCTATTGGGGTTCATCTCTGTTGCATTTTGTCATTGTGAGTAACCTTCTTGGACCTTTGTTATGTGTTTGTCTATGGTTTTTGGTACATGAAACCCAGGCTGATGAACCTACAGAGACAACTACAGTCAGGATTCCCGGGGGAGGTATGGTGGGGGAGGTCGGGGTAAGGGGGAGCTGGTATCAAGGAGTTTAAGAAGGAAGAAAGTGTTCTGAAACTGATTTTGGTAGCAATTATACAATACTGCTTGATGTGATGGAACTGTGGATTAGCTCCTAATTAAGTGATTTAGAAAAGAAAAAGAATGGCAGCATTCTGCTATTGATTCTGCTGAGTCTGGAATCCACTCTCTCTCCGATCTTACAAGTGTGTGAAATAATCACATTATTTACTGCTTAAGTCAAGTCAAGGCTTCCTGTACTTGCAGCAAAAATCAGATTAATGGTTCTTAGGCACCCACTCTCTCAGTGAACAAGGTCTTTCTTGTTGGTCCACAAATATTTACTGAACACCTACAATGTTCCAGGCACCATCCTACGTAGACAGGACAGACACCAATGGCCTGGCCTCATAGATTTTACAGCCTAGAAGATCACACATTTGACAGAGTCCAAATTAATGAAATGACCCTTCCCCCCCAAAAAATCTAATTTTATTTATTTTCTTAGATGGAGAATCTTCCTCCCTCTCTGGATCTGCCTCGCAAAAGATTTTTAATCACCTCTTGCCCTGATACAATTGCCCTAATCCTACACCAGAACTTTCTTTCCTCATGCTTGAAAATGACAGCAGGATCCTGGTGCCCCTTTCTGAGCTTTTTTTTTTTTTAATCAAGAAACCTCTTTCAACGGTGATTTTTAAAGTTGGTTTTTTTTTTTCTCCACAAAATCCCAGTGTATACAATGGCTAAGTGAATGCCGAGCTGCAGAAGTAGGTTGATGGGAAGTGGGAGCCAAGACTCGCCTGTCCCTCTACACTCTTTCTGAAGACTTGGGGAGTTCAATCAGCCCCTTCGTTTCCGTTTCACAAACACTGGCCTTATCAGGGGAAAATCACATACTTCCATTTGTCATTCAAGAGTCTCTATTGCCTTCCCTTCCCCTCCCCATCCAATGTAATGTACAGGACTCTTGATCCACCTAAGTCAGTCTCTCCAGTGGCCTTCAAACACACTCCCATTCTCCAGTCTTTGCTCAGGCTCTTTCTTGCATCTGGAATGTCGTCTGTCCACCTCTATGTCGAAGCAAACATGATCCGCCTTCACATGCGAGCTGGCAACGCTTTAGGGCACTTGATCCCAGCACCCACAGCACATCTGGCATTCTTTCCTCTGACCCTGGTACCTCCACGGTCCTTTCCCATGCATCACATGCCAACCACTAGCAATCCGATGGTTTGGGACACAACCTAAAGTCTTTTCATCTGCTGGAGTACACACAGCTCTCATTCCAGCATTCTGCAGACTCACATTATCACTTAACTATCAAGGAGTTGCAGGTGTTTGCTTCCTGGGTGGGTTTATAAACAAAGGTAAGGGCTAGGCTTCTTTCCTCTTTCTCCTCAACTTCCGGCTCAGTTTTAGTCATTGTTGTGTGCCGAGTTGATTTTGACTCAGAGAGACCTCAGTAATGACATAGAACTGTCTTACTGGTTTTCTGATTAAGTAGGTTTCTAGGTCTTTCTCCCAGAGTCACTGGGTAGGTTCAAACTGCCAACCTTTTGGTTAAGAGTGAAGCACTCCTTTTTAGCCACTTAGCAGGTACTAGATAAAGAATTGAATGAGAAAATACTAAGATAAATATTAATTTATCTCTTTAAAAATGTGCCTATACCATTATCCCGCTGTATCAAAATATGAGGTCGTACAAACTAGTGAGACCACTCTTCCTCTGGTCCTCAAGTCTCCTCATCTATAAGAAAAATCAAGAAAAAGAAGAAGAATCCTGATTAAATTATTTCTGAATATTCTGGGGGTATGGCAGGGGAGGTGCTGGCGGAGGGCGGGGGGTGGGGGCGGGAGCTAATGACAATGAATCCAGGAATGAAGAAAATGTTCTAATATTGACTACGGTGATGATTGTACAACTCGTCTTGAAGTGACTGAATGATTGAATTCTATGATGTATGAATTATATGCCAATAAAACTGCTAAATAAATAAACTAAGAGCAACACTGGAGTAAAAAAGGTGATTTCTGAAGGTCCATATCAGGGACACGCTTCCACTTTGCGGGAAGACGCACACAGGTGCCTGTGGGAGAGAAGCCCATCAGGAGAGAGTAGAACATTCTCCAGGTCCCTACTACGTTCTGGCTCCTTGAACTACTGAGCCATGACCGTAGGCCAAAGCTTGTGGAAAAAGTTAACAGCAGCTTCCAACACAAGCCCAGCAGGCTGACTACCTGCCTTTATGTGAACTCAGCATTAGTTTATCCCCGTGGTTCTCACCTTCCTAAGGCTGCGACCCTTTCATACAGTTCCTCATGTTGTGGTCACCCCCAACCACAAAATTATTTTTGTTGCTACTTCATCACTATCATTTTGATACTGTTATGAATTAGGTGACCACTGTGAGAGGCTCATTTGACCCCCAAAGGGATCGCAACCCACAGGTTGAGAACCGCTGGTTTATCCTCCTCCGAGAGAGCGAATGCCATTCAGGCAACCTCCTAGCAAGCTGGGTCACAGGCAGTTAACCTTTTGCACAGCCAGCCTACACAGGATTGTGCTTGGCTTGGACATCCATCTTGATCTGATCAACTTTGGTCAAGGGATCCAGGCTGGTTTCACTCAGGGAACACTCTAGCAAGTTTCTAAAGGACAGAACTGGTTAGGGCTCGAGTTCTTAGAACAAGAGGCAGCAGGCTCAGAGAGGCGCGTAGCCGTGGCAGTGGGGAGCCCCATCAGCCCGGGATTTGAATCCTGGCTTCCCTCTGACAGGCCCAAACCTGAAGTCCATAAACGCTTCTCTCTCCCTTTCTAACGTGCTTTACGCTGCCCAGCCAAGCCCTGCCAATCACAAAAATCATGAAGGAATATGCAGCATGAATGAGATGCACATTATTCACTTGGCAACAAATTCATCTTACTGTGCAGTAGAAGAACATACAGGCGGCAGGCCTTTTCAATAATTAAAGGCAGATTACACAGACGCATCAGACCAACTCCTTTCAAGACTTTCTGGGATCCAGAGATTGTAAGTATACTCTGCGATTCATTCAACATTCCAAATGAAAAATAAATTAAAGCAGAAACAGAGGATGAAAGCATTTCATAACCTCCTGACATGTCGATAATTCATACATGGCCTGCTTGGTATATGCTCATCCATAGACAGTGACAAGCCTGGGGCCCTCCCACACTCCTGTGTCCTGGAGTCTACCCCAACACACACACACACACACACACATTGCTTTCCAGAGGAGGCCAGGGTATACTAATGCAGGCATCTGTTCTTATGCAGAGATGAGCTGCTGGCCTTCAGCAATGGACACCTTTTTATAAATAAGGGCAGGGGGGAGCAACACATGTCATTTGGCTTTTTTCAACCACGGTTTAAAACGCAGAGATGAGAACATTAGGTTCAGAAGGTGGCTCTGCAGGACCCTCAAGCAGTACCTCGTGGGACAGGAGGCTAGACCTTGCTCTCATTCAGCCCTGGGATTGAATTCCTATACTGCCTCTTCCTAGTTTGCAAAATCTTTCACAGGTTGCTTAATATTAATGTAGTTACTGTTTATCAAGGGCTTTACTCTGTGGCCAGGGCATAGGTTACATAATCACAATGACTCCTCATGAGAACCCTAAAAGGTAGAAAGTATTGCGACTCTGGGATAACAGCTTTCTCACAGTCAACCAGTTTGTCAGAGGGAAGCCAGGATTCAAATCCCGGGCTGATGGGGCTCCCCACTGCCACGGCTACGCGCCTCTCTGAGCCTGACTTTCTCCAACTGTACAAGATTGCCGTCTACAAAGAAAATGGTTGTTGTTGTTGCTTAGAGCTGTTGTTGGCTCCAACTCATGGCAACCCCTGCACAACGGAATGACCCACTACCAGCTCCGACATCAGCCTCATCGTCACCAGGACACTCCTGCTGAGAGCCTCCCAGCCTAGGAGAGTCATCAGACAATATGCCTGTTCTGATGTGAACCATAAGGTTTTCTTGAGCTCCTTTTCAGAAATAGATCACTAGGCCTTTGTTCCCCATCTGCCTTAGTGTGGGAGCTCTGTTGAAACCTGTCTGCCATGGTGATCTGGCTGGGATTTGAAATACTGGTGGCAGTGGTTACCCAGCAGGCTGCAATCAGCAAGACTGGCAATTTGAAACCACCAGCCACTCCTTGGGAGAAAGATGGGGTTTGCTACTCCCATAAAGAATTGCAGTCTCAGAAACTCACAGAGGGCAGTTCTACCCTGTCCTATAGGGTCCCTGGGAATTGGCATCAACTCAATGGCAGTGAGATTGGTTGTGTTGTGTTTTAGATAGATAGATAGATAGATAGATAGATAGATAGATAGATAGATAGATAGATAGATAGATATAGATATAGCTTCTAGCATTTTAGTAACATGCAAACTACCACAACACAGCCAACCAAGAAACTGGTGGTGGAGAGAATTGTAAAAAGCTTTAGGAAGTATTTGTAGTGTGCCTGGAACACTAATAGCTGCCCCGTATTATAAGTTTACACATGAAAAACTGGGATCCTGAGCACCCCATCATGTGGAGACCTACTTCGGTCTCCACGTGAGGGAGACCAAGCTGGTGTGCTCGTCCTTTTACTTCCCTTTTTTCTGGTATTTTTAAAATGCATGTTAAATTTAACAACATGACCAAAACTTCAGAATGTAGAGGGAGAATATAAAACCATCCATAATCTTACCAAACAAATGCAATTTCCTCTCTTCCCTTCTGCTGTTTTCCCTTGGTTTTTACATTGTTAGAGTTCTATAGTCTGCTTTTTCCATTTAACATTGCTACAACTATTTTTCTCTTACTGCATTGCATTGATAATGATCAGTTTAATAGCCTCTTGAGAAGGCTTTACAGATAGATGTAGCTCACTGGCATGCTTTCCTCTAGGCCACGCGGTGACCTGGTGGTACAGGACACAGGCTCCGTGTGAGAGAAACCTGAACCCAAACTCCTTGGCTCCACCATCTCATGACTGCGTGACCCGAGAATCGTCTCCTAAGTTTCCAAGCCTCTGTTTCTGTATCTGTTGAATGGGAATAATGACTCCTACATCAAAGGAGTATGGTGAGGATTATGTCCGTCTCTCCCTCTCCCTCTTCCCCTCTCTATATGTGTGTGTATATACCAAACTCACTGCCATCAAGTCGATTGCAACTCACAGAAACTCTATAGGACAAGTGGTTTCGAACTGCTGACCTTGTGGTTAACAGCCAGTGCATAACCACTCCGCTACTCTATACACATACATATAGCCCATATGGTTGAGTTTTTTAATCATTTTATTGGAGGCTTGTACAATTCTTATCACAATCCATACATCCATCCATGTGTCAAGCACATGTGTACATTTGTTGCCATCATCATTCTCAAGACATTTGATTTCTACTTGAGCCCTTAATATCAGATCCTCATTTTCCCCCTCTCTCCCCACTTCCCCCTCCCTCATGAACCCTTGATATATAAATTATTATTATTTTGACATATCTTACACTGTCCCCCACATGATTTTTTTCATTGAGAAGCCCTGGTGGTGTCATGGTTACGCGTTGGACAGAGATCCCCAATGGTCAGCAGTTTGGAAGCACCAGCCCTCCCAAGGGAGAAATGCTGGCCTTTCAACTTGTGAACACTTACGGTCTTGGAAACCCACAGGGGTCGCTATGAGCCAGCTTGACTCAATAGGAATATAGGTTGGGTGGGGTGTTTTTTTGTTTTGTTTTTTGGCTAATTTTTATTAACTCTAACCGTTTATAATTAATTGAAGGGGGAAAAAATAACGATGGTGTGCAGTGATTCAATGCTTGGCTGCTAACCAAAATGTGGGAGGCTGCGACCAACCGACCACGCCATGAGCGAAAGATGAAGCTGTCTGTCTGCTTCTGTCAAGATTTACAACTGGGAAACCCTGCGGGCCACGCGACCCACTGGGTTGCAATGCGTTGGCATCGACTGGACAGCGGTGGTAATCCTAAAGTTGCCTTCCTTCTCCACCCAAACATCATGACTTCACATGTTCAGTTACTCGCCGGCCTCACGGAAGTATGCGTCAAGATTGCAGTGGGTTAAGAGAGGGAGCGGGAGCGCGGGGAGAGCTTAAGAGTCCCCCACCCCACACCCCACACCCCACCCCCGTTGGCCTCTGTTTGCTCCTATCACACAGCAGCCTCCCCATCTGCAAGGCTGCCCCTGCCAGCGCAGCAGGGGTCCCCAGGCTGAATTCCATTCCCAGGTAGCTCACTGGGCAGATCTGGTCACTGCTGGGATGTGTGGGCTGGGCCCACCTGCTCCCATATGGCAGCCTCCTTCCCTGCAGGCTCCCTGGGGATGGCCCATGACCGCAGCCACGCTCGGGAGGGAGGCAGCTGGGGAGGGCGGGCCGGCGGTCTGTGTTCTGGGAGAGCTTCTCGTGGTCTGAAGCGCTCAGCCTTTCAAAGGCGGGCTGATCCCGCCAGAGAACCGTGAAACTGCTCCCAGTCAAAGAAACCAGGCGAGCTGGGAAAGAACCGGCAGGAGAGTGGGCACAGGGTCAGCACTCGCCCTTCGCCAAGGGCTGCCTTCCTCCCATCGGCACTTTGCTTCCTTGCCCCTGGTTTTTTGGTTTAGTTTTTTGGGTTGTTTTTTTTTTGCATATCCCATGCAACTGAAGTGCCTCTTCCTGGGCCTGTGCCAGGAAGCTTCCTGGTTCTTGAAACACCCAATGCTCTTCGAAACACTGCCTCTCCTTGACTTTCTCCTCCTTCTCTGAAGGGTCTCCCTCACCCACCTGGATCACCTCCTTCTTTTCCACTTGACCTTCAACCTCTGGAGTTCCTCAGGCCATGACCCTAAGCCCTAGCTTCTAGTTTGTTTCTGTGTTTGTTTTCTCCCCCTCAGTAGATATTTATGTATATATCATTGTAAATTAGGAGAAGGGGGGGTTATATTTTTGACCATCAACTTTATATTCAACACTTTAAATTATAATCAACAACATCCTTGCCCAAAAGTTGGCTCTTCACCCACGCCTTGATTCCTCTTCTCCCTGGTGTGGGTCACTATCATTCATCACACCCAAGCTAACACCTGTCTGTTCCTATCTCTGCGCACCCTGGTCCTCCTCACCCCATCTTGCTTTTGCGCTCCACCTAGGGAGCTGGGTGGCTACATCTGTCTTCATGATTGGAAACATGACCTATGCCCCAGTCACTTCTAAAGTTCTAGCTCTCGCTCAGACCTCTCTCCTAAGCCTCAGACCTATACTATCTAATACAATCTTGTGTCATTTATTTCCCAAGCATAACTCTTGATGTTAATATTCCACCACACATGCCCCCAAATTGTCCCTTTACAGAGCTCCTCGCTCAGTAGCACTCAGCTGCTCAACACTTCCTGTGTCCCTGAGTCACCCTTGACTCCTCCCTCACCGCCCGTCTAATTGATCACACAACTTCCCCTCAATCCCCGCTCTGTCAGATCGCTTCCACCATCCCACTGGGTCATTCAGGCCCAAGCCTTCTCCTAAAGCCCCGCTAGCTACTCTCCATAAGGCCTCCATGTGGCAAGAGCTCTTTTAAAAACACAATTGATGGGACCCTGCCACTATTCTCCTCAAACACTTCAATGGCTTTCTACTTAATAAAAGCCCCTATCAAACACCACACAGAGCACCCTGTGTGCATTTATTTCAACTAGCAATCCATTATTCCTCACAATTCTGCCATTATGACCCTGTTTTACAGATAAGGAAACAGGCTTGGAGATTAACTAATTTGCCCAAGACCACAGTACTAGAAGGAACTAGAAACCTGATGTCATTCTATCTTCTAATTTCAGACTCAAATTGCTAATACCCTGCCTTTCACTTAAGATGAACTGCAAACTCCCCAACACAGCTTTAAAGGCCTCTGCTCACCTCTCTAGCCTCATCACCTTTTAGCATCTCTATTACTCATTGTAGAAGCCCTGGTGGTGTAATGCCTAACCATTGGGCTCTTCACCACAAGGTTGGCAGTTCAAACCCACCACTCACTCCACAGAAAAAAAGATGACTTTTACTCCTATAAAGAATTACAGTCTCAAAAAAAAAGAAAAAAAAAAAGAATTACAGTCTCAAAAACCCAAAGGGACAGTTCTACCCTGTCCTATAGGGACTCTATGAATCAGAATTGACTCGATGGCAATGAGTTTGGTTTTTGGTTTTGTTCATTGTGTTCCAGTGTACTGATGGTCTTTCAGCTCCTCTAATATCCTAATCATAGGATCCCTGGTGGTACAATGGTCAAAGCAGTCAGCTATTAACCAAAAGGTCAGTGGTTTGAACCTACCAGGTTGTTCTAAAGGCAAAGATATGGCCGTTTGCTCCTGTAAAGACACACAACCTTGCAAACCCTCTGAGGCAGTTCTATCTGTCCTATAGGAACAGTAAGAGTAGGGATGGAGCCAACAGCAAATGAGACCATTTGGTTCTGTCCTGCTTCAGTACCTTTATGTCTATAGTGCCTTCTGGTTATAACATTTTTCCTAATTTGGACCTAACTTCTCCTCATCTTTCCAGTCACAGCTTAAGTGTCATTTTCTCACCGAATGAACTTTTCCTAACTTCCAGTCGATGTCATTTTACGTTATACTTTCTTGCTGCATTTTCTACTTCTTCACAAAGATTTCCAAAAATTTGTCATATAAGACAGCTTCAAAAGATTCATGGAAAAATAGAATTAAAAGATAATGAAATTTTCCACATACTTTTTGAAACCTAAGCATAAACTCTCCCAAACATCAATCCCACTAGACCAGAAAAATATTGTATAACCAGAGCTTAGCATTATAGTCATATTCAGTTAAGAGCTGTTAAATGAATAGATCTATTTATCTTTATTATATAAACAATTTAGGTAAGTCAATGATAAATAAAGGAAAAATACATTCCCTAGTGGGTTATTAGGCAAATGCCAACTGGCAATAAACATAAAGTGATGTTCTACTTTAAGTAATGAAATAAACTGAAAAAGAAATGAGATAGAACTTTTCACCTCATCTTCTTTAATGCTGTTGATAAAGTTGGCTTTTCATATTCTGATAGTGGGAGTACTGATTGATTTACCAAAAACAGTTTGGGAAGTACTAAGAATCTTAAAGTATTTATAGACTTTTATCTTATACTTCAGGATCTCTGCTGTAAGAATATAATCTGAAAAGAGAAACTGCTTTTCTATAAAAATGGTTTATATAGATCTATCTAGATAAGGCAGGATAAACAACTTGGAGGAGAAGGCAACGGGACTACC
>NW_022103896.1:40056893-40058619 GCF_000313985.2 Echinops telfairi | reverse complement strand
TTATTGAGGATTTGTGAGGGAGGAAGGGTGGAGAGGGAGGGGGAAAAATGAGGAGCTGATGCCAAGGGCTCAAGTAAAAAGCAAATGTTTTGAGAATGATGATGGCAACAAATGTACAAATGTGCTTGACACAATGGATGTATGTATGGATTGTGATAAGAGATGATGTAAATATAACAAAAGTATTTAATAAAAATAAATAAAATAAAATGCCATGGCTTGCATCAGGCCCACCTTAGTCCTCAAAGTGACATCCTTGCTCTGCACACTTTAAGGAAGCCTTGTATAATACACTTACCTAATGGAATGCATTGTTTGGTCTCTTGACTGCTGCTTCCATGAACACTGATTGTGGATCCAAGTAACATGAGATCCTTGACAACTTCAATCTTTTCTCTATTTGCCATAAATGTTACCTATTGATTGATTGGTCCAGTTGTGAGGATTTGGGCTGGGTTAGTGGCAGACCGTTAGTTGAGACAGGATGTAATCTACTGAATTCCATAGTATCTTGATTCAATTTCTTTTGAGATATAAAAGAGATTAAATAAGAAATCAAAGATGAGAGGGATCTCAGCACCATCTAGAAAGAAGGCTGGGAGTGGGGTGCATCCTTTGACCCAGGGTCTCTGCACTTTGTCACTTTTAGACCCTGCCAAAGACTGATGCCAAGACACAAGGAGGTCTCCAAGGGACACCAAACCCACACTAGCTGAAAGAAGATAAGGACCTTACCCCAAGGGCCAACACAGAAAGACATTCTTCCCCTAGAGTTGGCACTCTGAATTCAGATTTCCAGCCTCCTACATTGTGAGAGAGAAATTTCTGTTGGTTAATGCTATACCCTTACACTATTTCTGTCATAACAGCACTATATAAATAAAACAGAGCAGGGATCGCTTTCTAGATAGTTGATACCTATTGCTTTTATTATGAGACAACAACATCTATGTGGTTGCATAGATAGATACGGGTGCATATGTGTGTTGAGGGAGGCATTTGTGAGTAGATCCACATGCTTGTATAGATGTGTCTATAGGCATATGTATTTGTACATGCTGCACATATGTCTACATCTATAACAAACAGCATAGGGGACACAGTTACAGAGGCTTCTGAGACATATCCTAACAACTCACAAGACTGGTTTACTAAGTCAAAAGACTTGGAAGCATACTCCTGGGAGTTTGGTCAAATGGCATAAAGATAACGCTCTGCATCCTAGTTTGCTGAATCTGGGGGTCTTAAAATCTTGTGAGTGACCATTTCAGATACAACTACTGGGCTCTACTGGAGCAACAGAGAATGCAGGAAACTGAAGCCCCAAAGAAGAAACTAGACGGTGGAATTAAGAGCCCACACGGACCATGACCTTCTGAGACCAAAACTAGATAGTGCCCAGCTACCACTACCTGCTGTGCTGACACAACAGAACGTCCCAGAAAGAATGAGAGAGAACTGCAGAACAAAACTAAAATTCGTAAGAAAGGCTAGACTCATTGGCTGGAGATTATCCCCAAAGATACCCTTTGAACTGAGAATTGAAGCTATTTCTGAAGGTCAACTTTCAGCCAAATAATAGACTGGCTTATAAAATAAACAATCATCACCCATTAATAAGTTACTCCCTTAAACAATTAAGTGTGAGACCAAATGATCAACATTTACACTCCCCCTCCCCTGCTAAAAAAGGAAAAGACAAGGAGGGGAAGGGAAGCTAGCGGGG
>NW_022103896.1:40053458-40056706 GCF_000313985.2 Echinops telfairi | reverse complement strand
TATGGGGGGGGACTATCTTGATTATTGGTAAGGGTAGATTAGAAAATGTGATTTTAAGCATGACCACAATAGTTTTATGCTTTACCACAAAATTAAACTTATCTGCCTGGTGACAGGATTCTGTTATTATCCACAAGGTTTTCATTAGCTGATTTTCACAAGCTCGTCACCAAACCTTTCACCCTATTCTGTCTTAGTCTGGAAGCTTTGCTGAAGCCTGTCCACCATGGGTGGCCCTCGTGAAATACTGACAGAGGACTAGCTTGCAGCATGGTAGTAACATGCAAGTCACCGAAGCATGACAAACTGACAGAGGGTGGTGTGGTAATGGACTCAAGCACGCCTTGAAGACAGGCCAAACCAGGCCGTGTTTTGCTCTGTTCTCCATAAGGTCTCTGTGAGTGGGAGACCATTTGGCCTCAATGAACAGCAACACCATTTGACCAATAGAAAAACTGGAAAGGGGGCAGGGGGCTTGGGGAGGCCACTTGGAGAAGTGAAGGCACTCCCACAAAGATGGAATCTGCCCTGCTAACCACAGCAGGCCAGAGGATATTCTCTCTGCAGGCAGGAGAACCAGTAGGGATAGGAAATCCAAGCAAGAGCGATCCAAGCCCAGTTCCGCCCAAACCCAAGCATGGCAGCCACCCTGAGTCTAGAAAGAGAGAAAGGCCAGGAATGCTGCCTTCCGCAAATAGTTTTATACAGAGCTCCAGACGGGTGGAAAATAAGAATCCCAGCCTGCCTGCAAGAAGCATAAGTGGGGAAACTTCAGTCAGATAACCAGGGTCAGGTCATCCTGAGACTATATTTTCAATGAAAATGAAAAATATACTGGTGTCATGTAAATACCCCCAAATAATCATTAAATGGAAAAACATACTATATTGGAAAAACACATTCTCTTTTTAAACCCGCAAGAATATATATCTATATACACTTGATTTGTGCTTCCTTCACATCCACAAATTACAATGTCTTCATAAAACATTAAATCTAACATTCTTAAATACATGATCATGTGGCAGAGAATTTTCTCTTCTTCCTGAGACACACAAACTTCTCTAAAGAAGAGTGGATGAGTGGTTGTTTGTTTTTAAGCAGTTAATCCAGTTCAGAGAGCTGGTCATGGAAGCCTGTCCCCTTAGCAGGAGTTGCAAAATCTTCAAAGAAGCATCACCAGAGAGTTGATTCAAACACCCACACTTGCTGTGCAAGACTCCTGGCCTCCTTCCAGACTCCTGGGACGAGGTGTCCACATGCACAGGAGTGCTGCCAAAGCCGTGCCCGGCAAGGAGGTTTTCACATGGGTGTTTCAGTGTTCGAGCTGCTTGCACCACATTTTCCCACTCAGGCATTAAAGTAAACCCCTTTCCACACCACTCTGTGATCACAACTGGGGAAAAGAATCTTCCACATCAAAAAGCTCTGCTGCAGAGCCAAGAGAAGTCCTGCCGTGGGAACAGAGCTCCCCATTAGCAATCATTCCTCCGGGCCGCAGTCTAGGTGCCCGAGCAAGCTCTCCGCATGGCCTTCCCAAGACACCTGCGGTCTTCGGGCCTTAACTCAAAAGCACAGGTGGGGATAAAAGGCCAGACTTAGGGCTCGTCGAGACGAAGGGAACCTTTGAGGCTCTCGCCCTGAGATACCCTTTACATTTTGAACTGAAACTATCCCCGGGGATACCATTCAGCTAAATCATGGAAGGGCTCGTAAAATATCCAGTGTCGCCATGACTGCTGGTCTCCTGTTTTTTTTTAAAAAGTCATCTTTTTGAGACTGAATGATGACCATTTCCTCCGAGATGAAAGGATTGGGGAACTGGGTGAACGGGAGCAGAACCGCCGGACTAGAAACAGGGAGCACGTTGACACAGCAACCCAATGCCCTGAACAGTATTTTTACAGACTGTTCAGTGGGAACCTAATTTGTTATGGAAATTTTCACCAAGAAACCAATGAAGTGTTTTAAAAAAAAATCAACACAAGACGAACCGCCTTGATATGCTGTGATTCTTCAACGTCTTGCTGTCCACATAGTCTCATGTTGGTATAATAAATTCAATGAAAAATCATTCTGGAAATGGGTTACTCAGTTAATGCCAAATTTAGAAAGAAATAAAGCAGGCACTCTCTCTCTCGCGCGCGCGCGTACACACGCACACAGAGGGGCTTGAATGATCTCAATAATTTGTTCACACAGGCCCAAATTGCTCAACTTTGTACTTCCCCTTGCTGTTATTGACATATTAATTGTACCTGGTTGTTTTTAAACCATTCAAACTGTCCTCATCTCTCTTTAAGCAGAATAGATTTCTGCACACAGGTCCTCAAAACAAGATGGTTGAGCCAGCACTGTAGGCTCGGGGGCATGTAAAGGCTCAGCATGCCGATGCGCTGAATATGTGCCTGAAAGACGAATGTGACGCAAGGGCGATGATGGCTGGCTGACTGGAGGAAAAATTCCTGGAAAAATTGAAGGGGAATAAATCTTTCATATTTTGGGGGTTGTAGGGTATTTCGAGATTGAGGACTCTTTAAAAAAACAACACTGGATTTAGGTACAAATTTCTATCTGCCATTTACTGTGGAGCCGTGGCATTGCTCAAGTGGTGTCACTGGTGCTGTGACAAAAGGAGCCACACACCTCCTGGGACCTCGTCAACCAGACCACGCAGACGGCTTAGTGATGGTCCTTATCAAGTTTAAACATTAGACTAGCATGTGATTAGTATAGTTGTACAGTTTTAAAGTAACATTTCTTAAATATATGAATATGAGCAACAAAATTGTTGCATAACATTTTTTCTACATTGAATTATAATTTATTAGTTACTACATTATTAACTAGGCAACAGCCTTCTTAAATTTCTTTCATTCTTTTCCATGAACGACAGTTCCATATTTTAAAAAGTGATTAATATGGGTTCCAGATACTAATTGCCACAATATGCCAGAAATATTGGCTAAATAAATAAAATATTGGCAAAATCTGTCACCATAAATGTAGCCTGCTTTTTTTAAAAATCATTTTACTAGGGGCTCACACAACGCTTATCACAATCCATACATACATTCATTGTGTCAAGCACATTTGCACGTTTGTTGCCATCATCATTCTCAAAACATTTGCTCTCCACTTGAGCCCCTGGTATCAGCTCCTCATTTTGTTCCCTCCCTTCTGACTCCCCACTCCCTCATGAACCCTTGATAATTTATAAATTATTATTATTTTGTCATATCTAACAC
>NW_022103896.1:40051376-40053232 GCF_000313985.2 Echinops telfairi | reverse complement strand
TCTGGTCTAGCCAGATTTGTAAGGTAGAATTGGGATCATGATAGTGGGGGGGAGGAAGCATTTAAGAAATAGAGGAGAGTTGTATGTTTCATCATTGCTATACTGCACCCTGACTGGCTCACCTCCTCCCAGTGACCCTTCTGTAAGGGGATGCCCAGTGGCCTACTGATGGGCTTTGGATCCCCAATCTGCACTCCCCCTCATTCACAATGATATGATTTTTTTTTGTTCTGATGATACCTGATACCTGATCCCTTGGACACCTCGTGATCATACAGGCTGGTGTGCTTATTCCATGTGGGCTTTGTTGCTTCTGAGCTAGATGGCCGCTTGTTTACCTTCAAGGCTTTAAGACCCCAGATGCTATATCCTTTGATAGCCGGGCACCATCAGCTTTCACCTCATTTGCCCCTGCACCCATCTGTCCTCAGTGATCATATCAGGAAGGTGAGCACACAATGATATGACTTTTTCTTCTTTGATGCCTGAAACCTGATCCCTTCGACACCTCGTGATCACACAGGCTGGTGTGCTTCTTCCATGTGGGCTTGTAGCCTGCTTTTGTACAACCAAATACATCATAAGGTTTGGTTCCTGGGTTTGGAGGTTGAGGATCATGATTTCATGGGACATCCATTAATTATTTAGTATCTGTGTTCTGCCTCATAGTTTGTCAAATTGTTACTGGGGTGTCTGGGGTCTTAAAAGCTTGCAAACTGCCATCCAAGACACAGCAATTGGTCTCTATTCCCCTGTAACAAAAGCTAGGAAGAGGAGAAGGAGATGGAATGTATGGCTAATTGCCTCCACGAACACCGGCCTCCTCTTCCAGGGGATCAGAAGAAGTGGGTGGTGCCTGTCTACCCTTACTGAATCATTGCATCAAGGATTCCAAAGAAGACTCCTGATTGACAGAGAAAACAGAGGACAGAATTTCAAATACATATGGACTCAAAGACTTTCTGGAGCCATGAAGGGTAGATGAACCCCTGAAATTATTGCCCTGAAATAATCTTGAACTTTATACTAAAAAATATCCCCTAAAGTCTTCTTAAAATAGAAGAGAGGCTTAGCTTACACTAAAAAAGTGACTTTGAGAATGATATACTTTTAAGAACTCTCTATCTGGGATCAAACTGACATAGCAAATCAAGGGATTCAATAGGGACTGTAGGAGCAGTGAGGTCATGCTAATGAGGAAGTAACAACTCAGAGTGGGAGGGGGAGAATGGTGGACAACTCAAACAGTATCTTCAATGTCACTGAATGGTACACACAGAAGCTGTTGAATTGTTGTATTGTTTGTTGTGTATATTCTCCAAAACAACAAAATGAATAAAATTTAAAGGAAAACATAACCCCTGTATATTCTAAAAACTAGCAAACAAACAATGAGCAGTGACAAAAGCAACAATGCATATTTGTATTAGATGCAAACAAGACCACATGCTTCAAAGTGTCATTGTAACTGGGGATGACAGCCCCACTTGGAGTCCATTAGATGGTCCATAAAGTAAATCAGCCCCCAGCGTTTGCCTTGTGGGTATACTGGTACATGTAAGATAAGCTTACAAAGTTGCATTAGTCGGCATAAGAAAAAATAATCAAATTCTGCTAAAACACTGCATCAAAATGTCATTTGGGTGCCACCCCTTCTGACAGTGTCCCCAGCGCTGTCTGCAGTCTCCACACGCCTTGACATCATTCCTAGTCAGGGCTCTTAAACCCTTTCTCTAAGCTTTCATTTAGCCTCTGAACAGGGAGCTAAGCCACTCATCAAAAGGAGTTTGTGAGGGTTAAAGATGAGCCTGTGTATAAAAGTGCCTGACACAGACCTGTGGTTGTTGGGACCCAGA
>NW_022103896.1:40038453-40050253 GCF_000313985.2 Echinops telfairi | reverse complement strand
GATTGTGTCGGGAAGGTCAGCATCATAGAATGCCAATTTAATAGAACAAAGTATTCTTGCATTGAGGGGGTACCTGAGTGGAGGCCCAATGTTCTTCTGCTACCTTAATACTAAACCTATAAATATATGCACATAGATCTAGTTCCCCATCCTCATATATAAATATATTTACATATGTGCATGCCTTTATTTAGACCTCTACATATGCCCTTTGCCTCTTAGCTCTTTCCTCTATTTCCTTTGACTTTCCTCTTATCCCACTATCATGCTCAGTCTTCATTTGGGTTTCAGTAATTCCTCTTGGTTACATTACCCTTGATCACGCCCTACCAGGCCTCCTACACCCCCCTCACCACCAATATGGATCACTTGTTGTTCCCTTGTCCCTGGGTTTGTCAACACCACTACTTTTCCCCCCAACCTCCCCCTTTCCTATGTCCCCCTGGAACTGTTGGTCCCATTGTTTTCTCCTCCAGATTGTTCATCCAGCCTACCTTATTTAGACAGACCTGCAAAGATAATAACATGCACAAAAACAAGACAGAGCAAAACCAAGCAACAATATACAACAAACCAATCACAAAAAAATCAAAACGAAACACAACAAAAAGAAAGAAAAGCAAAAAAATAAAAAGAAAGAAAAGCTTGTAGTTAGTTCGACTGTTTGTTGGCCTTCAGGAGTGTTTTCCAGTCCAGTCTGTTGGGGCACCAAGCCCTGGCCCCAAACTTCACCTTCAGCATTCCCTGGGGACCTCACCGCTCTGTTCCCTTGCTGTTCTTTTGCACCCCTTAGTGTTTTGCCTTGATGTGGCGGGATCAGATCGGGCGCAATTCCCAGGGGGTGATCTTGACTCACAAACAACCCCATGTGACAGAGGGAGCTGCCTCTAGGGTTCTCTGGACTCTTCTCCTTTGGGAGGCAGATCGCCAGGCCTTTCCCTGCAGAGCAGCTGCACGGTCCAACCACCAAATTCTGGCGGTAGTGCCTGACTGTTGTGCCACTCATACACCGAAAAGCTATTTGGAGATTAACATCATTATCTTGTCACTTGAGTGATTCTTTTGAAATGTAAGCGATACTCACTGATGGTGCGTGTGTTTGTGTGGGGTTTCAAAAACAAGATCTTATTTCCAATTTTTGTCAGGTGGGGTGTATGTAGCAGCTTGTCTCGCGGGACAGCCAGCGATCAAAGTATCAGTACCTCATGTACACGTGTGCATATCCAGTGCTTCCAAAACGCAGCTTCTCGCCCCCATGACAACATGGGAGCTCCAACTTCCTGTTCTACTCAGGATAAAGAAGTCAACGCTTCAAGCGTCACTTTCCCTCTCCCCTACTTCAGGATAGCTTTCCCAGAGACCAGTGAAGGTAGAAGAAAATGCTTCATGCTTCAAAGAGCGACCAAGCAGCAACAGAACCAGCACCTGTTGGGGTTCTACCAGGTTGAATTCTCTATTTCAAGTGCACTTGTGCTTTTTCCTGCCGGCCACAGGCCCGTATGAGTTCCCAGGAGGCGACTTCCTCAAGACACTAGACCTCCAGCTTCCAGCTTAGCGACAGACACTCAATGAGACACACACACACACACACACACACACACACACACACAAACTAATTGGAACAGACAAGTGAAAACAGAGACTTGGTTTCTTTTTTGTTAAACAATTTTATTGACATATAATTCACATACCACACCATTCAGTAGTTTGAATATATTTACATGAGTTGTGCAATCATCACCACAACCAATTTGAGAACATTGTCTTTATTTTTTTACTTATGATTATTAGCACTCCATTTGCCACCACCCCCAGCCTCCTCTGCCATAACCCTAAGAAACTATTCATCTAGTTACTGTCTTTATAGAATTACCTACCCTGGACTTCATATAAAGGAAATCATGCAAAGCATAGCTCCCAACAATAACAACATAAAACACAGAAACATCTTACTCTCAAAGAAAGTAGGAAATAAAAAAACTAGAACAAATTAAAAATAAGTCAAAGGTAAATAATATAAGATTTTAAAAGTTAACCTAGCTATATCTGCATTAATTCACTCTCTGATCATATGGTTTTTCATATCCCTGATCAATGGTCCGAGGCGATTCAACGGCAGCTTAATTAATCCCTGTGAAGACTTCGCAAATGAATTTGGGGCTATCAGTGTCATTCATAGCCTTCCTCAAGCTGGGTGCTCAGAAATTAAGCTCCAATACAATTCCCTCCTAATAAAATTTTGGATTTTATGATTTACCATCTTTGGATCGCAAAGACGGATGTACTTCTTTCTTCTAGATGGACTTAGCTGACACTTAACTTAGATAAGTGCTTATTTTATGAAAAGCCTTTCAGACCCCAGATACTATTCTTTCTGATAGCTGGGCATCATCTGATTTCTTCACCACACTTTGCTATAGTGCAGTGGTTCTCAACCTTCCTAAAGACGTGACCCTTTAATATAGTGCCTCATGTTGTGGTGACCCCAACCATAGAATTATTTTCATTGCTACTTCATAACTGTAATTTTGCTACTGTTATGAATTGTAATGTAAATATCTGATATGCAGGATGTATTTTTTTCACATTTCTTTCTCTTTTTTCACCCCCAACAGTTTTGTTGGCATATAATTCACATATACAATGCAGTAGTGCAAGCACATTACAAAGAGTTGTACAATCATCACCACAATCAGTTTTAGAATATTTTCTTCATTCTGTACTGATTGTTATTAGCTCCTCATTTTCCCCCAACCCTCCCTGCCATAGCCCCAAGACAAATTAATCCAGTTACTGTCCCTATAGATTTAACTATACTAGATATTTCATATACAGAAAAAACATTAAAATAAAAAAGAAACTTAACAACAATAATGAAGCAAGCAGATTAAAAACCTCAATTAAAAAAATCAGAAAACCTTAAAAGCTAGAACAAATGTAAATGGATTCTAAGGGAGCGCAAATGATGAGGTGCTAAATTTTAACCCAAATGTACCTGCCCCCATCCATTCTGCATGTTAGCAAAGCTAGTCAGATCCCTGGTCCACCACGGTCAGAGGAGATTCACCAGGGGGCTTAATCCACAAGTATTTCCCCTTCACTTTTAAAAAAACTGAAACAGTTTTAAAATTGGTCAAAAGGGAGATCAAATAATAAGATATTACATTTCGATCTAATGGCATCTGCCACAATTGACTTTAAAATGTTCTTTTATTGTCCAAATTGAATATAATTAAAGCGTAGTGATTAATCTCAAAACAATAGATAATTATATATTGTGAAATATTTATGTGTTTTCTGAGGGTCTTAGGCAATCCCTGTGAAAGGGTCATTCAACCCCCAAAGGGGTCTTGACCTACAGGTTGAGAATTGGTGTATAGTGCCCATATGTTCAATGATTACTTCATAAAGGCAAGTAGAGAGTAGGGCCACATTATAAGGACTAATCGTTCTTAGATTAGGGCTTACAATTATGCACAAGTTCCAAATCGTCATATATATATATCCCTGCTCCACTTTGTTGTTGTTACTGTTAGATCCATCAAGTCAGCTCCACCCTATAGAAAAACCCTATGCATAACAGAACCTCTGGGGGCCTTTGGCAATTCTAATACTGGTAGGATCCACCTTAGTGGCAGCATTATCAATTCTTTGAGAGATAATATGAGCAGCCTCCAAAGGGCCTTTGGTAATTCTAATAATAGTATTATTAAATGAGGCAATGGTATAGAAGAGCGGTCCTCGGGCAATGAATGTACAAATGCACTTTACAGTTGATGTATGTATGGATTGTGACAAGAGTTGTATGAGCTCCTAATAAAATGATTAGAAGGAAAAAAAAAGAAGAGGGGTCCTCCATCTGTGAGTCATGACCCCTTTGGGGGTCAAATGACCCTTTCACAGTGGTCGCCCGATTCATAACAGTAGCAAAATGACAGTTATGAAGTAGCAATGAAAATCATTTTATGGTTGGGGGGGGTCACCACAATATGAGGAACTGTATTAAAGGGTCGCGGCATTAGGAAGGTTGAGAACCACTGCTCCAGAATTTTAAAAACTACTGAGATGAAGGGACTGCTCATATATGGGAAAGCTTTTTAGACTGAAACACATGGAATGTTCACTGATACATATCAAAAAACTTACGTGACAATCCTGTTTAAGAACATAGTGAAGGTTAGGCATGGGGGAACCAAATTCAATAATACTCAACAGAATTATGTCTGCAAAACTAAGACGTAACAAGAAAACATGAAAGTCACAAATATATGGTACTCTGAAGTTGCCCATTATTGGGTAACTGCGAAAGCAAGAGGTTTGAACCGAAGTCCAATCACTTCCAAATCCATCCCCAGAGGTGACAGTTATCCTCCAGAGACCCTGTTTCTCTTTCGGTAACAGAAGTACAGTTGCCTTCTCTATCTCCTCACGTCTAGGACACATCCTGGCTGCATGGCTCCCCACACATGTCTGTTCATTGCCGGCAGCTGCGATATGGCATTCTTTACCAATGCCACATTTCCAAAGCTTCACTTCTTCGCATTCCTTCTTCGTTGCCCAGTGTTTACTGCATGTGAGACCAGTGAAACCACTCTGGCTTAGGTGAGGCGCCTCCTCAAGGTGATAGCTTAGCTTTTAACATTTGAAGACGAGAGAAGCAAATAGATGGAATCATCTAACGTCTGCTAAGTATTCATTCACAAACCTACTGAAACTCACACATCCCTAGCCAAACTCCCTGAGGTTGAGCCGATGCCAACTCACGGAAACCCTATAGATCAGAGTAGAACTGCCCGATCTCCGGGTTTCCAAAACTGTAACTCTGCAGGAGGGAAAAGCTTAATCTTTCTCTGGTGGAGCAGCTGGTGGTTTTGAACTGCTGTTAGCAGTTAGTACCCAAACATGTAACCACAATGCCACTGATTTCTAAGAGACGGTTTCATGATCTCAACACGTAATAAACCCACCCAACCCCACTGTTCCTGAGCTGATTCTGATCCATAGCGACCCGACACAACAGTAGAACTGCTCCTTGACATTTCTGATGCTGTAAATCTTACAGGAGCAGATAGGTAGCCTTTGCGCTCGCCCTTGGAGCAGCTGGTGGGTTTGAGCTCCTGACCTTGCCATTAGCAGCCTGCTATCTAACCCACAGTACCACAGAATCTTCTTAAGCCATAATACACCTTTTTCGTAAATATTTAGATGGATTACCTATGAACATAATGCCTTACATAAATCTGTGATTTAACAACTAACCTTTTAATTGACCAGAAGGAGTTCCTAGGTAAGTGCCAGAGGTTAAGCGCTCAGTAACTAAGGAAAGGTGGATGGCTCACATCCATCCTGAGGTGCCTCAGAAGAAAGACCTGGTGATCTCCTTACAACAAATGACACCACTGAAGACCCTGAGGGGCACAGTTCTACTCTGACTCACCTGGGAATAGGCTCACCAGCAACTGGCTTAGTTTGGGCTTAATTGACCAGGACTCTGAGCAACTTAGCGGAAATGCATGTCAGGAAGCAGAATCCAGAGACTGGTTCCCTCCTTAGCTTAGCAGAAACCTCTCCTTTTATCCTGTTGTAGACTCCCGGGTCTTCCAGGCTCCAGCCAAATACCAGGAGCTGAGCTACGTACGGTTAGCGCTATGCCTTCTGGATTCCAGGGCTCTGGAAGCAGCCTGTCACAGAGAGAGCCAGACCACCATGGCAGGACCCCGTGCTCTGCCCCATACTAATGATACAACCTGGAGCAAGCCAATTACCAAAAAGTAGTGAAAGTAAATGAGTGGGAAGTGCTTTCTCTGTGTCAAGCGCTGTTTTAAGACCTTTACATGTATTAAGTAATTTCATCTTCAGTTTCCCCCTATATAAGGAAAGGAAAATAACTGCCGACTTCACAGGTTAGGTTGTCAGGCACAAATGGATACATAATTAATATCTTTAGTCTGTCTCCAGCCGACTAACTGGTTGCTTTCAAAAAAGCACTAGAAGAGATGAAGTAGATAGAGCACCCTGACAGCACCCTGAACAGAAAGATCAGCAGGTTCGAACCCAGAGTGGGTCCATGGGGAAAAAACACAGATTAGAAAACTCCATGAGGCAGTTCTACTCTGTCCGAGAGGGTTACCTTGAGGCGGAATCAACCAGCAGCACACAGCAATAACAACGTGACGATAGTACTCCTACTGCTCACTAACCCTTATGATTAGGTTCCAGAGACCAGGTCATTACGCAACATTGGGTGTTCTGTCAAGATGGAGTATGACCACATCAGCTCACTAAATGGGAGATAATATCCTCATTCCATAACTGCCAAATTACATCATTCCATAACTGCCAAACCACTGAGAGAGTCACGGCCCAGCTGAGCGGCCACATAGCTCTAATAACCACAAGCAGAACTATTCTTGCCTCACACCCCAATGGTTCTTACTGTTAAATGTATATCATTAATAAACAAAATACTTGTTCAGTGGATTCTTCAGTATTTTCATAAATTTGAAATGTCACCTAAGGAGATAGTCGTTGAGTGAGGAGTAAATGCTGTAATCTTATCTGGACTCTCCCAGGGAAGTCAAGTCAATTTAGCTGAAGGGCAAATCCCTGCTGAGAGACCTAATACAGGTCAGCTGGTTCCACTAACTTATCCTAGCTCAGTAAAACCTGACACATAACAGATGCTAAATAAATATTCTCTCTCTGCTGAAACAAAGTTTCGCCATCAGACCAGGAGCTACATTAAAAATAGCTGTCCTACTTCAAAGGAGTCCCTGGGTGGTATGAACTGTTAACACACTTAGCTGCTAATGGAGAAGTTGGAGGTTCGAGTCTACCCCGAGACAACCTGGAAGAAAGGCTTGCAATCTACGTCCAAAAGTCCATCCATCCATCCATTAAAAGATGTCAGACAGTGTAAGACATGACAAAATAATAATAATTTATAAGTTATCAAGGGTTTATGGGGGAGGGAGGGGTAGAGATGAGGAGCTGATACCAAGGGCTGAAGTAGAACGAAAATGTTTTGAGAATGATGATGGCAACAAATGTACAATGTGCTTGACACAATGGATAGATGGATGGATTATGATAAGAGTTGTAAGAGCCCCCAATAAAATTATTTTTTAAATAAAAATAAATAAATAAATAAAAGTTCTATAAAGCACATTTCTACCCTGAAATACATGGGCTGTCCATGAGTCAGAATCAACTCAGCAACTAGTTACAGGTTCTACCTCACATAAGGCTGCTTAATATCAATTGTAGAACATTTTCTAAATGATCGTGTTGAACACTGTCTCCAGTGTTCAAAAACCTGCCTCTTCTCGGAGCAGCCAGGGCACAGAGAGGGCCGTAGGGCTGGCCCCACCGCGAGACATGCTGTTCCCTCACTGACCCACATCGATACGGGATAGCACTGGAAACATGGTGCAGAAAGTGTGCCTGGTCTGTCCCAGGCACAGCGGGGTGGAATGGGAAGGGAGTGCAACTGGGCAGCAAGGGGAGCAAAGTAACCAAGTCCCCAAGGACTCCTCAAAAGAGACTCCTGACTTGGGGAACAGGGCTTGGCACCTCATCAGATGTGATTGGAAAATATACGTAAGGGTCAACAGACAGACCTGGAACTATCTATTGGGGTTTTTTTTTCTTATTTTGTTTGTTTGTTAGTTTCTTGTTGATTTTCTTTCGCCCGATGTCGATCTATATAAGATAGCAAGGTCAAAGAATCTCAAGGAGAAAACTTCAGGACTGGCTGTTCCAGGGCGACAGGGGAGAGGAGGGGGGACGGAGGGGGAGTGGGGAGCCAACGAACTCATAGATAAGGAAACAAGTGATCTAAAATTGATGGCAAGGAGGCCGTATAATGCCAGGTGCGGTTTTATCAAGAGCAATGTATCCGAGAGGAAATACTGAGAGCCGAATGGAGGGTGAGCGCAATAGTGAGACAGGGGGAAGATAAAGGGAAAGAAAGGAAAGAAATAGGAGGCAAAAGCTATTTATAGAGCTATAGTGATAGGCATGTATATATGTAAATATATTAATTTATTATGAAAGGGATAGAGGTCAATGTACATATATTTAGATGATAAGTATTAAGATAGATTTTGGGCCTCTACTCAAGGCCTCCCTTAACAAAAGAACACGTTGTTCTGAGAACCTGGCACTTTTGATACTCACCTTCCAGATGTGATTGCTGAAGACAAAAAAGGGTGCATAAGCAAATGTGAAGAGAGAAGATGGTGCTCAGCCATTAAAAGATAGAGCATCTGGGGTTTAAAGGCTTTAAGTCAAACAAGTGGCCATCTAGCACGGAAGGAAATAAGCCCACATAGAAGAAGCACACCAGCCTATGTGATCATGAGGTGTCGATGGGATCAGGCATCAGGTATCATAAGGTCCAAAGCAAACAACTATATCGATGCAAAAGAGGGGGGTTGGAGTGGAGACCCAAACCCCATCTGTAGATAATTGAATAGCCCCCTACTGCAGTGGTATAAAGAAGGGCTGATTTAACCAAGGTACAGTATAGCACTGATGAATCACACATCATTTGCCCTAGTTCCTGAATACTTCCTCCCCCCACTACCATGACCCAGTTCTAACTTACAAATCTGGCTAAACTGGAGAATACCCATTGGTCCAGATAAGAGCTCTGAACATACGGAATTCAGGAAAGATAAACCCCTCAGGAACAGTAATAGGAGTAGTGATATCATGACGGTAGGCGGATGGTCAAGAGGGGGAAGGTGAGAAATGGGAGCCCATCACAAAATTGGATATACAGCCCCCCAGGGAATGAATAACAGAAATGTGGGTGAAGGGAAACAATGGACAGAGTAAGATATGAAATAACATATAGGATTGACCAAGTATACACCAGGGAGGGGAAAAAAGAGGCGCTTATACCAAGGGCTCAAACAGAAAATGTTTTGGAAATGATGACAACATATGTACAAAACAGCTTGATACAATTGATGTATGGAATGTTATAAGAGCTGTAAAATCCCCCAATAAAATGATTTAAAAAAACAAAACCTGCCTTAGCAGAGAGGTCAGCAATTAGAAGTGAACGGGGGTCTAGTGACTTCATCAGCCTTGCCAGGATTGGCCTCAGAGTAAGACGTAGTTTCAACGTCACAGAGTAAGACGTAGTTTCAACGTCACAGGTGAGCAGGAGAAAATATTAGGCGAGGTTTGCTTGGGCAGATGGACCAAAACCAGAGAACAAATGTTGAGAAGAGAAAAGGAAGTACCAAGTATTCATAAGCCAAGATTTCTCAAGATCTGCCTGTGTATGGATACACAAATCCTATATTCTCTATCTTCTCTCCAGTACACCGCCACGGGAGATAAAAGTTGAGGGGCACTGGTCACAAACCCTTACACTGAAAGAGGGATCTCTGGGGTCTCAAACTTTGTCTTCACGTGCGCTTCTAAAATGCCAAGATTTGACTTGAGAGAGTTCATACTCCGTCTGGGCATCAGCACTTAGCAGTCGCTGTTAGCTGTCCTCTCAGCCGTCCTGGTTCATAGTGCCATTGCAAGGACAGAATGAAACACTGCCAGGTCCCACGCCATCTTTACAATAGTTCCTATTTTTGAGTTTATTGTTGTAGCCACCAGGTCACTCCATCGCACTGGGGGGCTTCCTCTTTTTCCCTGACCCTCTATCAATGATGTCCTTTTCTGGGGACTGACCCCTCCTGATAACACTTCCAATGTCCCTGTGATAAAGTCGCACCATCCTCACTTCTAAAGAGTCTCCTGGTTGTACTTTCTCCCAGTGAGACTTAATCCACTCTTCTGGCAGCGCACAGTATATGCCAGTGCACAGATGTCATTTGCCAGTGCCATCATGCAAAGACATTGACTCTTCCTGGGCTTTCACATGCACGCAGGGCACTTGAAAATACCAGGATTTAGATCAGGCACAACTTAGTCCTTAAAATGACATCCTGGCTCTTCAACACTAAAGAGGACTTTCATAGCAAAATTGCACAATGCAATATGTTGTTTGATATCTTGATCGCTGCTTTCATGGGCATTGATTGTGGTTCCAAATAAAACAAAATATTTGACCTCAATGTTTGTTGAAACATTTCAATTGATATTCCGTCAATTCCTGAGTCACACACTCAGTCCAGCTTGGACTTATTCCTTCAATAGCATTCAGGAAGAATGCTACTTCCCGACATGGTTTAACGGCCGCCAATTCTTTTTCAGTTCAGTGACTCTGTGTATTCCTCTCATTTTCTTTTGAGACTTCCCTGAATCATTCAATATTTTGCCTACAGAATCCTTCAAGATTACAACTTTGGGCTTAATTTTTATTGTTCTTATTTGGTTATTTCAGCTTGAGAAATGCCAAGTATGTACTTTCCTTTTGGTTTTTTAACTCTGGCTCTTTGCATACTTCATTATAATACTCTATTCTGCCTTTTCTAATGGCTCTTTGGGATGTTCTGTATAGTGCTTTTATTTTATCATTTCTTACAGTTGCTTGTCTACATTCAAAGCAAGTTTCAGAGTCTCTTCTGACATTCGTCTTGTTCTTTTCTTTTTTTCCTGTCCTTTTATTATTATTAAACAGTTTTTTTGGAATTTCATCCATATTTGATACAATTCAATAGTTTAGTCATGTCAAGAAGAGTTGTACAATCTTTTACAATCACAATCAATTTTAGAACATTTTCTTTTTTCCTCACACTCATTCATTATTCCTGTAATTTTTTTTTCAATTTGGGAAAAATGTACACAACAAAACATTTTCCAATTTAAAACATCTACATGCATAATTCAGTGCCATTGATTATACTCTGTGTTGTCCAACCATGACTGTTAGCCCTCGTCTTTCCTGTGTTTTTAAGAATCTCGTGTTTTCTAAATGCATGATGTTCTTGATGATAGCCTACCACTCTCTGGTCTTCAATCATTAGTGTTCAGTGTGTCAAATGTATGCTTGAGATTGTCTCTGAGTTCAGGTGATGAGGACTTGCAGAATGCTAGCAGAACTAGCCTATCTTGGGAGAAGCACAGCCAGCATTCTCCTTAGAAATGAAGATGGCAAGACTTTGTCTCATGGTCCTTGAGCATCTTATCAGAAGGCATCAGTCCCTGGAAAGGACATCAGCTTGGTAGATTAGAGTGAGCCCAGGGGATGCTGTGGGTGGACTTCTACTGTGGTCAGTGGTCCAAACCCACCAACCACTCACTCTGAGGAAGAAAGATGAATTGTCTGCTGCCATAAAGTGTCTCTATAAGTCGGAATGGATGTGACAGCAGTGGGTTAAGCAAAAAAATTGAAGAAGAAGAAGAAGTAAGCCTTCTTTGGGGGTTTTGGCAAGATACGTTGACACAGTGGCTCCAAAAATGGGCTCACACATAGCAACAATTGTGTAGATCGGGTGCTATGAGTTGGAACTGATTGGACGACACCTAACAACAGGAAGGAGCCCTGGAGGCACAGTGGTTATGCCTTGGGCTGTGATCCTCAAGGTCAGCAGTTCGAAACCACCAGCTGCTCTGCAGGAGGAAGACTGAGCTTTCTACCCCCAGGTAAACATTCTCGGAAAAACCACTGGAGGGTAGCAGCTATAAATCAGCATTGACTCAATGGGGTGAGTTTGGTTTTAACAACAGTAGATGAGGATGGATTATCTCAGCAGATAACCCTTCTCTTGTCTTCAGAAACCAAGAGTAGAGTTCACAGAGATCACAGATTAGAAAAATCTTTGTTCAAAACACTGAGGTTCAAAAAAACAAGGACAAGGCAACTGGACATCCCCTACAGAAGGGTCTC
>NW_022103896.1:40026733-40037917 GCF_000313985.2 Echinops telfairi | reverse complement strand
ATGTATGGATTGTGATAAGTTTCATGAGCCCTCAATAAAGTGATTAAAAACAAAACAAAAACAGGACAATGGTTGCCTGAGGGGGATTGACTGGAAAGGCAAATGATGCAACTTGCTGGGGACATGGAAATTCCATGTGGTGAGCGGGCATAAGCTACAGGGGTATAGCTCTTTGTCGAACAGGTTCCACTAAGATCTGTACATTTCAATGTATATACATTTTACCTTCAAAAACCGTAAGGAAAATAATAATAATAATAGTTGAAACAGATGATATAAGAATGGCAGAAGGTGGTGGGTACATGGGGGTTCGTGATAGGGGGCTAGACAGCGGCTTTGTGATGAAAATCAGAATAGCTATAAGGCAGCGCTGAAAAGTAACTCTTTTTCCTTTGAGGGGAAACAGACAAAAAGTGCTCAGAGAAAGGGAGGTCCTTTATCTCCTACACTTTTCTTCTTAAATTTAATCCTGCACGCTTTCTTTTTTCTTTATGATTCAGGTCTTTTTCCATTGAATCTTCCAACTGAATGAAAGAAAGCTTGTACTTCATGGGCACAGGACCCCATCTTGATCATACAAACAAGCCTGCTGAAGGGGGCGGGGGGCTGAGTAAGGGGGAGGGGCAGAAGGTCAAGCTTAGGGAAGTGTGTCACAGGCCAACCCTACTCCCGCCCAGTGGGAAACTTCAGAGGAGACAGACCCATGGTCCCAGCAAACATTGCTTTAGAAGCTGCCACATGAATATTTTTGTATTCCCAGAAATGGTTCTCGTCAAACAAAAAAAACCGACATGGAGGTAGGGTGCCGAATACCTTCATGTGTAGATAGATGGGGCTGACAGGACAAGGTCTACAAACTCATGGAAATTAGCAGTAATGAGACATAAACAGCCAAACCTCAACATAACATCTCTGGCCTTTAGAATCAACACAGCTCTCCTGTCAGCCTGCACCTGGCCTGTCCGGCTGGGTCCAGGAGCCAGTGGGGTTTGAGGCCCCTTTTAACAGCTGCCAAGAGCACATTACTCATGGCCAGGATGCTGGCCTTTTATGTTGCCACAAGTGGCCCAGCCATGTTTGGGTCTGGCTAAGTCTATTGACGGTTTTCCCAGAGCGGGGAGGGTGGGGGTAGGGGGAGAGGGGGCCTTGCAGCTTCAGTTTGTCCACATGTTACCAGTGTACACTGAGCAAGCTCCCCCCAGGCTCCTGTGCTGGCTGACAGCAGGGCTCACGGCTGGCCACATCCGTGGACCCCTGGAGAGGGCGGGCAAGAGGCTGCAGCTTGAACAGCAGAGGGTTACCACCTCATGCCAAGAAACCGTTTGATCTGTCCAGGTTCCTGACACACTGTAAATAGATGGGAGGTGCCAATTGAACACAGAAAGCGCCCACCCAGGGTACCTATATGAAATAGGGGGGGGGGCAGCCTTATTGTAATATCAGTGTTTGAAACACGTTATTGGAAGGAGTTGGTTCTTTGAGAGGATGTGTGGGGCTCTGAAGTGAAAAGGGTTCCAAGCACTATATCAAGTTCACAGCATCCTTTCTGAGTCTCTAGACTGCCTCATGATTGGCCAAGGAGAAAACCGAAAAACTCACTGTCATCGAGTCGATGCCAACTCACAGCAACCCTCTAGGACAGGGTAGAACTACCCCCGGTGAGTTTCCAAGACTGCCACTCTTTACAGAAATCCCCATCTTTCTCCCAAGGAGCAGCTGGTAGTTTTGAACTGTTGACCCTTGCGGTTAGCAGCCCGACACTTAACCACTGCTCAGGTTAGAAAACAGAAGGGAAATCCTCAGTGAGATGGATTGACACAGTGAAAAAAGAATGTCACTGTCAATGAAGATGCTATGGGACCAGCAACCTTCACCTAAAGTTCTCTACCAAGTCCACATGAGTGGGGCCCACGAACAACAGCAAGCTTCTGAACAGTGGGGCCTGGTAGGAGTGAAATTGGGGTTAAATACTGATGGGGTCATTATTAGTTGATGATGATGATCAACTCATTTTATTTTACTTTATAGATCATACTTACTCTTTACATCATATTTTGTTGTTGTTTACTATCTATTTTCCCTGTTTAAAACAAACAAACTCACTGCCATCGAGTAGATGCTAACTCATAGTGACCCTGTAAGACAGGGTAGAACGGCCCCTGTGAATTTCCGACACTGTAACCATTTACAGGAACAGAAAGCCCCCTCTTTCTCCCACTTTCCCTGACAGACTACACATTTCAAGAGTGGAAGTTGTATCTGTCTTATTCACTGCTGTATCTCGGGTCCTGGACCAGAGAAACCCCGTATATAACTCTTTGTTGAATCAATATGTTGGCTCTTCGATGGTCAAGCGGCTACAGCCCATGAGAACCTGAAGTCATCTAACGCTGTGCTTGTTTACTCGAGGGTGGACGTTGTCAGCGATGCATCCAGAAGCCAATCCCAGCCCCTTTCTGCCTTCCCCTCTCCTACTACAGATGGTGGAGAGTCTCCACGTCACACATTTCTGCCCAGTAAAATGTTAGAGGGAGTTTGTTGGGATATTCCTGGGAAAGACATTCTACTTCCCGATTAAAAAGTCAAACAAAAGTAGGGAATTTGCTGGTGTTCCACTTCTCTCCTTTGTGCTGTGCATATGAACAATAATGCAGAGTTTGATGTAGCCGTCTTGCAACTAGTAGCAGTCACAAGCATTAGGAGAAAAACCTCATCAGTAAGGATCACAGATCCAAAGCATAACAAACCTCAGGGTCCACGATGCATCCAGGAGTCACGGAATAAAGTGGCTGGAACCATCTGCATCTAGCCTTCTGGTTAAGGGAGGTCACATAAACAACGATAATGTTTAAGCCAAGGAGCCCTGGTGATGCAATGGGTAAGCATTCTATTGCTTACCCAAAGTTTGCTGCTCAAATCCACCCAGCATCTCCATGGGAGAAAAGACCTGGTGACCCTCTTCCTTCATGATTATAAACTAAGGAGTACTATGAGACAGTTCTCTGCTATGTAGGATCTCAATGAGCTGGAACTTGAACTTGCACATAAGCAATGGACAGTCTGTTAAACAGTCTAGTCCCTGGGTTTCTTCTCACTGGTGATATTGAGCTTCTCCATCATTTCTTTTTTTTTTCTCCAATCATTTTATTGGTGTCTCTTACAGCTCTTATTACAACCCATCCATTCATCCATTGTGTTCAGCATTGTGTACATTTGTTGCCATCATCATTTTCAAAACATTTTTTTTCTACTTGAGTCCTTGGTATCAGCTCATTTTCCCCCTCCCCCACCCTCTCTCCCTCATGAACCCTTGATAATTCATAAATTATTTATTTTTCCATGTCTTACACTGACCTCTGTCTCCCTTCACACACTTTTCTGTTGCCTGTCCCCCTGAGAGGGGGTTATATGTGGATCATTGTGATCGGTTCCCCTTTTCTCCCCTCCCCCCACCTTTCCCTTACCCTCCTGGTATCACCACTCTCATTATTGGTCCTGAGGGGTTTATCTGCCCTGGATTCTCTGTGTTTCCAGCTCTTATCTGTACCCGTGTACATGCTCTGGTCTAGCCAGATTTGTAAGGTAGAATTGGGGTCATGATGGTGGCGGGGCGCAAGCAGTAAAGAACTAGAGGAAAGTTGTATGTTGCGTCCATGCTATACTGCACCCTGATCGACTCCTCTTCTCCATCATTTCTTTCCAGAAATGTAACCCATTTCAATCCTGTGTATTATATCTGGTGGGATCTGCATGCATAGACATCACCTATGCTGTTGAAAAAAAGATATTCATTAGTCTTGCAAAATTCTATCATGTGATTTCCAGCATTGTTTCAATGCCCAAGGCCATTTTTCCCAACTACTAATCCTTCCTCTTTGTTTCCAACTTCCTCATTCCAATAATCAGAAATTAGCAATGCATTTTGATTATATGTTGAATCCATTTTGAGACTGAAGAAAATAGTAGAAATATGTCATTTCTTCATCTTTGGTGGACTTTGGTGGTTGGTGAGTCAATTTGAATACTAGCCATATTAATTTCTCTTGTAGAAGTATGGATGCAGGGAGGGGAAAAATGAGGACCTAATGTCGGGGGTTTGAGTGGAGAGAAAATGTTTTGAGAAACGATGTACAAATGCGCTTTACACAATTGATGTGTGTATGGATTGGGATGACAGTTGTGTGAGCCCCTAATAAAATGTTAAAAAAAAAAAAAGAAGTATGGATGCTATCCTGTAAGTGATAACATTATACTTAAGGAAAGATCTTTTGTTTAAAAATCATTTTATTGGGTGGCTCTTACAAATCTTATGAAAATCCATCATTTAATTGTATTAAGCACACATATACATATGCTGCCACCAACATTTCAAAACATTTTCTTTCTACTTGAGCCCTTGGTATCAGCTCTTTTTTAAGGAGAGACCTTGAAATGTTCTCTTTCTATAATGCACGTGATACCATTCCTCTTCAAAATGTCGTTCCCGACATAGTAGATCCTATGATTTTCTGATTCCAAATGGCCAGTACTAGTCCCTGTAAGTTCACTGATGCCGAGGATATTGATCTTTACATATTTAATTTCATCTTTGACCACTTCTAATTTTCCTAGATTCACAGCTCATACCTTCCACATCCCGACTATTAATGGATGTTCGTAGCTCTTCCCCAGTTGTATTGTGAGTGTCTTCTGGTCTGAGGGGCTCATCTTCTGGCACTGTATCTGACAATGTTTCGCCGCTAGTCATACCGTTTTCAGCAGCTAATCCCTGAGACATGAAATCACTCTTCCCTGTTTCTAGTCTGTCTTAGATTAGAAGCTCTGACACCTGTCCACCGTGAGCGATCCCGCTGGTATTTGAAATACCAGTAGCATAGCTTCCAGCCTCACGGCAGCACACAAACCCGACAGTAAAACAAACTGAGAACCGGAATGCTCCTTTGAAGATGGAGAGACTTTGTCTCATGTACCTTTGGCATGTTTTCCAGTCCTTGGAAGGACATCATACTTCCTAAAGTAGAGGGTTAGTAGAGGAGTTCTTGATCTTTGATTTCTACAAGTGATAGTTCACCAATTGGCTCTAAAGTCCATAAGGTGCACACTGCCTGGTTATTTTCTTAATGCGCGCATCCTCGTTCATTCTTGAAGCTTCAAGCAAGTAATGGCTCCGCGCTTCTCTGTTAGGTTTATTAGTGGAGCCCTAGCTAAGGAATATGGAAACTATTTTTCTTCTTTGAAATTAGCTAAAATTGGTTCCGCTGAGGATTGTCAAACTCTGGCTTCATTTAGAGCACTAGGATATGCTTTATCCATGACTTTTCAAAATGTTTGATGTTTGGAATTTTTAAACTAACAAAAAAATGTAGAACCTTGATCAAATGGAAAGGATTTCAATATACTGAATACAAATTATAATGAAGCAACATTTATACTAGTTTATAACCAGTGACCCATGACCAAAAGTGGACTGAAATAACAGAAAGAACAGCAATAATGCAAATGTGATGTCAGTATGCCCAAGGACTGAGTATGGGATTATAATAAAATTTTGCTTTTCCTTTCATGCTGTTCTTCATCAAGTGAAACAAGTGTAATACATATTCCATCAACAGGTGGCAATACTTGTATTGTTTGCTCTTAAAAGTGGCCCTTGATTGCATTTAATAACAAATACAATGATAGCTAATAATGATGAATATTATTCTTGAAGCAATCAGATCCAGAAACATATGCGTGTGCAAACATTGGATGTGAAATATGACTGAAAAAAAAAATCAGTAAAAAAATGTATCAGCCAACAAACAACAAAAGTAGCATAGCTTGCATAAATGTTCCAAGAAACTCAGGGGCACTTCTTCAAACGTAGATGAATTTGCTCAGGACTGACAGACAGCCTAGTGACCCATAGCAGAGCGCTAAAAGGTAATGTAACCTGAAGTCTAAGATCAAGATAGAATACCTGTCATTAAAATTTTCAAATCTAGGGGCCTCATCAACTCAAGGAAATACCTACTTTGAACCAAGTTAATAAATATCTGCTTTGAATAAGTAAAGAGCCCTGCTCCCATAGTGATTACATGTTGGGCTGTGAGCTTCAAGGTTGGCAGTTCAAAACCACCAGACACTCCAAGGGAGACCGACAGGGCTTTCTACTCAAGTAACTCAATAGAGGATTTTTTTGGTTTGGCTTTGGGTTTAAAAGGGGGGAGGTGGGGAACAGAACATGAAACTGTACATATCCAACAGATCACAAGTTTGCCAAAACATGTGTATTATGTTAATGGAGGTAGAATAATTTGGAAAAAGTTATCAAAAATTACTTTACAACACAGAGTATGATCATTGGCACTGAATTATACATGGAGAAGTGTTGGAATTGGAAACTGTTTTGTTGTGTATATTTTTGCCACAATTAGAAAAAAATAATTATAGGAATAACAATGAGTACAGGGAAGAAGAAAATGTTCTAGAATTGAATGGGTGATCATTGTACAAGTCTTCTGGATGTGGTTGAATTATTTATTGAATTGTGTGACATGTGAAGGGCTAATAAAACTGCTAAAATATATATGCATCTATATTGCTAGTGATCAAACAGAATTGAGACATAGCAATAGTTTTATGTTGCGCTAGTTAGTTCTTTTTATTGTCTTTTCTTTGGACATTGTTTAGATTTATGACATAAGAATGCAAAACACTCTAGCACTGACCCATTACTGGCACCCTGAAAGAGTGGTCAGGAGATCCAGAAGGGCCCATGGCTGAGGGTCCATGAGAGAGCCAACCAAGCCCTTGTTAGGAAAGCAGAGAGGCCTGACCATAGGCATCCATTCAAGAGTGGATTACCCAGTAAGGAACGCAAGCGCAGACTCCTTATGCTTACTTACTACTCTGTCACCATATCTTTGACTCAATCTAAAGGTGAAATGTGGGGTTTTATTTGGGGCTGAGAACCCTAAATCATAACACCTTGGAAATCAGAACCAAACTCCCTGCCATCAAGTTGATGACAAACTTCTCCTGTGGAGCAGCTAGTGGTTTCCAACTGCTGACCTTGTGGTTCGGCGCCCACTGCCTACAAGGGCTATTTCGTTGACCTACATAATGACTGTATAGGAGTTCCAAGACTGCAAATCTTTACAGGCACAGATAAGCTCCTCTTTCTCCCTCAGAACTGCTGCTAAGTTTGAGCTGCCAATCTTGCAGTTAGCAGCCCCGTGCCTAACCCGCAACACAGGCCTCATAAAAGTTAGGGGGTAGAAAGTTTATTGGTCCAAGGTCAAACAACTAAAAAGATGGGAAATCAGGCTGAGAAGTCAAGTCTGAGGATGACAGTAGGTCCCATGAGAGGAATGGGGATGCACTCGGTTTTATCTCTCCAAAGAAGGAACCCTGCCGTTTGAAACCACCAGACGAGGCTTTCTTCTCCTTGGAAGAGTTAAGCCAGAAACCCTAACGAACCGTCCGGCTCTGTCCTACCGGGCTGTGATGAGTCTGGACAGACTCAGTGACCATGGGCTTGGTCTGAATTTATTATGTGTTGAGACAGTTAAAGAGGTTCTGAGAAATGTGTCGAAGCCTTGATGGCAGAGCCACCAGCAGAGGCTGTCTGCTCGCATCAGCATCACGGGCAACGGTCAGCGGCACCTACTGCGAGAAGGAAGACCTTTCTCAGCAACCAGGCTGTGGACATTCCAGAGAAGGTCGGCATTTCCACGAAGACCCCCAGAGGAACCCTGCAGAGGGACTTCAATCACATCAACATAGAACCCAGCCTCCTTGGAAAGAAAAAGAAGAGGCTTCACATTGACAAATGCTGGGGACCAGCAAAGAACTGGCTACAGTCCACACTCTCTGTAGGCATACACAGAACATGAGCCAGGGTGACACTGGGCTTCCAGTACAAGATAAAGTCTATGCATGCCCACTTCCCCACTGACATGGTTATTCAGGAGAATGGGTCTCTTGTTGAAATCTGTAATTTCTCGGGTGAAAAATATAACTGGGGCGGGGCGGGGTTGGGTGGGGGTGGTCGGGGTCGCATGAGAACAGGTGTTGCTTGTTCCGTTTCTCAAGCCCAGAAAAATGAGTTAATTCTTACAGGAAATGACATTGAGCTTGTATTAAATTCAGCTGCTTTAATTAGGCAAGCCACAACCGTTAAAACCAAGCATAGCCCAAAAATTGGGGGATGGTATCCCTGTTTCTGAAAAAGAAACCATTCAGCAGGCTGATTACTAACGTCTAAGAGGTGACCAGCTACGTTTAGATCAGTGGCTCTCAACCTTCCTAATGCCGCGATCCTTTAATACAGTTCCTCATGTTGTGGTGAACCCCCTGCCCCCAACCATAAAATTATTTTCGTTGCTACTTCATCACTGTAATTTTGCTATGGTTATGAAACAGGAAACCCATGTGAAGGGGTCGTTTGATGCCCCCAAAGGGGTCGTGACCCACAGGTTGAGAACCACTGGTCTAGATGATGCCTTTAGACGTGTCTGTGATGCTTTGACAAAATAAAGCTTATCTAATGGACAAAGAAAGGAACAGTGTAGGAAATCCACACGGGGCAGTGTTGCCCTGTCCTCTAGGGCCGCTGGGCGTCAGAATCGACTCAGTGGCAGTTGACTGGCTTGTTTTGAGAAGAGTAGCTTCTCCCCGCAAAGGGTAGACTCTGACTATAAATTTCCCCAGGACCGTCGCTAATGCGTGGTCCCAGGTGAGGTCAATCCATAGAAGGAGGACAGAGTGAGGGGGAGGAGGAGAACCAGGAGGGAAACTATTCTCATCAAATAAGCAAAGCTATCTCCTCTCTGGAGGTTTGTCCCATAGTGAGAAAGGTGTTGCCAAAATCCAAACTTTCTCGTGGGTAGCCCCAAGGAAGTCCGATTGGCACCATAAAGCGGATGCCCACATGCTCTCCTAGGGTATCTACCACAGTCCTATCGCCATCTCTCTGTATAGAAGAGAAGCCATAGTTCTCCTGACAATCTCTAAGGCAAATTTGGAATCCCTCCTTTGACTCAATAAGGAGCCTTGGTGACATGCTGGGTTAGGCTAACTGCAAGGCCAGTAGTTCAAACCCTCCAGCTGTCCCTCGGAGCAAGATGAGGGTGTCTGCTTCTGTAAAGATTTCCAGTCTCAGAAACCCTGTGCAGGGTCACTATGAATCAATTAAATCATTCTAATTTTTCTGGGAGGCCTCACGATCATGGCCATTTACCTTTCGCTGAAAAGCTTCACAATAGAGCATCCAGATTTGTCGTATCACAAGGCAGGGAAGGACACTAACTGAAAAAAAATCTTGAAAGATACATGAATGTTCTCCAGATGTTCAAGGTTATGGAGCAGCTGGGGAGCGAGTTGGAGAGAAATCTGTTTTCTGTCCTGTGTGCCTCATTCCCTCATTTGTCCGAGAAACGCAGGTCTTAAGAAATCATGATACAAAATCCTCAGCATTTTAGGGTTTGAGACGCAGTCCCTTCCATGTTGAATATCTACACTCATTCAACGTGTCTATTTTTCAGTACCTCTCTCCATCTGAAATTTGTATTGTTGTTGGCCCAAACACCACTTCATGATTGCCCCTGCTGCTTGCTGAGAATGCAGTCTGTAAAGCACTCTGTTTAATCTTTGAATCAGCTCAGGAAGATGGAATTACCATCCCTGGAAAACTGCAGCCTCGTTTCAAGGAACTTGCTGCAGCTGCAATAATAAGATGGAAATGTGACTTGTTTGGAGGAGGCAAGGATTAAAGGGATGGGATGAAGACAGCCTCCAATGCCCCCGTAAGTAGGATGCTCACATAAATCACAGGTTAGCCTCAGGTCCACTCAGCTCGTATTAAAATATGTAGCACCGCCGCCTTCCTCCAATCAGGATTTGTCATCTTGAGCATGAGGCGGGAAGATGCACGTTCCAAAGAGGGGCCAGAGGGAGAACAGAAGATGAGAAACCAGTGAACATTTTGGTGACAGTGACTACTATTTTGATAGGAACCAGAAAGTCTGCAATATTTCAAGAGCCAAGTGCACAGACAAGAGTTGCTGGATGAGTGCCTTCCAACTTCAAATGTGCCTGACCATCAGAAGGCTGATAAGCGTGGAGGGAAGGGCAGCTGGAGCGTCATGCCTGCTCCTGTCTCTTTGCTTGATAGTTCCTCCTAGATCACATTTGCAGCTGCTTTTCTCGGCTCTTTGGAAGCATTTGTATTTGGGGTGTCTTAGCTATAAAATGAATACCCACTCACTGACATGGAATCGTAATGTATTAGCCAGCTCCAGAACTGGTTGTCTGTGAACGCATATCTGGTGACTCTGGAACTTTCCACCGGACTCAAGATGCCATTTAGGGCGACTCGAATTTATCGCACCCTGTCATGGCCCCATGTTAGAGCCCTGGGCGAAGACTTTTAAAAAAATAATGTTCTTCTCAAGAGAAAATTAAAAGATTGTTACCCAGATTATGTTATGTTATAAAAGATTATGGTATCCATGTTGATGGAGAGACAGGAGTGGTGCTTAAATAAAAACCAGAGCCCTGAAAGAATGCCCAGCAGAGAAGAGAGGGCATGTAAATACTGTCACAAAAAAAAAAAAGACAAGATCATCAAAAATTAAAAGGTTAAAAATAAATAAAAGGTGATCTGATCTTGTTAAAATAGGATCGATCCATATTGGGCTCTTAGGCAACACAGAAGGAAAGTAGGACAAGGCAGAGGAAAAGCCACCAGGAAATTGACCCAAAGATAATCTAAGGTGTAGTGTCATAGGATGCAGCAAACTCAGGTGTGGTCAGAACCAGTTGCTGCACCATTAGTGGGCATTAGTGCAAAGGTCATGAGACCAAAATCCAGACCAAGCTGGGTCAGGGCTACAGCCTAGCAAAATGAGGCTCACATTTTGTGCCCCTGCTATATACAAAGTAACTAAGGCTTCTGCGCAGACCCAGTGCTGAGAAGGTGAAGGCAGTGATACTTCCATTTCTTTTCTTTTTAGTCATTTTATTGGGGGCGCATACAACTCTTATCACAATCCATACATACATCAATTGTGTAAAGCACATTTGTACATTCATTGTCCTCATCATTCTCAAAACATTTGCTTTCCACTTTGGGATCAGCTCCTCATTTTCCCCCTCCCTCCCTGCTTCCCCCTTCCTCATGAACCCTTAATAATTTATAAA
>NW_022103896.1:40015960-40026127 GCF_000313985.2 Echinops telfairi | reverse complement strand
GTTTACCTTCAAGCCTTTAAGACCCCAGACGCTATATATTTTGATAGCCGGGCACCATCAGCTTTCTTCACCACATTTGCTTACGCACCCTTTTGTCTTCAGTGATCATGTTGAGAAGGTGAGCAACATGGAATGCCAGTTTAATAGAACAAAGTATTCTTGCATTGAGGGAGTGCTTGAGTGGAAACCTAATGTCCATCTGCTACCTTAATACTAAACCTATAAATACATGAACATAGATCTATTTCCCCATCCTCATATATATATAAATATAGTCATATATGTACATGCCTTTATTTAGACCTCTTCCATTTCAATGTTACATTAGGCCTAGGCAGGACTCAGCTCTTGATTTGCACATGCTAGCGATCCAGCTTCATTCTAAATTTAACAGAGGGCAGGTCTGAAGCTGCTTATCTACCTTCTTGGTATAGATTGGACAGGGTGTTGGCCCCAAGTAGACATATGCTATTGGTCTGCCCAATGGTCTTTCCTTTGGAAATGGCTGTTCTATGAGTTAATGTGGTTGGGGTATTGCCCTGCCAATGTGCGGAGGTCGGAAGCTGACACTGGTCTGGTCGATCAGGTTACTCTACTCCCTTCTCACAGCTACGACTCTAGTGTTGGGCACATCACACGAGCCACTCCTCACAGCGACGTCTCCAGTTGGGCACATCACACGAGCTACTCCAACCCTTCTATTGAAGGTCTCCTTCAACTAGAACAACTAGCATTTGCTGAATATTTACCGTGTGTCAAGGACTGCTTTAAAAGCTTCAAATGTATTGACTCATTTAATTATCATCATAATTCTATGAGATAATGCTATTATTTCCCATTTACAAATGAAGTTGCTAAGGCAAGAATAGATTGAGTAACTTCTCCCAAGATCATACAGCTGGTAGATGATGAAAACATATTGAATAACTAGGCAATCTCATCCCCAAACTTATGATATTAACCTTTAGGCCCTTGGGGAAAATACACTTGCTTTCTCCAGGATTGCAAACTTTAAGGATAAAGTAAGCTGCATTTGTCAGTGACCATCGTTCTGAGCCATAAAGTTGGTGTGGTCTGTACTAGGGCAGAAGGAGGCCATTTATTGGGAAAAGGACAGCAGAGAGAACCCTTCGTGCTATTGAGTTCTGGGATATAGGTGTTTGAAGCTATTTAACCCGTGAACTCACGTTACATGGACCAGTGAATTTCCTTATTACTTAAGGTAGTAAGAAGTGGGTATCTTTTGCTTGCAAACAAGACTCTTCAGACAGGCTTGTCTGCAGTCTTTGTCAGTGTTCCACGGGGAAGATGAGAACAGAAGAAAGGAGACAGGGTGTGTAAAAAACAGATTGGCCACCTATGACAGGTGTTCCATTGTTCCACAGTTGTCTTTACATGACTGGTGGACCCCGTTTCTGAGATAGTCTGTGAACATATGGACTATCCCTCCACAAATACTGTCCACTGTGCCACTGAAGAGAAGTCTAAATTTAGAACAATTCAGAATTATCATCTCTCTAGGAGAAAATGTTTGATTTGCCTTATGAGTGCCTGAGTTTGTAACATACTGCAAATAACCTATAGACCAGAGGTTCTTAACCTGTGGGTCGAGACCCTTTGGGGGTCCAACTACCCTTTCACAGGGGTCGCCCTATTCATCACAGTAGCAAAATTACAAAGATGAAGTAGCAATGAAAATAATGTTACGGTTGAGGGGTCACCACAACACGAGGAACTGTATTAAAGGGTCGCGGCATTAGGAAGGCTGAGAACCACTGCTGTAGACTGCTGGCTCACTACACAAAAAGTCATACCTGTGAAACTGAAGCAAGGTAATTGCCATGTTTGTGCTTGGAAAACACTTACATTCCCCCTTCAAGCATGGGTGATGGGCTAATTACTTGGCTGGTCCCCCAAGAATTTTATTGTTAGGTTTCATGATGTGGGCTGTGACTCACAGAGACCAGATGTGTAACAGAATGAAACACTGCCCAGTCCTGCACCATCCTCACCCCTGTTACTCTGTTGAGCCCATGGCTGTAGTTGCGTTGTCAATCCATCTCATTGAAGGTCTTCTGTTTTTCATTGATCTTCTACTTTACCAAGTCTGATGTTCTTTTTTTTTTTTTTCCTTTAAAAATATTTTCTGGAGTTTTTTCAACAGTTTTATTGGCAAGTAATTTACATAGCATATAATTCAATAGTTCAATCATATCAAAGAGAATTGTATAATCACCCCCACATCGATTCTTTCATAGAACATTCCCCTTCCCACAGTTAAATCGCCTCCAAGATGAACGATGCGATCACAGTCCATTCTAGTGCTCCCTCCCCCTCCCATCTCCACCACTTATTCCCAAGATCCCCTTACCTGCCCCATCATCCATCCCTCACCCCTGTATTCCCTTTAGCCCCTTGTATCAGTTATCCTCATTATGCATCCACCCCTCCTGTGCAAGCATTAGGTTCTTCTCCAGGGACTGGTCCCTCTTGATAACAGGTCCAATGTAGATGAAGTAAAGGTTCAACATCCTCACTTGTAAGGAACATTCTGGCTGTACTTCCGCCGACACAGATTGGTTAATTCCTCTGGCAGGCCATGATATAGCTAATATTTTTTGCCAACACCATAATCCTCAGGGTTCTCAGTCTCCCTTACATGGTGTCCAGCTTTCACATATCTAGGAGGTGATTGGAAATGCCATGGCTTGGGTCAGGCATACCCGAGTCTTCAAAATGACATCTTTGCTTTTTAACACATTAAAGAGATCTTTTGCAGAGGCTTCGCCTAATGCAATATGCAGTTTGATTTCCTGGCTGATACTTCCAGGGCATTGACCCTGGATCCAAGCAAAATGAACGCCTTGACTTCAGTCTGTTCTCCATTTCTTTACAGTGTTGCTTAATGTCCAGTTGCGAGGATATTTGCTTTCTTTCTGTTGAGGTGTCATCCATACTGAAGGAGGTAGTCTTTGATCTTCACTAGAAGGTGTTCTAAATCCTCTTGGCTTTGAGAAAGCAAAGTTGTGTCATCGCATCACAGATTGCTAATGAGCCTTCGTCCAAAACTGGTGCCCAGTTCATCTTCCTGTATACAGTGTTTCTAATTATTTTATTTACTCCACATAGAGTGAGTGAGTCTGGGAAAGGATGCAGCCCTGACAAGCAACGTTCTTGATTTTAAACCACGCAGGAGCCTCGTGTTTGAATGATTACCTCACGGTCTATGTACAGGCTCTGCAGGCACACAAGTGTCTGCCTTGCCCATTCTCCTCGACGTTCTCCATATCTGTTCTGGTTCACACAGTCAACTGCCTTTTGCACCGACAAGAAAACATCTTTCGGTCAAGATGCATCTGGCACCAACAATGATATCCATCATCTCGTGTCTTCCTCTGAATCTGATTTGGATTTCTGACATTGTCAAAGTCCTGCTGCTGTCACTATACTACTACATTAATTTTGAGATTATCTTCATCAGCAAAATCTTACTTGTTTGTGACTAGCTAGCTAGATTCAAGACTTGTTCTACTGTCGCTAGGAAAAAAATAAAATCTCCTTTCCAGGTTCCTGGACTCCATAGCAGTGGGGCTTGGCATAGCTTAACCTCAGCAGTCATGAAAGTGAAGTCTTTGGACAGCATCCGACATGTAGTAAATGCTCCTCAGCATCATTCTTCATTTCTTGATTTTCCCATGATTCTGTCTATAATGCTGGGATTATTCCCCTGAATCAAAATAAACTATAATAAATTGCTGACTACCCCAAGGGGAAACACCAACTCTTTACTTGGAAATGAAAAGAACAACAGGGTCCGTCCAGCCATTTCCGACTCCTGGTGCCCTCAGGTGTGCCAGGGTAGAACTGTGCTCCAAAGACTTTTCAATGGTTATTTCTGACCCAGAAGAGATCACTAGGCCTTTCTTTCCAGGAGTCTCTGGGTGGACTTGAACTTCCAGCCTTTGCATTAGCAGCCCAATATGTTACGCACTTCCATCGCCCAGAGACTTCCACTTAGCGAGAGTTCTCCCTAAAATGTGATTTTGTGGACCCAAGGGTGCTTTTTTTTTATTTTTTTAAAAAATCATTTTATTAGGGGCTCATACAACTCTTATCACAATCTATACACACATCAATTGTGTAAAGTGCATTTGTACATTCATTGCCCTCATCATTCTCAAAACATTTCCTCTCCACTTAAGCCCCCGATTAGGTCCTCATTTTTCCCCTCCCTCCTCGCTACCCTCATGAGCCCTTGATAGTTTGTAAATTGTTATTTTGTCATATCTTGCTCTGTCCGACGTCTCCCTTCACCCACTTTTCTGTTGTCCGTCCCCCAGGGAGGAGGTCACATATAGTTCGTTCCTTATAATCGGTTCCCTCTTTCCTACCCACTCTCCCTCTACCCTCCCAGTATCGCCACTCACACCACTGGTCCTGTAGGGCTCATCCACCTTGGATTCCCTGTATTTTCAGTTCCTATCTGTACCAGTGTACATCCTCTGGTCTAGCAAGGGTGATTTCTTAATCTAATAACCGATTCTGTGGTGGAAGGAGGGCAGAGGGGTTTGTTTCACAGCTGGACGAACTACGGGGAGAAGACTGTCCAATCCCATACATGGACAAGTAAGTACAGGAGCTGGCAAAGAGTTCTGAATTCAAAGATCAAGACTGGAGAAACGGAGGCCAAGGGGAGGCCTAGGCTTGCATGGCTGATGAGTAACAGCATTGCCATTACAAGATCCGGTTGGCATAATTAAGTTGTGCCAGCCTGTCCCAGCCTACATTGACAATGAAAGCGATTAAATCCCTATACTTTTGGTGTGTGTGTGTGTGTGTGTGTGTTATAATCCAATTTTTTTTTTCTATCTGAGCTAGCTGGTTAATTATCAGAATTTTCTCGGTCACTGGATGGAACTAGCTTGAGCAGCTAGAAGTGCTTAGTTGGCAAAAACCAGTAGGTCATTGTCACTCGCTCACTCCTTCACTGCCTTGAATCAATTCTGCCTCATAGCGACCCGCATAGGCCATTGTGGGTAGCAAGGATTTATTTTCTATCCTGTAAGATTTCTCAGAGCCTAGGTTCTAAGGCTGATGGGCTTTTTGATTCTCCAATGGAGGTGAGCGTAAACAACCTTTTTTCCCATCTCACTTGACCAGGGATTCGTTTCTTTCTCTTTCTCTCTTTCCTTCCTTTCCTTAACAAAAGCATCCAAATCTGAGTCAAGGAAACTGAGAGATCTCCAGGGTCCCTGCCTGGGTTCACATCTTACTCCATAAATCTGAGCCAAGACCCAGAGAGACAGGTTCTGAACTTTCCGCTCAGTGCACCTCAACTCCCCTCTCTGCAGTGGAGGCTGCTGGGACCCCCCCAGCTGCTGTTCTCTCAGGCCCTCAGTGTGGGAGGGAGAGGCCAGAAACTGCAGCTGCGGCCCCAGGCCCCCAAACCCCACTCCCAGAGCCGCCTCTGAGTCCTGCCTCCCGCCCCACCCCACCCCCCGCCTGCGTGTAATTATAGAGTATGTCTTCAGTTATTTACTTTCCCTGTCCCGCGCTGAGTGTTCCTGAATAGCACAGCTCCCAAGTATTCCCAGCTTCTCGACTGCAAGGTCTGAATTAAAAAGATTACAACCCTCTATCATTCCAGTTTTCAGAGAAACCACGACTTAGAGCGCTTTCAAAAAAGCAGAAGAATGGAAACAAAGCCTCTGTCTTCTCAGAAACGCAAGAAAATCGCAGAATGAAGATGCTGACATGGGTTTGGTTGTTTCTGACAGGGCCCCAAATTGCCTCATTTAGAAAGGTATAAGAAAAAATGTTTGAAGCCTGTGTTTCTCGAATTTCCAGGAACCAAGCCTGGCAGCTGGTTCCCTGTTGTCTTCTAGAGCTGGAAGCCAGAAAAATGACAAGCAAAGTGGTGTCAATTTGCTCTATTTATCTTGGGAATTAACTTTAAAGCTTAATTGTCAGAGACAGTGACCTCTCACTCAGGAGAATCTCCAGGGAGTTACCGAAGCAGACTACTTGGGCAGAATGTCAGGCTGGGGCCAGGACCAGTCAGCAGTGCCCCCAGGAAGAGGCTTGGCCCAGAAGGATGGAGCTGACCCCACATGCTTCTATCCTGTGTTTCCCAACGCCGGGATCGGGTGCCTCACGCACCGCTTCTGTCAGACCCCGGTTCTGGTGTTGATCTCTGAATGGCCCGTGGCTGTGGCCTGCCACGGAGAGGTGCTTGAAGGAAGCTGAGCTGAGGTCGAAGGAGGATGAGATGGGGCTGTGGCAGGGGGGTGGGATGCTCGCTTAGGAAGGGCCCTGGGCAGGAGTTTTGTCTGGAAACTTCCCCCTCCATCTGGCAGAATTTGGAACAAATGTTTGGCTGAAACCATATACTATCAAATTAATAGAACAATTGTAGGATAGAGAGAACAATAGGCCAGAAAACAAAAATGCAGGCATGTCGCTCATAAAGTCTACTTTATGGAAGTTGTACAATGCTGGAAAAGGACACGATGTGCTCCGTGGAATAACTACCCCCTCTCTGCCATGCCCCCCATCCAGCCCCATCCTGCACATATTCAAGTTTTCAAAAAGCAGGGGAGGGTGGCATGTGGAGAAAATCATTTGAGCAAATAATGTCCAGGCCTAGGCTGCGGTCAGGGGTAAACCCAGATATTCCGCAGATAACATCGCTGCTGTTGTGAGGTAACGCTGAGCGGCCGCAAGAGACACTGGCATTTGGGAACCACCTATTATAAGCACAAAAAAATTTTTGTTGACTGGCCCCACCCGAAATGAATGCCTTGTGAGAGAGGAGCCCCACCAGAAAAGCAATAACCCTTAACTACATTACTCCCTGCTCTACACAAACCCCCCTTCTAGAGCTAGGAAACCCTGGGTAAATATAGTCTTTCTTTCACTTAAAACGGGGGCTAGGGGGAAGGAGAGTTGGTTAATTGATTTCACCTTGACTAAGGAATCAACTCATATAACAAAGAACTCCCTCTTTAGAGGTTCTGAGGCTGTAGATCTCTACAGGGGCAGAAAGCTTCAGCTTGTCTCCCTTCGAGAAGCTAGAGGATTTGAACCTCTGGCTCTGTGGTTAATAGTTCCATGCATAGCTCATTGAGCCACCAGGGAAAGTGGCTGGATCTCCAATGGGTTATAGTCAGGCTCCTACCCAGTTCATTCCTGTTCCCACTGCCTTCTAAGAATTTGCTTTTCCACCCGAATCAGAGTCTACATTTGAACAAGATCTCAAGGTGATTCTGATAGATGTTATTGAAATGTAGATTCTGGTTGTAGTAGCTCTGAAGTGGGAATGCTAATTCTTAGCAGGAGGGCCAACCAGAATGAGCCTGTTCCAAGTCCTGGCTGTGACATCCATAAGAGTTATTGGTAATCATGACTCAGAGTGGGAAGAGGAAGAGGTTGAAGTTGGAACCAAGGAGAAGCCAACGAAAAAAGAAAAGAAAAAATATGGTCAAATGGAGAAACAGCTTCTATGATTTGGCACCTGAGAAAAATTACGGTATGTTGCAGTTAGCAGTGCTAGTCCCAAGATTGACCTATTCTTACTTATTCCAAAACCCTTTGGAGCAACATTTGGATCAATAGTTTTCCTCCGGCCAATTTAAGGACTTAAGGCTAGTCAGCTGGGGAGGTCTTTTAAAACCCCAGAACCCCAGATTTGCCTGCAAAGTAGTCTGCCCAGGGAAACTATACCCTCCAGGTATTGGAGCTAGACTTGTAAACCTTTGGATATAGACTGGTAAGAGTCGGGAGCCATTGAGGCAGAATTGACTTGATGTCAGCTGAGGACGGCGCACTAGTGAAACCGGTCTCAAAGCAAACCGTTGGGCGGCAGAGGTACGGTGGCCTGGGGCAGTTCTCCGATTTCATCTACATGCAGATAACCGGTGGATCTAGTTAAAAATGAAGATTCCCATTAGGGATGTCTGCATTGCTAACCAGCCCTGAAGGGAAGCCAAAGCTGCTGGTCTTATGACCACACTTTGAAAAACAAAGCCCCTAGGAGTCCGTGGAGGCTGGAGTTCAGAGGCTGCTGGGATCCAATCAACATATTTTCCTAGAACCAAATTCCAGCTTGCAGCTAGAGGAGGGCTGGGAATTAGCCCTCACCTGAAATCAACATTCGCATCTCCTCTGCTCACTAGCTATGGAGAGGTCAGCAGCTAAAGAAAATGGCTTTTCTCCGGAGCTTCTAGGGCCACCTAGGAAAAAATGAGAGGACTGGATTCTTATCTCGAAAACACTTTCTCATCCCAGGATCCTAAATCCTGGAACTTTGGGCTTCAGGCCAACTTGCCTAACTCAGCAAGGCATTGCTCTTGTTAGTGGCCATTGGACGAGTAGGTTCAGACTTGTGGTTGCACAACAGAAGGAAACCGCCCCAGCCTGCACCATCCCCTCAAGCATTGTTACCTGTGAACCCATTGTTGCGGCCACCTGCAGGTTCTTAGTTACTGTATTTTAAAGAATCGGCATGAGTCTTTTACATCCTTTTGGTATGTTTCTAGAAAACATACATGTCTTTCCTATGCAATGACTGGATACATTACTACTTAGACATGTAATTACACCCTAAAAGGGGGGAGATGCATTTGCATGTGGGGGGTTGATAAAAGAAAATGCTATTGTTTACAGACGGAAATACATTATACTTTATTTTTTAAATATTGTAAAGGGCTCGTGTAAACAAGTCATAGCTTACAGATGTATGGAAAAGCTGCACAATTGTGCACATTTACTACTTGGAGGGGGCAAGAACCCTTAGTTTTAAAAATTGTTTGGACTGTGTGTTCTTTTCCTTTTTAGCAGGGTGGGGAGCCAAAGGAATTGAATTACAGGGTAGAATACAAAATGCCTCCTTTAAGGAAATAAATGTGTAATAGGAACTATCTAGCCAGTTCTCTCCGGCATGGGAAATCCCCCAGGGCTGTGTAAATGCGTGTAAGTATGTCCTCACTGTCACTCCAGATGTTTCTGCAGGGAAAGACTCCTTCTCCCTGCACACTGGCATCAACACTCTGCATGTAAACCCCATGCTCAGACTTGCCCAAGCCAAGTCACATCCTGAAGGGTGACCCCAGGTAAGATCAGGGAGCCACGGGCCCTTTCTGCCACACACACACATACGTGCACACACACACACACCACCCCCACCCCACCCCTACCTGGAAGTTCATGTTGCTAAGTATCCTCTAGACTTGGAGGAAAGCAGTGAACCACTAAGTAGTAAAGCAGGATGAAGCTCAGAAGCAAGTTAACCCACCGGACACAGAAGTCAGGCCTGGGTGACTTGAAATGGTAATTAAGCCTCAGCACACTTATCTTTGGAGATTGTCCTTGGGCTCTAGCCCAGGCAGGGCCGCCCCACCATGTGGGGGGTCTGCTGGCAGTTTTCGATTCTGCCCCTCCGGGCAACATGAGCTGCACATTTTTCTACAGCTTCTCACTGAAGTTTCTGGCTTCCGCAGTTGCTCCCGCTCCCCCAACTCCCAAGCCTTTGATGGTGGGTAACAGGGCCAGAAAAAGTCCAGTTCTTCAACATTAGGAGTTTTCCACTGGAATGTACTGCCTCGTCACTTCTCAACTCATCCTCCACGGAAGTCCTCCTGCAGGCGACCCCTGCCTCCGTCCACCTGACACACCAAAGTGCATCCCAGGCAGGAAGCATTCTCAAGGGTGGATTAGCTAATAAGCAAGGCAAGCACATGTTTTGTTGTTGCTCGGTGCCATCGAGTCGGTTCCGACCCTAGGCCCCAGAGGACAAACACTGCACGGTCCTGAGCCAGCCTCACACTTGTTCCTACGCCTGAGTCCACTGATGCAGCCACTGGGTCCGTCCATCTCCGTGTCCATTCAAAGCCTTCCTCTCTTTCACCGCCCTCCACTTTACCAATCAGGATGCCCTCCTCCAGACAGGGCTCTCTCCTGACAGGCTCCCTGAGACTAATCTCTTACTCCTCCGTAGTGAGTCATTTCACGTTTCCCGACGATGATGAAGACATCTCAGGAAAAACACAACTTTCCTGTAGTGCCTATCTCCGCTCCTACTATCATGACACGAATTCGACCTTGCAAGTCTGGCTAGACCAGAGGAGGTACACTGGTACAGATAGGAACTGGAAACACAGGGAATCCAGG
>NW_022103896.1:40005885-40014572 GCF_000313985.2 Echinops telfairi | reverse complement strand
GAATTTAAAGGAAGGTCAAGCTCACGGAGGAGCCAAGAAAAGGAGCCTAGACAAAGGAGGAAACTGTGGCTGAGGTCTGGCTACTGGTGCAAGAAGACCAGGGAATCGCCTCTGCAGAATAGCTGCTGAAGCTGGAGTCTCACTCAATTCAGCATTTTCAGTTTTAAGTGAGTGTACTGGCCTCAGCAAGCTTTTGACTCAGTAGGTACCAAACATGTTGGGCAGGAGGACCAGCTAGCTCAAAGAGCTGATCTTCTCATCTGTCCTTTAAGCAAGGTGAAGCTAGTAAAAGATGATTTTCTGAAACAAGTCATGACTGAGGATAAATCTTGGATTTACCAATGTATTCCAGAGAGCAAGGTGCAACTGAAACAGAGGCTTCCATGGGGATGTGCTCTCATTCAGCTTCTTTGAGTTGGTGCTGACTCATAGTGACCCTACAGGATAGGGCAGAACAGCTCCGGTGAGTTTCTGAAACTGTAAGTCTTTGTGGGAGTAGAAAGCCCTGTCTTTTTCCCTCGAAGTGGCTCATGGTTTCAAACTGCCAACCTTGTGGATCAAAGCCCAACTCATAACCACTATGCCACCAGGGCTCCTGTGGGGATCAGCTCAGGTCAGTTCAGAACATTATGGAAATTGCTTTTATGGGACTCCAAAGGCATTACCTTGATGGGCTTTCTTGAAGGACACAGGATGGTCACGGGGCATTGCTGGGAAGAAGTTCTAAAAAAAATTAAAAGTGCATTGGTGAGAAAAAAGCCAGGAAAGTTGCACCATGGCAGACGGCTTTCCCATCATAACCGTGTACCTGCTTATTCTCCACGGGGAGTGAAGGCTGTCCTGCGACCATCTCACTGGGAAACGTCACCCCAACTACCCTATGGCCCTGATCTTGCCCCTTCAGACCTCGTTTTTATTTCTCAAACTCCAAGAACATTTCAAAGGAACTTGATTTGAATCCCTCCAGGATGCCACCACAGATGTTTTGATATAGTATAAATCCAAGAGTTAGTGAGTAAAACCAATAACCAATAAAAATCAAGAGTAAATCCCTTTCGGCAAGGGCTAGAGAGATGGAAATACCACCTTCAGGACTGTATCAGCCTAGGTGACGGATATGTCCAGCACCGATAGCTTTGTGTTTTGAAATTATTGTTCAATAGGTTTCTGATATTATAGCAATACTTTTTAGACTTATCTTCATATAACACACAACACAGTGTTCCTGCTTTTCAGCAAATGATGAACATGAGAGATCTTTTCTCTGGATGAAAGTCTCATTATCCAGGTAGATGACTGACCGACCTTTTCCCTAGAAACACTTGTTTCCATGACTTAATTTGTTTTAAGGAATAACTAGCTCCTAGACACTAAATCCGATTTCATGCCCTCAACTCTTCTCCAAGTTTTTGCAAGAATGGGAATGACTATGCTAAGGTTAATGGGTAAGAAAGAATCAAGACAGCCATCAATACACAAGTCTCAAATCCCACTCTGCCACTGCTCCAGGGCTTTGCAACCAAATGCTCTGGATCTAGTTCAGGTCCCTCCCAGGCCATATAGCCTGTGGGGAGAATGTGGTCAAGGCTGAGGCAGAGGTGGACAGTACTGGAGAACACACCACTATGACACACTGGCGTTCCTTCACACTCTCCTGGGCCTGGGTGGAGCCATCACGTAGGACATTTGGATGTGTGCCTCCTGAACTGGGAGACAACTTACATTTTGTGTATTTGTCTGGGGCAGGGGGGCGGGGGTAGAGCAACCATAGTCTAACACAGTGGTTCTCAACCTTCCTAATGCCGCCACCCTTTCACACAGTTCCTCATGTTACGGTGACCCCCGCCCAACCATAAAATTATTTTTGTTAGTACTTCATCACTGTAATTTTGTTACTGTTATGAATCGGGCGAGCCCTGTGAAAGGGTCGTTGGACCCCCATAGGGATCGAGATCCACGGACATAGAACCGCTGGTCTAACACATATTAGAAACTGGGCTGCCAGTGGTCCTGGCTTCATAGCTTCCACCCATTCTGATACTGGGGGCAGACTCACTGCCAGGCTGAGCAGGGAGGGAGTAGGGAGACAGGACAGGTGGGAAGTGGTTAACTCAAAAACCTAACTCTGCCAGGGAGGTCATTCTGACTCATTGGACCCGACAGGACAGGGTAAAACTAACCCTTGTGAGTTGCCAAAACTGTACTTGGGAGGTTTAGAACTTCTGAGGTTAGCAACCCAACTGCCAACCACTATGCCACCAGGAGTGGTCGGTTGGTGTTGTTTGGGGCCATCTAGTAGGTTTTGACCCAGCTCAACCCTATGCACTGCAGGGCCTTGTACCATCCTCACAACTTTTCCTCTGCCCACTGAGTCAGTCCATCTCATTGAAAGTCTTCCTCTGTTTCACCAGCCCTCCACTTTACCAACCATGATGTCTTTGTCCAGGGACTGGTCTCTCCTGACAATATGTCCAAAGTAGGTAAGACGAAGTCTGCCATTCTTGCCTCTAAGGAGCACTCTGGGCTTACTTCTTCCAATACTGATCGGTTTATCCTTTTAGCAGTCCATGGTACTTCTCCAACACCAAAATTCAAATGCATCAATTCTTTGGTCTTCCTTATTCAATGTCCAACTTTCACCTTCATATGATATAATGGAGAATAGCATGGCTTGGGTCAGGTACACCATAGTCCTCAAAGAAAAATCCTTGCTCTTCAATACTCTAAAGAGATCTTGTGCAACAGATCTACCTAATGCATTGTCATTTGATCTCTTGACTGCTACTTCCATGAGCATGAATGTGGAGCCAAGTAAGACAAAATTGTTGACAACTACAACCTTTTCTTCATTGATCACGATGTTGCATATTGGTTGTGAGGATTTTGGTCTTCCTTACATGAAGTTATAATCCATCCTGAAGGCTACAATCCTTCCGGGGTTAAGCGACTCTAAATTTGCGTGTGGCTGAGATTTGCAGTGTGACCCGCCTGTGAAACAGCATGGAGCAGGAGTGGGATGGGTCTCTTAGCCTCTCATACAATTGTGACTCCAGAGTCATTGGGGCTGTCTATGTATTGGTTCAAGAAGCCCTGGTGGTGTAGTAGGTAACACATTGCACTACTAATGGCAAGGTCATCAATTAGAACCCCGCCAGCCACTCTGTGGGAGAAAGATAGGACTTTCTACTCCTGAAAATAAAGAGTTATAGTCCCAGAAACCCAGAGGAGCCGTTCTACCCTGTCTTTATAGAGTCACGATGAGTCAATAGCAGTGAGATATGTTGGAAAAGATAATAAAGCTCATCCTTTAATGCACGACCTGGATGTGCTAAAGTTGAGGTCTAAGAACAGTCTGGCTGTTAGCTCTTTGAAGGACCAAAGAGAATGAATGGGGCCAGACTCATCATCTACCATGTTCTTCCCCACCCCCTACAGCAAGGGAGGCAAAGGAAAAAGGGGCTTTGTCCTCTCTCTGGCTTCTTAAAGAGTCTGGAAGGGACAATAGGCCTGAACGAGCCCGGGCACCACTAAGGCTGGTGTCCATGAGTGTGGTAATTCATGGTGTCACCTCTGTTCCTGTGAACTTTTACCCAGACCAGATCATGTAAAATCCTAGTAATGATTATCATCAATTTTAATCATGGAACAATATATAATTGGTTGTGACATGGCTTAAAGATAATAGCTCTTAGATTATAAGACTACTGACAACAACAAAATTTCAATCTTTCTACATTAAAATTTAATATTATTAATTACAATATTACTAACTGAGAAAACATCTTTTCTCCCCCCCTCCCCCTCTATGACTTTGTTCTCAAAAAAAGTTATTGGTAGAGGTTCAGAAGTACTAATTCCCGCATTATGGTAGTGAACACATCAGAAGACTCGACAAGATCAGCAACTAGAAAAACACCTGCGACCATGAAAGGAGTGCAGTACGTGCCTGCAGACAGAACCACGTGATTCGAAGCACCATTGTAATTGGGTGATGATGATAACAGCTCTGGCCAGAGCACACTAGACATTTCCAGAGGACATTAGCTTGGAGTTTTAGTCTTGTAGGTATATTGTTACATGTAATTTGAGTTGATTAAAAAAATGTTTTTATTGCTATAACTACAGGGATATTTTTATTTAAAAATATCACTGCACAAACATTGAATAGACAATCATTCTGGTTGTCACCCAATCTGAGAGTGTCACCCAATAAAGTCTACACCCCACTGGCGACTGTAAGCTAGGGTCACTTATCATGAGGAATCTACTGCTAAATTAGCACGATGGAACACTATTATTGTAAAATGCTGCCATGGCATTAAGGTCTTCCACTTGCCTAGACAAACATGAAGCCTGTCCTGGCATGCACTTTCCAATAATTGAGCTGACGGAAATAATGTTCCTCTCTCCTCAAGTTTATAAAAATGACCTACCAATCTAGGCGTGTTCAATAAATGAATAAAAGATTGCTCTATTGAGTACAATTGCTTAAACCAAGGGTTCTCCACCTGTGAGTCGCGAACGACCCTTTCACAGGGGTCGCCAGATTCATAACAGTAGCAAAATTACAGTTATAAAGTAGCAATGAAAACAATTTTATGGTTGGGGGGGGTCACCACAGCATGAGGAACTGTATGAAAGGGTGGGGGTATTAGGAAGGTTGAGAACCACTGGCTTAAACAATTTCACAAAACCAAAAAAGGGGATCTTGACCTTAAAATCTACCTTCTTTACCTTCTTACCCTCCCCCACCCTGACCCCCAATCAGAATGAAAGTCCAGGGTCTCCAAAGACAGCACCTGACATGTAGTCTCACTCACTGCCATCCAGTGGATTCAAACTCATAGAGCGGTGCAGGACCGGGTAGAACTGTCCCTGTGGGTTTCCAAGACTGCGACTCTTTGTCTGGGGGGGGGTGGGGTGAAGCCTCAACTTTCTCCTGGGGAGCAGCTGGTGCTTTTGAACTGCTGACCTTATGGTTCGCAGCTCAATGTGTAAGCACTCCTCCATCAGGGCTCACCCCCAACATATAGTAGGCACTCAGAAATAAGGGAGGAGGAGTTGGTACCTCATAGTCTTTTGGGGGGGTGGGGGGTGGAGGTGGTAGTTTGCTGAGTTAAAGTCAATAATAGTACATTAATCTTCTGAGGGAATATTCACTAGTAAATAGCGACAGGGACCTACATTTTCCTTTCTTAAAACTTGTATCTGCCCTCAATTATTAGCCTTGGCTGTTCCCTAAGTAAACACTGGCTGTTCTCAATGTGACTTCTTCAAACCCTCTGCTGCCCGGAAGCAAAAAAATCCTGCTGAGAAAGACAACCACGGGTTGTAGAGGGATTACCTTGTCCCTGCCCGTTACATGTCTCACCCTTGAAAATCCTCATGAGGAAAAGATCATTTAAAAACTGCAACTCATTGTCAACGGGAAGCTGAGCACTTCTATAGACGATGCAACCTCGGTCAACATAAACCATGCTTCAGATCGTAAGCGTTTTGCACTGGCTTCCCTGCGTTGACGCCCTAAAATAAAAGCTTAGTTTCTGAAACCAGAAATCGGTAACACTGGCTTCTCTTGGAGCCCGTGTTTGCAGGGCTCGGCCCTGACTCCAAGACGCACTCCCCCCCCTTCCACCCCCACCCCCGCTGGCCCAGCTCGAAACCTTGGGGGGAAGCGCACCAGCCGGATGGCGTTTTGGCTGACTGGGGACACAGTAGGAGTCCGGTCTCGGACAATGCAGTGAGAAAGTCTCAGGGAGATGGAGCGGGCAGAAAAAAAAAACAATAGAAAGTTCGATTTTCCTTCAGACTGGTCACGGGGAACAGGAATAAAAAGACCATGCTCGTGCTTCCGTAAAGGAAGGTAAAGGAACTTGAACCAATGTTAAAATGCCACCTCTGCAGGGTTGAGGGCCTGGGGCACCTGGTTGCAGGCATTTGCACGTGGTGCCTTAGAGACAGTTAAGGAAACCAACCAGACACAAACTCCCTGCGGCGGCTGGCTGCGGAAGGTGAGCGTTGGGTTCAGCCACCCTGGGCATCCCGCGGAGCAGCCTTGGGCCACCTGAGGCCACACGCAAGCGCGTGCGCCACGCCGGCTGTGGACCAAGGCCAAGTAACGGGGCCGGAACAACGGTCCCTGCTCTATGCAGCCACTGGTGGCGAATTGCTTCACCCTTGGCCCACGCTCTCTGGCCCAATGGAGGAAGGGCAGGCAGGCTGTGGACCAGCGGGCTAGGTGTGTGTGGAGGCGTGTGCGGCGGTCAGACGCGGGATGCGATGCAAAGAGGAGATGGACTTCAGACTGGACCCCGAGGGGGAAGTAAGCATCCCCCAAGGCCAGAACGAGGCTCCTGAAGCGTTCCTGATATCAAATATTGTATTCCATCATCGTAACCATTAAGGACAAAAAGTATCCCACCCCACCTCGCCCTTTTCTTTCCTTTTCTCCTCACCTCACCAACCTTCCAATCTGACTTCTTGTGGGGAAGGGTCTCACCTAGTTCCTTTAGGTAAGATTCCCGGAACAAAATGAGCAAGAGCGTGAACGAATGAGTGAATGCAGCACAGGAGCACAGACGCCCCCTCATTGCCCCCAAATGTCAGTTTGCTGGAGGTCAGCAGTTAAGTAGCAAGAGCCCGAACGGCCTGGAGGGCTTGTTCAAACAGATTGTAGGGCTCAACTCCCAGGGTTTCTGATTCAGGAGGGCAGACCCGAGAATTTACATTTCTAACCAGTTCCAGACCTTGCTGCTGCTGCTGCTGCTGCTAACGCAGCCGCGCATCACTTTGTTAGTCGCAATTCCAGTGGGAAGCGTCGGTGGACTTCGCCTTTAGTGGTCTCAGGGAAGCGGACTCCTTGCAGAGAGAGCCAACTCATCTCCTAGGCTCCCAGGTCAAATCAGAGCTTCGAATTCCCGGTGCTTTTCTTTGCGTTCCCCATAGCGCAGCATTGGAGGCTCCAGCCGACCCAGTGCAGCTCATAGGAAATCAAGATTTTTGTTTGAATTTCCCCAAGGTCCGAGCCCTGGCAAATTGGTTAAAAAACAAGCAAGCAAGCAAGCAAATAAATGAAAGTCGAATAAAAAAAATTGCAGCTTTCCCATTCTGCCTTAGCCTTTTTGTCCGGTGGTCGTTTGAATCCCACGCGGGTCAGCGCCAGCTAGACAGATGACAAGAGCCTGCGGACGGAAACCTTCTACAGGTCGCTCCGGCCTCGGAGGCGCCTCGATCTTGCCCTCTGCCGTCCAGTCCCTGCCTTCTGGAAACGCAAAGAAAAGCACCGGGAATTCGAAGCTCTGATTTGACCTGGGAGCCTAGGAGATGAGTTGGCTCTCTCTGCAAGGAGTCCGCTTCCCTGAGACCACTAAAGGCGAAGTCCACCGACGCTTCCCACGCGCTTTTCGACCCCGCCCAGCACATGCCCAAGCCAATCCCAAGCTGGCTTGTTTCGCCAGTGACCTCTCGGGGTTGCGGGTGTTGAAAAGTTGCCAGGCGCTCCCCAACCTCAAAGACCGAAGCATCGCCAGGGCTGCCTCCAGGCTGCTCTGCTTTCGCTGACCCCGCCAGGCTCGCCCAGCCCCCAGCCATGACCATGTAATTCGTCCTCCAGCCCAGACCCTGCGTCCGCCCCCCTGCTTGCCCTTTCTGGACATTCACTGCCCTCCTGTGCGGCCCGAGCCCATCACAACATCGAACATCGCATCTCCTCTCAGTTCCAGTGGAAGAGCGGCCTGAAGTAGGCTGGGTTGGCCCCTCTGGAGACTGGGGACTGGGAGGGCAGGAGGGCCTGGCCCTCTGGAGGGATGGGGTGGACCTTGTCTCTCAGTCCCCAGAAGTCGTTCTCCACTTCATATCCATCCCACCCCACCCCACCCCACACACACACGGTGCCACCCACGGGCCCACCCATTCCAGCTCTCTGGCTTCTGGAGAGTACAGCTCAGCTCTTCCGGGAGCCCGTTCCCAGTGCAGGAATCTGAGTTGGCGGGAACAGGACCTCCAGCACACTCCCCGCTCAGGGTGACAACTGGAGTCTTTCCTCTTGCTCTGGAAAGCCATAGTGGTCCCTCTAACCAGGAAGAGTGTCGCCGGGGCAGGCCACCAAACAGGACCTCCACAAATTTACCAGTGTCGGCAGTAGAGTGGTTTATAGGCCTGGACAACAGGTCCAGGCCAACCCCGTGCTGCGCACTTGATGTTGCTGCTCCCAGCGCAGCCTCGGGTCCAGAGGTCCGCCCCGGAGCCCGCGCCGCGCAGTGAGCAATGCCGGCCTCCAGGGGGCGCTGCGGCTCTTCCCGCCGCAAGCAGAGCTCCCGCGCGCCCCCACACCCCCACTTTGCCTCCCACGCACACACTGTCCCACCCCGTGCCGGTTTAGAGCGCGGAGAGGGACTTGCTTTCTTTTCAAAGATAAAAAACGTTTTGGTCTTTTTGGTCCCTGCCTCCGCATTGCCAGTGATCCTCACCCACCCACCCCCACCCCCCGGCTCCCGTGGGTCCCCTCACTAGGTTCTCTGGAGACTGGCACCAAGCTGAGCGCCGAACTCTTCGGGTTCCCCCGGAAACGGCTGGGGTTCAAATGCAAACGTCTGAGGAAGCCAGGGGACAAGGCAGGCGAGGAATGATGCGGAAAGATGGGGTGATGTGCTTCATAAAGGGTAGGAGGGTTTGTGAGTGTCCTCAGC
>NW_022103896.1:39976028-40004855 GCF_000313985.2 Echinops telfairi | reverse complement strand
CACACACACACACACACACACACACACACACACACACACACACACACACACACACACACACGCAAGAAAGGTGTCAAGCTCTGGAAGTTGCCTTCCCCTTAGGAAGCTTAGGAATACTCTTCGGGTCACCTCTAGCACGCGTCTGGGAGGTCTGTTAAAAGGAGAAAGTGCTTTCCAAGTCTCCCAAATTGAGAAAAGCTGCGGAAAGAAGGAGGTGGCTGGGGAGAGGGCACCGCAGGCACCCCCGCAGCTGGAGTTCAGGACTGAGCGCTAAAATGAAAGCACCCCTGTGGAACCCTAATTTCAGCTCCAGTCGGCTGCTACTGCACGCGGTTCGCCAAGTCTGCACCGACGCAGTTAAAGAGTGCCTCAGTTGTTAATCCTGGCGAATGTAAATGGGAAAGAAAAGGAAGAAAGATCTCCTTTCCTTGAGTTAAAGTCTTACAAAAAGAACGAAAAATTCTGTTCATCTCAGGTTAAACACAACAGAAGTTGTTCTACCTACCTAAAATGTTTCAGAATTTCTACTGGGATCCCCAATCACTTGGTTAACCTTTTTTTTTAATAGCTTTTACCCTCCCCTTCTATATATTCACTTTGCCCGCACGAATGAGGTTATTTTAATTGTCCTTCACAAGGCTCCGTCAAATTCATCTTTTAGTGGACACTTAAAATTGTAGTCTCTTGGCTGGGGACTCTGTGCCTCCCTAGCGCACATTGTCCAAGGTAGTCCCCAGCTGGCGACTCGTCTACAACGAAGAGCGGTTTCCTCGGTGTAATTTTCCCCAGTGTAAAGCACGCGGATGTCCTCCGAAAAGCGATTTACACGACTGCGAGTCCTTCCCTTCTCGCCTGCGGTCACCGGCTTTCCAGAGCAGGTGAAGTGCATTCTGCAGTTACTCTCACTGGACCAAGACCCTCGATGCACCATAAATTCGATTGAATTTCCTGGAGGCTGAACAGTGAACTCTAATTTTTGCTGAGAGTGAAAATGTACATGCTTGGAGAAGCTAGTATTTGTCTTTTTCAAAAAAATTTAAAATGAATCCTCATCATCCATTCCAGATGGATTTCTTACTGTTCGTCAATGGGTTGCTGACGTCCACCCTTTTAACCAAGTTGGTCAACAGCTTCGGAAATGTGCGCTGGCTGATGAAAACTAAACAATTGGAAGAATTTCTCCTGGGACATCCCTCATAGGTCTTGGCCACAATGACCAAATTAATCCATTGCCACCTCTATAAACAAACTTCTTTTTGAAGCCACACGACACAGAAACGGCAGAAATACGTCTAAAATCACATTCAAGTTGGACAACGTGCACCGACTGCAGGCTGGAGAAAAGAACTGATTGGCTGTACCCTAAGGAGAAGATAGCTGTATTCAATGTGTCAAGGTTGGAAATGAAGCTGAAGAGGGTGCCAAGTTAAACTACAAAACGCCGCTTGGGGTTTCTCTGTGGGGTCTCCCGCGGGAGAGGGGCGAGAGGACAAACGGTGGCGTTCCGAACAGGGTAAGGAAGAGTGGCATGGAGAAACGTGAGGATGGGCGTTGTGGTTGCGTGTGAGTTCTGCACTGAGTCACCTTCGCCGTGCAACAGGGAACTCTCGGGCAAACCTGCGCCTTTAAGACTCAGTTGCTATCCAAACACAAGTAAACAGAGTGGACCATTAGCGGGCGCCGGGCGCGGGGGCGGAGCCTGCGAGCTGGGGGCCCGCGCGGTTGCAGGACGCCGCCGCGAGGGGAGGCGGGGCCGCTACTAAAGCCCGTGACTCCAGGCCCTGGGCAGCCTGGGGAGGGACGCGGGCGGGCGGGGACGGAGCTCGGCTCTCTCGCTGCTGGAGGGTGATGGCCCTGCGAGGCTGCGGGCTCCGACCTTACCCGGAGTCGGCAGCGAGAGGCTCGCCGAGGCGCGGGGCGCTAAGCGACCGCTGAGTTTGGGCTCCAAGCACCCTGGTCTTTCCACTTCCGCGTCCACGGACTCCGACCAAGGCGAAGGAGCCGCGCTCGAAGCTTCGGCTGCCCGCGGTGCTCCGGATCATGTCCGCGGCGCCCAGGACTTGGCGCGGAGAGAGAAGTTTGCACCGAGCGGATCCGTTGAGCTGGCCTCGCCGCGCGCCCGGCCGCCTGGACCGGGTCTGAGCAGCGCAGTCCGGGCGGGCTTCCCTGTGCGGGAGGTGAGTGTCCGCGCGGGGCCCGGGCTGCAGCGGCCGAGAGCCAGGACGGGTCCGGGGGGCGCCAAGGGGTGTTTGCAGTCTCGGTCCGGCGGGGCCCAAGTTCACATCTCATGAAAAGAAATCATTGAGCTGCATTCCCGGGGCATTGTGTTTCTGACTTTCTTGGACCTCCGGCACGCTACTCGCAGCACGCGCGCGCGCGCAGACACACACTTACACTCACCACTGTGTTTTAGTTTTGCTTCGGATCATTTTATAGTAAGCTTCTAAAAGCTGACAGACCTTCGCAGAGATAACACTCTCAACCTGAGGCTGTCCTGCAAAGCCGGGGTGACCCGGCCCCCGGGCGGCTGCGGTGGCTCCGGGCGGGCTAGCGGGCACGTTGTGCCTGCCCAGCCTTGGACCCCGAAGGCGCCCTGGAAATGGAAAATTATCGGTCCGCCGTAGGAGAATTACTTACCTGAGAGCATTTCCAGCTCAGTATTGGCCGCCGGATTTTGTCGCCCTACTTCCAACCCCCGGGGAAAGGGGCAACAGGCCCTAGAGTTTAAACTGCTCGGATCCGGGAGAAATCGCCGCGATGAAGGTTTTGCGGCTGTAGGAAGGAGGAGGGAGAAAAGGTGTCCGTGGAGGGAGAGCGGGGTCTGCCTACCTGTTAGCAGAGAACAAAAGAAGGCTGGCGTTTCCCGGAGCGAAACGGCGCAGACAACTGCTTTCAAAGCTGTCCGCAGCTGGAACAGGAAAATCACTCACGCTGGGGAACAGTGGAGCGGGGAAACAACCCAGATTACGGGGAAGGAATCTTAATTTAATTAACTCCTTGAGAAGGCTGAGGAGCTGCGGAAAGGGCAAGAACGTTGCAGCCGTCCCGTACAGCCCCCCACCCCCCCCACACTATTCACCTGATCCAGTCGTCTCCCCCTCCCCCTTTTAAATCATCTTAGATCCACTTAGACTATTGCTTTCTGATTTATGCAAAATCCAGTTGTGGTTTGGGCTAAAATTCAGCGAGCCTATGGATCCATTGGTCAGTTTTCCCATATCACAACGCACAGGTTTCAGCAGATGACTCCAACTGTATATTACTTGGGGGTAATTCCATATAATAACACCGTTTAACCAAACAGCAAAACTGCTGATCAAATTACCACGTACTCCCCCACCATGCACACACCAATGTTTTGAGAGCTTCGCTGAACTGAAATTAGCATGTATACTTGTTGACAACCGGGGAACAGATATTTTTTTTAACTTCAGTTACCCGGCTGGACATTCCTGTAAGGAAAACTAATGTCCGCTCTACTGAACTGTATTGTCTTTCCTTGGTTCGCGTTGCTGCCCATGCAAAATTAAAAAGTAACCTCTCGTGGCCAGGAGATGGTGGACAGCAGAGGAAACTCGCTGTGATTGTCGGGGTGTGGGAACAGCTCTCGACAAAACGAAAGTACTTTAGATCTCGGCATTGACTTAAAATATCTTTTACAGATATTTCCAGCAACTCAGCGGGAGAGCCGGAACATAAACTCTTTTAATTATCTTTGGCCAAAGTGTCCGGCAGGACATTTGAGGGTGGTTCTCGTGGTAAAAGTGTTTCAGAAGGGTACACGCGATTTGCTCTTCTTGGCCTCTGCAAACGAAAACCAAACAAAGGAACATTTACTAGGAAATAGCGCGCCTGTGCCATTGCCATGCGGAATAACAATCGAATCGTTAATTTCCATGCTATAAAGCATTCTGAGAACAGGGAGGAGGAAGGTGGAACTCAGCTGTCTGCCAGCTAAAGTAACCTAAAACCTTGACTGGAAATTGCCAGTCGACGGTGACGAGCCCCCCACCCCCAGAAGGGGTAGGAGGAGCGTTTTGTCTCCTGGGTTTATTTGGAAGTAATCGAATCCAGAAATGTACCCCAAGGATGAATTCGGGTTCTTTGGGAGGAGTGACAGCTTTTCAACCCTATTTAAATCTGTGGCTGCCCTCATCGTGCAAAGTGCAGAAAAGGGAAATGGAATTGCTGGTTTTTCATTGAAGAGGAAATCAGATAGGTGAGCAGAGGCTTGAGGGTTGCCCCTGTGCGCACACACACACACACACACACACACACACACACACTCACACACACCGGATCCTGATTAGTGGTGGGAAAGTGTAGTACCCATGGGGGTGTACAGTTTCGGTTTAGTAGTTTGACTGAGACCCTCCGACTGTCACACACCTCTTGTGAGCCCCGGGCCTGAACTCCCAGACAGCAGACCACCGTGCAGAAGCAGTTCATTAATAAATCCCAGTCTCAGAGCAGGAGGGAGGGTCGGTGTGGGCCCCACTGAGGCAGCTAGGTTCTGCCTGGCCAGAGGGAGGTTTCTGCGGACCCCTACCCCCGGGTCTGTCCTCAGAGCCGGAGGCACCAGAGAAGAGAATCAGAGTAGAAAGGAGTGGGTGGAGAGGGGCGGCAGGACAGACCTCCCACCTTCCCGCTGGGTTCCAAAGACCTGCCTGCCTTTCTGAGCAGAGCTTAGTGCCAACCCACAACTAGAGGGACACTCCGAGGGAAGGCTGCCGGAGCTGGCAGAACATGCTGCAGAAAGGGGTTGGCAGAGAGTGGACCCACTCTGAATGCAGGTGCTGGGGCCGGCTGCAGGCCGAGTGACCCCAGGAATCTGGGTCACCAAGTGTTACCATTGGACTCAATGAGTGTGAGTATGTGCGCCCTGCTTAGGCCCAGGCCGCTGGTCTCGGACTGGGTTTCCTGGTGGCGCCCACCTCCTGGCCGTGGAGATTGGCATTCGGACTTGGAGAAAGACTTTGGGCCTGGGGAACTTCTGCTCTCCCCCCTCCCCTGCCTGAACCATCTGGAAGGGATCTTGGCGCGGGGGGCCGAAGGGGGAGTCATCTCTGGGTTGGAGAGAAGGGTGATTCCAGACCAGCCCCCCCCCCCAGATGTCGCTTTTCTTAAGTGTGACTCTGTCACCCCTGATCGATGGCACTGCAGCCGAGGCAGGGAAGGGAAAAAAAACCCGGAGATCATAGCGGAGGCCAGGCGGCTGCTCAGAGGGCCTCTGCCCCTAGGCCCGCTGCCGAGCCTTGGGGCCCGGGGTCGGCCCCACGTCGTTCCCTTGGAGCCCCGAAGCACTCCAGGGCCCAGGCGGTTGGTGCTGCGGGCCTGGGTTGCCGTTGCGCGGACCTTCCTGCGGGCTCCACAGTCGGGCGGCCAGGGTGCCCAGCTCGCCAGGAGGCCACTTCCTGCCAAGAGACCGAGCTCCAGGCTCCGGGTGGACTTTCTGGGCAGCTCTCGGTGGTGCCTTCCCGGCTTTCAAATTTGGGGGGCTCTTGGAGGACTGGGGAACAAGTCTCGGTTAACCCACGTGGGTACCCAGGGGCTGGCCGAAGCGGCAGGGCAGGACTTAATACTCACGCTCTGCTTTCTCCCGTTGCTGTTTCTAGGGCATTCTCTTGGTGCTGTTGTCTCTCTGAGAGTTTCACGTCCTCAGTCAGTGCGTCCTGGAAGCGAGAGGCGGCCCCCACCGCCCCCCAGGATCCCAGAAGATGGGGAGCAAAGCCCTGCCGGCGCCCATTCCGCTCCACCCATCCCTGCAGCTCACCAATTACTCCTTCCTGCAGGCTGTGAACACCTTCCCCGCCGCCGTGGACCACCTGCAGGGCCTGTACGGGCTCAGCGCTGTGCAGACCATGCACATGAACCACTGGACGCTGGGCTACCCCAACATGCACGAGATCGCCCGCTCCACCATCACTGAGATGGCCGCGGCCCAGGGCCTCATGGAGGCTCGCTTCCCCTTCCCAGCACTACCCTTTACCACCCACCTCTTCCACCCGAAGCAGGGGGCCATTGCCCACGTCCTTCCAGCCCTGCACAAGGACCGGCCCCGGTTTGACTTTGCCAACTTGGCGGTTGCCGCCACGCAGGAGGACCCCCCCAAGATGGGGGACCTGACCAAGCTGAGCCCGGGGCTGGGCAGTCCGATCTCGGGCCTCAGTAAATTGACTCCGGACAGAAAGCCCTCCCGTGGTAGGTTGCCCTCCAAAACGAAAAAAGAATTTATCTGCAAGTTTTGCGGCAGACACTTTACCAAATCCTACAACTTGCTCATCCATGAAAGGACCCACACAGATGAGAGGCCCTACACATGTGACATCTGCCACAAGGCTTTCCGGAGGCAAGATCACTTGCGAGATCACAGGTGAGGTGGGGGAAGGGGTTGAGCGAGGGAAAGCGACTTTGCCTAGAACAGCATTCTCAGGCTTCCTCCGAGCCATCTTTGAACTAGAAGAAAGGAAAAAAATCCCTAAAGAGACCCTCCCCATGGACTTCACCTGTCCCACAACAGCTACTGGTTTCCCTGTTCACTTCTTGTTTAAGATGAGGCAGGGTCTGATCCCAGTGTCCTCCCAGTTGCCCTGGCTACTGTGGGCTCCTTTCTGGAGACCTGCTGGGCCACTGGTTCCCGTTCACCTCCAGGCTTTCCCTAAGTATTCCCAGAGCCTGCCACAGAGACCCTCTGAAGCTTGATCTGCAGAGGGTGTGTCTTCGGGTTTCTGACAGTAGGAGCCAGCCCCCACCTGCCCTCCCTGACTGGGCACTAATACACGGCGAGGAGAAGAAACTGTAACTTGAGCGTTCTCTCCTGCTACAAATTTCCCAAGAGGGCACTAGGATCTTCCCTGTAACCGACCTGCAGTTCCTCTGTCTGCATTTCCCGTACCCAGCCTCCTTCACGCTTCCAAGGGGGGCTCTAAAATCGGCTCTCCTGGGCCCAGCCTTGCCTTACATCCCGACTTGGCCGATTTAAATCTCAGAGAGAATGTGGAGGCCACAAGGGCCCCTTTGGTGAGATTTCTGGCTCCAGAGTGCACCAGAGAGGGCAAGCAAGTGTAGCTAAAAGCCCGCAGGCCGTGAAGGCATTGAAGAGTCTCTAACCGAGATGAACCATAAACAGTATTACACCGCAAAAATAAATAAGTAAATAACTACAACCTGGAAACCCCGGTTCTTTTTGCGAACCTTCCACTGCTTTATTTTGAGTAATGGTCAAAAGGAAAACCCTCTTTGGTGGAGGGGAGGGGTTAATTTGGGTGATCTCCATCTCAATGAATCCTTGTATTGATTTTCAGGTATATCCATTCCAAAGAAAAACCCTTCAAATGTCAGGAATGTGGGAAAGGATTCTGTCAGTCTAGAACACTAGCAGTTCACAAAACTTTACATATGCAGGTAAGTTTGTTTTCTTGCTTAAAAACCCTTGACTGTAATTGCTTTACAAAAGGTGTTTAACGGCAGTGAGTTCCTCCTAAGCGAGTCCATCTAGGTTAGCTCTACAGATGGAGAAAAGTAGCTCTCCCGGGGTTTTGTTGTTTGCATGTTTCCTTTTTAATTCCAAAATAATGAGTTTTATCGAGCATAAAACTCTAAAAAAGGAAAAAAGAACAAGCCACTCTATTTTAAATTCCAATTTTAGAACGATTATTTTTATATCCGATCTACCCTGCATTTAAAGTTTTCGAATTTGGGAGGAAATAAAGGTAATTTTGATAATGGAGGCATGGTGAAATCTCATATGCTCGCTCTCCCGGGGGGCTCATGATTTGTAATTTTGGGAACATTGAGGAATAGTTTAATTTTCCAGCAAAGAGAAGCCTTTAGAGAGGACGGAGAGATTCCCCCCACCCCTTTCCTGCCTGTGACGTGGTGGTGAAATGTAAAGAGCTGGTAATCACCAAGCCCACCTCGGTGGGTGGTGGCCTCACAGCTGCCCCCCTCCCCCAAGCTATCTGGGCAATCAGGCCCGTGCATGTGCCTGTGTGTGTTTCCCTGATTGGACGATTAGGAGCCCAGATTTGTCCCCGCAGGTCCCCTTGTTTAGTGCCCCGCGCGCGTGTTATGTTAACGCTCAGATACCGATAAGACAAGACTATTGTGAAGGGTGCAGTGGTGGTGTGAAGGATTAATCCTTTGCTTGCTTCACATCTGCACAGGAATCTCCACACAAATGCCCCACATGTGGAAGAACCTTTAATCAGAGAAGTAATCTGAAAACTCACCTTCTCACCCATACAGACATCAAGCCCTACAGCTGCGAGCAGTGCGGCAAAGTGTTCAGGCGAAACTGTGATCTGCGGCGCCACAGCCTGACTCACACCCCGCGGCAGGACTTCTAGGGAAGCCCAGGATCTGTCCCGAGCCGCAGCCGCACCCCTTCCCCAGACTCCTCTGCACACCTCCTCCCAGGAGCCCCCCCCTCCCAGCCCCCCATACTGACCCCAGCTCTGGCCAGGCTGCAGCCGCGCACCTGCAGCTCCTAAGACTTAACTCTTCGTCGGGAGGACTGAGAACTGTAGAAAGCCACACGCGTACATCCCTTCACCAAGAGCATAGCTAGTACCTTGTAGCTATTCACAGCTCATTTTAGAGCTCTGTACATAAATGTCGTCGGTCTCCGTTTTGTTGTGTTTTTGTATCTTTGTTGGATGCATCTAGATCTGGAAAATGGAAGCCAAATTTGTCTTTAAAGACTGTATTTCAAAATAAAACGTTTGGTTTGTTTGTTTGCTTGTTTCGAGCTTTCTGCATAAGCATCCTGTGTAACTTCGGTTTTTCCTTGCAATTCTGGAAGAATGGGTTGCTGCTAAGTAAGCCATGCTGAAGGATCATCCTCATCCTGGGGTGTCTATACTAGGGCTTTTCACAGTTCTTTTATGGAAATGTTGCCCTTCCCGTTTTTTTGGACTGGGGTGTGTTGGAATTAGACAATTCTGCTCTCTTGGTGTTCTGCAAAGATCTTAAAGCTCTGAGGCCTATCCCTTTTTGTGCTTATCCGATTTCTTTGTGCATTATTCCTTCAGATCATAGGTTCCCAAACTTGTTTGGCCTCTCACCCCCTTTTCAGAAAAAAAGGTTAACTCAGTGCCCCCCCCCACTCCGGGATTTTAAAAAAACATTTGTACTATATAGCCCTCCATAATCCAGGATAAAGTGTAGGTAGGACTGCTTTGTCAGCTCCCCTGAAGTGGCATCACCCATTTGGGGAAACACTGCTTCAGATTAAAAGCCATCTATTAATCATTATTCATAACATGTCCATCCGGAGGCTGCTCTGCTTGAGAGCACAGGGTGGGAAGAAGTACAAGGAAAAAGAAGAGACATTTCTCGCCACTTTATTTTTAGGTCCTTGACCTCTTGTCAAAGTTTATGCTCACCAGTAGACTTTGAACCCTGATTTATCACTTTAGACACCTGATCCTGCTCTCAAGGGAGACAGCTAAAACCCTATAAAAAAGGACGGGGAGGTACAATCCTCTAGAAGATGGGCACGCACAGGAGGTTCCTGAGTGCATGAAATAGTCCATCCCCAGGATGGGGCTCCTTCGTTCTAGAAAGTTAAACGCTCTCTGTAAAGCCAAGTGATTAAGAGATAGTTGAGGTTTTCCATCCAGGTTGGCCTTTTGACCCCGGCAAAATGCTAGGAGTACAGGTTCCATTGGGCATGGAGCTCATGGTAAGCGTGTCATGAAATACCTTCTGAGGTCTTTCCAAGTGATATACTATCAAAATGTCAGGCACTATTGTAAATTCTAAATATTTGGAGAATAGAAGGGAAATTATTGGACTTAAGAGGGAAGTCCAGAAGAGACTTGTGGCCTAGTGGTCCAGTAAGTTCTCAAAACTGTTCAATAGTGAATAGGTGGATAAATACAGGCATTCTTGGATTTTTTTGTTTGTTTTTATTTGTATGTTTGTGAGAAGAGGGTACGTTTCACTGCAGGCATTATGTGTTTATAGATGGACCTTAGAATTCTCCAGAATGGTTGGGATTTGAAAACAAAATTCCTAACAGTACCTTGTACTTTACAACTTACTCCAAAACCAAGCTTACTGCCACCACAGAGTGAATTCCAACGCTGAAGACAGAGGACAAAGTAGAACTGCCCCCTGTGGATTTCTGAGACTGAATCTTTACAGAAGTAGAAAGCCTCTTCATTCTCCCACAAAGCCGCCGGTGGTTTCAAACTACTGCCCTTGTGTTCAGCAGCTCAACAGTAACCCACTGCACCATTAGTGCTCTGGACTCCCTGCTTAGGGAGCTGGCTTCCACTTCTCACTGGAGATTACTTCTCTCCAATAAAACGTCTACTCCCAGCTCGCATGTCTAAGGTGCACACAGATGCATTCTCCAATAGGAGGTTTCGCTGGGCCAGGGGACAGGAATAAAGTGGTGGTGGTGTGTGCGTGCGTGCGTGCGTGTGATTTAGAGGACTGAAACTACAGAATTAACTCAGTGACCTCTCTGTTCTACTCGTTCAAGCCTGCCTTGACCCAGATTTGAGTCCTTTAGGTCAGGGTCACACACGGCCGGTCCCTAGAGTTCTACTCTGGCAGGCCTTGTTCCATGTAGTTAGTCTCACTGCCTCACCCACCCCAACGAACTACAAGCGTCCACAGTTCCAGCGCACAAGGTTCAGTCTAATTATCAAAGAATGACCCTTGCTCGCTATCAAACTACAGGCATATCCTTGAAGTCCCTGTCACCGGGGTATATAGATAGCTATCACTAGAATGCAGTTCCTCTACGCTTATTGTCGTTGGAAAACTGGGACTCAGAAGCGAAACTAGAATAGAGAAGGTGCAGAAAGCAGAGTCTCCTCCTCTACGCACCATTGCAAACCTTAAGGCCAATTTATTTGTCATTTCTAAATGTATTCATTGATTTTATAAGGGCTTTTATATGCTAAGGAACCCTGGTGACCTAGGGGTTACATTCTGGGTTGCTAACTGCAAGGTCAGCAGTTCAAGACCACCAGTCACTCAGAGGGAGAAAGATAAGGTGTTCTATTCGTATAAAGAGCTAGTCTCAGAAGCTCACAGGGGCAGTTGTACCCCATCCCTTTAGGATTGCTATGAGTGGGTATTGACACAATCAATGGCAGTAATCTTGGTTTGGGGGTTTATATTGCTAAGGCACCCTAGTGGTGCAGTAGGTTAAGCATTGCATTGGGCTGCTAATTGCTAGATTACTGGTTCAAACCCACCAACCATTCCAAATGAGAAAGATGAGACTGTTTCAATCAAGATCGTGTCTCAGAAACCCTAGGTAGGGAGCAGTTGTTCTCTGACCCATAGGGTCACTGGGAGTTGGACTATGTTCGATGACAGTGGGTTTGGATTTTTGTATGTGAGTTCCATGTGCCAAGGTATATTTTAGGTTCTGCCAATTTCTATGATCAGTTTCTGCCTTTCTATATTATAAACCAAGTAGTACCTTTTTGAAAGCTTGACTTTAGAATCTATAATAGTGATTACTATGTAATATATAGTATTCACTATATATTATATTAATATATATAAATTATATATATAAACTATATAATAGAATCAATACTCTCAATGTAGACTCTGAAGTTCAGCCTCCAGCTAGGCTCAGAAAGGATCTAATCTGTCAGGGTTGACTCTTTCTACACCCTTTACATGATCCTCATGTGAACTTTTGAGCAGTAGGTTCCTCTCCAAACTTTGGGTATAGTTTCTGGTTCTTCTTTAGAATGCCCAAGTATGCAGGAAATGAATCCCTTGTGAGACTCATGCATGAGACATTATAAGGAATCTGATACCTTGTATCCTAGGAAATTGATCTGCTGCTTTTTTGGTTCAGAGAAGAGTCATTATTTGATTTTTAGATTAGCCTGTGTTTTCCTTACACCCTTTGCCATAGTCAACTCATGAATCAATACTCCTGGCTAGGGGCCAGGGGTGGGAAATCTCCCGAGTCATAACCACAGTGATGAAAAACTTCATGAACAAGAGTTGAGTATTACTCTTGAACTGTGAGCTTGATCTCATTTTGTAAGCCATCGGTGGAATTAAAAAAATTTTCCCCCTAAAACCCAAGTAGCTTATAAACCAATTGTTAATGTAAATGTATGAATGCATATGAGGTGCACTTACTGATGCTGGTTTTGAAATGTAGGTTGTGTGGTACTTGTGCTTTCTCTTGGTAGTAATTAACATTGCTATTTTGCGTAACCATAGCCTCTTTTCCCTGAGAAGGCCCTTTCCAAATGTTGACTGACAGACAACCAAAAAGTCAACAAGTCTAAAATCTCAGTTCCATGGAAGAAGCACACCAGCCTATGCAACCACGAGGTGTCGAAGGGATCAGGTGTAAGGCATCATCAGAACAAAAAATCTTACCATAGTGAATGATGGGGGGAAGTGCGGAGTGGAGATCCAAAGCCCTTTAGTAGGCCACTGGAGATCCCCTCCCAGAGGGGTCTCGGGGAGGAGATGAGCCAGTCAGGGTGCGATGTAACAATGATGAGAAATACAACTTTCCTCTAGTTCCTAAATGTTTCCTCCTAGCTCCCACTACCATGACTCGAATTCGATCTTGCAAGTCTGGCTAGACCAGAGGAGGTACACTGGTACAGATAGGAACTGAAAATACAGGGAATCCAGGACGGATGAGCCCTATAGGACCAGTGGTGTGAGTGGCAAAACAGGGAGGGTAAAGGGAGAATGGGTAGGAAAGAGGGAACCGATTACATGGAACTTTGTGTGACCTCCTCCCTGAGGGACAGACAACCGAAAAGTGGGTGAAGGGAGATGTCAGGCAGGGGAAGATATGACAAAATACCCATTTATAAACTATCAAGGGTTCATGCGGGAGGGGGGAGCGGGGAGGTAGGGGAAAAATGAGGACCTAATGTCAGGGGTTTAAATGGAGAGAAAATGTTTTGAGAAACGATGTACAAATGCGCTTTACACAATTGATGTGTGTATGGATTGGGATAACAGTTGTATGAGCCCCTAATAAAATGTTAAAAAAAAAAAAAGTAACACACAACAACAAAAATAAATAAATAAATAAATCTCAGTTCAGGTGCAAGACTACCACTTCTGATGAAATCAGAGGCAGGTACTGTGAGTTTCTTCTGTTCATTTCTAAGACGTTACCATTGACCTGTGGGCCTCTGTACCCTTACTCCAGGAAGGCATTTGGGAAACCTTAGCTCTTACACACTGTCAACTTGATCGTTGGATTTGGGCTATAAGCTGTACAGCATCTATAGCAAATTATAATAGGAGACTCATTACCATGCCATAAAGGGCTGCCTTCCCTGTGACTCAAGTGATATAAGTATTATTATAATAAAGAATAAAGTTGATGAAACAATATAACGATATAAAAAGAATGGCTTGTGATTTGGAAGGGTTGTGTGTGTTTACCTTTATTAATTTAATAGTGAGACTGTCCTCAATTTTCCTTCTGAAATGTAACTTGCCACTGATAACCAACTCTGCTGACAGCAACGAGCAATTGAAGGGAGTGGAAATCAGAATGATTCAGCTTTGATGACCCGAGATATTTCAAGTTCATTCTTGTTTCCTTTCTTTATTACTTGTTGAGTTTCCACCACCCCCCTCAAAAAAAAAACAACTTTATGTTGTTTTTCTCTTGAAAATATCTAAAGGCAAAAACTGATAGCAAGCAACAACAACAACCTGTCATTAACCTACAGAGCAAACAAGAGGAAAATGGTTAACGATGATGCTACCTCTGTTTCAGCCTGCTTTCTTCTGGAAGACACAAATGAACCAACAAACGAAAAGAAAAGGGCTTACGACACAAAGTTTTCAGGGATGTTTAACTAATCGGTGTGACAAGGTCATCTAAAGCAATTCTTGTGCTTCTCCGTGCTTTCGTATTAGTGTGTAGATGGGCTTCCTTCATGACCCCCAAACAGCTGCCACTCCTCCAAGCATTACCTCCTCTAGTACATTCCACAGGCAGAACAAGGATGGTATTTAAAAACCGAAATCTCGCCAAGTTTACCCTTGTATGTCACTTAGAGACCTGAGCGGCTTGCCCCTTCCTAAGCCAATCATTGACAGCCCATCGCCCCAGAGTGGATTCTGACCTAGAGCAACCTTAGAGGACAGAGTTGAACTGCCCCATAGGGTTTCCAAAGCTGAAACTTGTGTGGAAGCCAATTGCCATTTCCTTCTCCGGAAGGTGGGTTCAGACTGCCTGCCACAGCCAAGCCACCGGGAATGAAGTCTACTCTAGGCATGATGATGGAGCCTTGAGTACCTGAATTCTGTTAGCAAGGAGGAAAGGAGAATTTGTTTCTGTGGAATATTATGCGGATGTTAAAAATGAACAATCCGGGCTTAAAAGCAACAATAAATGGCATATGAGATGTTATCGCAATCATATAAAACACCTATTATTAAAGCATCCCAATATGTTAATAGCTATTAATGAATGGCAAACTAAATGTGTATTTTGAGCTGTTCGGTGGTGTGCTTGTGATACTTTCATCAAGGAAAAAGCTAATGCATTGTTATGTCTTAAATACACGAGCCTGCATTGGCTCAATGGTTTTGATATTTATTCAGGTTTGATCTGACCCACCCGTCTTGGCTTTGCAGTCTCTGTATAGACACCGCACCATATAGATCCTCGAATTTAGTTGCATCTGAACTTTCTAGTATCTCTGCTGTCCTTCCATGGATTTCCATTCAGACCCCCATGTCCTACTCTTTCTGTATCCTGGTGCTGGGTTTTCTCCCTTTTTCTGGGTTTCAATCAGTTTAACTTAGTGTTGCTCAAGTGTGAGCAGCAGAATTAACCAGGGTATGTATTTCTCAGCTCCTACTCCAGGGAGTCAATTGGAATTTGGGTGATAAAGATTGAGGACTCTGTATTCTAAGCCAATATTCCAGATAGATCTTATGAGTATAAAAGGCTGAGAACTTCTGCGTTAGCCTTTGACACCGCCAGTCCCTTTATCTTATCTATCTACTATGTGCCTACCACAATAAACATAAAACAAATGTCAGCCCACTTTCTTTACTTATTTCCTCCGTGTCCTTGAAGCTGTCAAATGCCCTGCTTTGGTTGTAACTGCCTGCCACGGTCTCTCCCCGTCACCGTGCTCGTCAATGGTTGCTGCCTTGAATTTCCATTTTCCTTTGGATATACATACACAGCGTCATCACCAATCTTATCTTTTTTTGTTCTCATCTGGTCTCATAATCCAGTCACCAATTTGCAGAGATGGGAATAAAGCAAGGGGACTATTAATGAAGATGAGGGAAAAAAATCCAGAGAAATAAGAAATAATTTCCCTTGCAATTTGTTATTTGAAATATCACCAAATGACTTGTTGCTTCAGCTTCTCTATAAAGAATGTGAATTTCCTTTGATGTTTTATGTATTGAGGTGTGGCTGTGTGCTGGTTTTAAGAATGGAGATAAGTTACATTGGGTTTTATTATTTTTTTGTATTATATTATCATCACATTAAAATTTTAGAGTAGGAAAGATGCATGGATATGAAGCTGGAGATGGATTTAATTTTTTTAGGCCCTGGAATTCTTATGAACAAGACATTTACCTCTCTGAGACTCAATTTTCTTCCTGTAAAATGAAGGTTTGTACTATACGATTCTCGTTGCGGTAAGCATCGCTAAATTATGAGAAAAGTATAGTTCACGTCACAAAATCTAAAATGTATCAATAAATAACATCTTATTTCACCTCTCTCACTAAGAAAATTAACTCAGTAAAAATAAAAGAGGCTTTATAAATTTATCATTACTTGAAACTGCTGTTATCATCTGTTGTCCCAAGATTATTGACACTTTAAAGAACCAATAGAATATTGTGGATTGAAAGCCATGTCTTTACCCTGAAAAATAAGTCTATTTATTATGTTACTGAAGATAAAAATAATCATGCTCATGGTAAAAAATTCAAACAGAATAGGAATGTAAAATTCTTATTTCTCCCTTCTCTACTAATGAACCCTCTAGATCTCACTCCTCAGAAGTAGCCACGGTCTTACATTTTTTTGTCTTTCTAGACATTTTGCTTGGATTTGTAAATATAAGTGTATATTTAAATTCACACAACACACACACATCGGCTCAAACTATACTACTGTGTCTGTTTGCTTTCTTTTTGCTTAGTGATTTTCCTTGATGAAAAATATGATTTCCTGTCTTGATTTGATTTTCAATCATTAAAATGTTTTCTAGTTACAGAGTAGAATATTATACTTGAAAACATTGCATTGTATTTTCAGAGAAGGTTTACACAGCAAAGAAGATAGTACTCTTTCGCAACTTTTTTTTTTTCCATTTAACAGAACAAAACAATGGGTCTGTTTTTCCATCTCAGCCTAAAGCGATCCACTTCTAGTATTGGTGGTAAACCTCTAAGGATTTTTAATTCTGAGTTATTCATTCTTATTCATTAGAATTTACTATGGAGAAATAGAAAAGGCACTCTGAGCTGCCATGGTTTATAAGATCCACGCTCAGCTCCAACCTGTAGTCTCCTAACTGAAGCCTTCGCGAAGGCCACTGAGAGAGTGCCTGGGGGCTTGAGGAGTCTTCAAGGTGTGTCACATTAGGGTTCACATCAGTGCACACTGATAAACCTCTCTGGCAAGAACTGAAAGATACAGTTCTTAAATCCCCTGGTGACCCATTATGCATGGATCATTGACAAGATAGAATGTAATAGCTCCTGTCTTTTTACCAAGGCAAACTTCCCAGTGAAACTGTACTGTACTGTTCATGACCCACATCATTTATCCAAGCACGAAAATTAACGGAGGCAAGAGAAGCTACGTAAACTAGAGCGGGTGCTTGCTTTCACCTTTCTTATTGGGTATTCATATTTAGGAGAGAGGGTCTTCCTACTGAAATGCACTAGCTGTTTGCAGAAAGGAGAACCTTTTCCCATAACCTCCTTTCCAAGTGGATCATCTGACATGGCTCAGTGCATTGCACAAGACCCAACATTTGGAGCACGATGCTAAATGAGTAGCAATTTAGTCTATTTAAGGGAAGCATTAAAGCAGCAGGTCACCTGGTGTGATGGGGGCAGAAGTTAACATTTTCCCTTATTGTGCTGGTATTAAAAGCCAGTGTTTCTTGGTTCTGAAGATGATATTTCCTTTGTGAACTGGGTCGTAAAGAGGCATCAATTCTCAAAGGGATTTAAACGCATGCCTTTGCAATCATTATCACATGGCACTGTGTTTTGGCAAACCTTGTACAACGTAAGTGATATGTTGTGAAGATCCTCAGGTGATGACAGGCCATGGCCCTGTTTTTATGTGGTTCTGATCTAGAGCCATCTGAAAGCTCATTAGACGTGAATTTTTTAAATTTCTAAATGAGCTCTGTTCCATTTCTATCTGTTTACAGATTTTTAAAAAATTAGAAATAGAAAAGGAATGCTCTGGTCAACATCATTAAGAGTTCCTATCAAGGTCAAAAAAAAAAAAGAATGGAAGGAAGAGAGAAAAACCATCTCAGTAGGAACCTAGGCAAGTGAATCAGGTATTGTGGCCCATTCAGCCCAACAATCCCGTCATAGAAACCCAAGCACATCTGCAAAGATAGATGTGGGTAGTAGGCAGATGCTGTCAAGTATTGTTTGGAATAGAAAACTTGGAACATACACAAGTGCCCACTAACAGGATGAACACATACATTGTGAATATTCAGATAATGAAATGCCCCTACATCAGTCAAGATGACTTGAGTATCACTACATGTATCAGTATGGGGAGCTCTGTGATGTAGCCTACACATTAGGCTGCTATTCTCAAGGTCAGCAGTTTGAAACCACCAGACACCCCTCGGGAGCAAGATGAGGCTTTCTACTCCCAAAAGAGTTAGTCTCAGAAACCCCCAGGGACAGTTCTACTCTGTCCTGAGGGCTCACTAGGAGTCAGAATAACTCAGTGGCAGTGAGATGACTTGTTGAGGTGAAATCAGTGTGGATTAATTTCAAGCCATGTGCAAAAATGCAAGTTAGAGAACAATTAGTGCATATATAATCCATGCCAAGTTTGAAGACATACTATGTAATTTATGTAACAACATTTAGTAAAAGTATAAAATTGTACTTGGATATTGTAACCATACAATGCAGAAAAACAGCGACTCTAGGGGAGAAAAAGGAAAGAAATTAGGCACTTGTAGATGGTAAAGAAAGGTGCTCTGGTGGTGGAGTGGGTCATGCATTAGCTGCTAGCTTCAAGGTCAGCAGTTCAACTCTAATCAGCAAAGAAACTCAGATCAGCTGTCTGCTCCTGTAAACCCCCAGAAACCCTGGGGAGCAGTCTTACTCTGCCTTATAGGGTCTCTATGAGACAGAATTGACTCGGTGGGTGGTAGCAGTTGGTATATAGTAAGGAAGCACTTCAATTGTATTCATCTTTTATTTCTTTTAAAAAGATCTGAAGTCAATAAAGAAAGTTGAAATCTGACAAAACTGGGCATTCATATCGGTCCCTACGCTTTTCTGTATAATTGGGAATTTTCAAAATAATTATTAAAAAAAAGAATAGATATTAAAGAACAAAAAACACTGTCTTAGAAGAAGTATAGCCAGAATGCGCCTTAGAAGCGAGGTGGGTGAGACTTTGTCGCACCTGCTTTGGACGTGTTTTCGGGAGAGAGGAGTCCCTGGAGAAAGACATCATGCTCGGTCAAGTCGAAGGTCGCAAGAAAGAAGACCTTCCCCAAGGTTGATGGACACAGTGACTGCAGCAATGAACGCAAGCATAGCAACAATTATGAAAACAGGGCAGGCCTTGGCAGCATTTATCCAGTTGTGTATAAGGTCCCTATGAGTCGAATCACCTCCAGGACACTTGGCAACCACAAATTAAAGCTGAAAGATACATTAGGAACATCTGATGTTGGACAGTTAGGGAACAGCTCACCTCATGCTGGAGATAACATCCATCAACAAACCAGGTCTCTACACCCTGGGAGTGTGCATTCTACTAGAAGGAGACCAAATTAAAACAGCAAATAAACATGTAAAAAGACAAAATAGTTACTAATTCGGACAACACAGAAGATTTCATTTTGTGTCTGACAAGGAAATTGAGATGCAGAAAATTATTTGGGCAATTTGTAAGCCAGTTGGAAAACTCTGATCTCTACCTCCTTACATGCTTCTATTCCTCCCTCGGTGCTGCCCTCGTTTTAAGTGATTCTTGATGGTGTTGGCATAGTGGCATAGCCTTGGACTGCTAACCACAAGGTCAGCCATTTGAAACCACCAGCTGTTCCATGGGGAAAAGAGGAGGCTTTCTAACTCCCATAAAGATTAACAGCCTTGCCACACAGAAGGGATGATATATCCAGGGTGCAGTATAGCGCTGTTCAAACACATAACTATCCTCTAGTTCTTTAATATTTCCTCCCCTTACTATTATGGTCTTAGTTTTACCTCATTAATCTTGTTAGACCTTGCATAAGTTCGTTTGGATAATTAAGATAGTTGGGTGCATGAAAGCCAAGACAGATAAACCCTTCAGAAATAGTAATGGGAGTATTGACTCCCTGAGGGTATGGGAAAGGGGAGTGAGGGCAGGACTGATAGCAATGATGTCTGTTAACCCCACTCATGGAGAATGAATAACAGAATTGTAGGTGAACAGATACATCTGATGGTGTAAGATACAGCAATAATAGTAATATATAATATAATAATAAGGGCTCCAGGGGCTAGGGTGGGAGAAATAGGGGATAAAGGGGAGCTGATATCAAGGAGTTCAAGAAGAAAGAAAATGTTTGGAAACTGATGTTGATAGAAATTGTGCAATTATGCTTGATCTACTTGTATTATGGATTATTATAAGATCTGTAAGATCTCCCAATAAAATGATTAATTAAAAAAAAAAGATGGACAGCCTTAGAAGGCCCATGGGGCAGTTCTACTCTGTGCTATAGGGTCGCTATGAGATGGAATGACTCAATGGCAACAATTTTTGTGATTTTAAGAACAAATGCACCCACAATGCCTCACTAGTTTTCTAGCCACCTCTAATTCAACATACAAGGAACACATATACCAATATATGTGCCATTGTGTAAGGTGGGTAAGGTACACTTTCTCAAATGCTAAAAGTGGGCTACATGGACTATTTTGACCATGACATTTGTACAACTTTTGTATTAGGTAGGCCGAGAGGTCTTCATGACATGGGTGAAGAAAGAGATGAAGGTGGAGCAAGCCGCCTTAAGCGCTGGAAGAAATAAGGAGGGCAGATTCTGGATCAGAATTCGGAACACTGACTCTTCAGAACAAGGACTTTTCTTTCCCTGCCTTGCCTTTCAGCTTCACATGTCCCATTTCGATGCATTCCAACAATTCTTGATTGTTCTTTAAAGGGCTTGTAGCATTAATATTTCACCAAATTGTGTTTCCCCCTTCCGTGTTGTAAAGTGACTGGTAAAGATGTTTAATGGGAGCTTTTGTGCCCAGGTGTACACACCGTTCTTCTCGCCAGATGGCCTCAAGGGATGTTCTCCACAGTACCTGTCCTCTTCCGCTGGCGATGGAGTTCAGGTGAGCTGGCAAGTAAAGAGCGGAGAAGAATAGAATGGTTCTGCTCACCTAACCTCCCTAGATTTATGCAATCCATTCTGCTAATACAATTCTAGTATGCATGAAGTTTCTATTGTGGTAATAACTTTCATTTCTACTAAAATGGAAATAGTAGGATCGCCGAAGGTGATGATTTTAGCTCGCTTCTTCCTGTTTTCTTTAAACACACACGTAGAAATTCAGTGCTAATAGGAGAAAATCATTCTAAGCAGAATTTAAATATCCAACATCAGGAAGTACTCAAAACTCATGGCCATCAAGTCAACTCCAACCCCCAGGTAGAGCTTGACACTCTTGCTTCCAGGAGTCTCACAGCAAGCCCCACTCAGCGCACCACAGACTGCCCTACAAAGCATATTAGAGGTTTATGCTGTAAGGATTGAATATTGACCAGTACAAGACCACTTCTAGAATTACTTATCTTTATTTTCCAATGAATTCTTTCTTCTCTTAGCTGATGTGTGAAGCAAGATTTCTAAGGACTTCTTCAGTGTCCTTATTAAGAACATCTGTAAAGAGCATCAGAATGAAGTGTTGAATTTCACCCATTTGGATTTCATTAAAGTGTCTATAGTTGTCAAGCATTTAGAAAGTCAAGACACTAAGAGTTTGGGGTTTGACCCAAAGGAAATTGGTCCTCACTTTAAGGCCAAACAGGAGGGATAACTGAGCCAAAGTTTTTTAGAGGATAGGAGGGCTGCCTTTTTTCACCCCCCTTCTTAATCATTCCTTTCAGATTCATGCCCCCGAAGCATGAAAGCTTAAACAATCACACTTTCTACTGGAAGGTTTTCCACATTGCCAAAGCAAAGGGTAAGTTTACTGCACAACTTTTAAAACCCAGAGTTCATGGGCTTCCTAGTGGGTCCATAGGTGGACTTCAGAGAGTCTATAAACTCTATAAAATTACAAGCAAAATTCCATATGTATACACATATTCCTCCCCCTGAAAAGAGGAAGCTATTGCTCTCATCGGATTTTTAGTTACATCTATTCTATGATTCAAAAAAGGGTAAGAAATGTTTTCCCTTTTTTTTCTTCTTTAGATCTCTTAACACAATTTTCAAAGACACTGAATGAGCCAAGTTTTAATTTTCTTTTTTTAAAACTAGTAACGGATGCTAATTTAAACATTTAGAATTTTCCTATGTCCACACTCTGACAGATCAAATCAGGTTAACTTGACTGACTGGGCTAAACAACACAAAAGGAATAATTCAGTGGAGAAGGGTGGTAAAATGGAATGAATGTTCAAAGCAGCCTGGACATTTCCCCTTACATTTTTTTTTAAAATCAATTTATTGGGGCTCATACAATTCATCACAATACATAGATCAATTGTGTAAAGCACATCTATACATTTGTTGCCCTCATTATTCCAAAAATTCGCTTGCCTCTTGGGTTCCCGGAATTTACATTTAACAATACTTTTTTTCTTTGGTTAATTAGTTGTGCCTTGATTACAATGAGGTGGCATGTGACTCCAACCCACTTTGAGCAATGAAATAAAACCTGATCGAAAGAAACACTAGGTGTTTTTAAGTTTTGTATAATCTGAAACAAGTACTAAATGATCTGATCACCATTGCACTAATTGTGGCTACATTTATATTTGGAACATTTGTAAAATTAAGAAGGTCTTGTTTTAAATTCAACTACTGCAAGTTATTTCTACTTAAAACATTTTTTCCCCGCTGTATCCTATAATTACATTTTCATTTTAAAATGGTTTTCTTTAGCAGACTTTGAGCTAACAACATCTTATTCAGTGTGGTTTTCCAAGTGAATCATCCAGGTTAGCCTGGAATCCAACCTAGAATCTAGAAGCATACCATGAATCCTTGATTAATAGATAGGTTATCCATGACTTGTCTTCCACCTGCCACCCCACCCCCACCCCCGAAAAAACACCTTTTCATTGGGAGGTAATACAGATATCATATCATTCCATAGTTCAATCACATCAAACAGTATTGTACAATTGCTATTACAATCAATTTCAAAGCATTCTTTCTTCTTGAACTCCTTGATATCATCTCCCCTTTACCCCCACCCTCACCCTGTCTTTGTTTTATATTGGGAGAATATATGCGGGTTATTTTTGTCCCCTTGAGTTAAACTTCAGACAGTAGTCTATTTTACCTTTGTCCCTTGTTCAGCAAACCTTTGGCTACCTTCTTGAATTACCTATCCTCTCAGACAATTCTTTAACTTATTATATGTGAACCTGGACTGTTTTCCAATCAACTTGGCTACTCTCCTAATCTCTCCCATCCTATCTCAAAAGCCCTCTTGATCATTCACCAAAGCCAAAGCCAACAGTTTCCTGGCTTCCTACTGTTCCACCTTCCATGCCATCCATGCTCATCCTTGTGCATCAACAACCTTTTGTTTCTTTTCTAGATGTCTTGATTTGCTTCTCAAACTTCATGTTTCACTCTAACTTGCCTCAAAATATTTTGGTTTTGGTCTGTTCCTTAAAACATACTTAAAAAAATAAGTAAATAAAAATTTTTAAAAAATACTTAAATTTAAACCTTAGAAAACACTTTCTTTGGTTTGAGGAGTTGCTTATTCTATTTTGAAATTAAGGCTTTCTCTGTTCCTTTGAGGCCTGGTAGTGTAGTGGTGATGACATGTCAGGCTGCGATCATCTACCTGGTGGGCAGTTCAAAACCACCAGCAGCTCCACTGGGGAAAAGACTGGGCTTTGTATTCCTGTAAACAGTTACAGTCGGGGCACCCACCAGGGGGTCGCTACAAGTCAACTTTGACTCCATCGTTGGAGCTGTTTCTTTGAATTAAATTTCTCTCTTACTAAATTGAGAGGCAAGTAAAGGTTAAGTCATGTGAGATATAGCTCAGAAAAATGTTATAAACAAACAGAAAATATAAATTGACAAAGAAAAAGAATCAAGAAATATATATAAAAGCTTGTTTAAAATATATAAATTGCAATATGAATTCTAGATATTTATCATTATTACAATTTCTATTCGATGTGTAAATTAACTACCAATTATCTAAAATCCTTTTCTTAAAAGTCTTCTTATAAATTAATAATTTAATCTGTTCGCTAACTCACTGTCTAGAACTATGCATCCAAATGCAAATTATGTGAAAGCTTCTACAACACGTAACAGGTGTTCAATAAATGTTTTTTAAAAGTCAAACGCTTAACAAAAACAATATTTTTAAACGTTTAATATTAAAACAAGTCAAAGTACAAAGGATAGAGATACATGTACTAGTGTTGAATTTTAAGAGTAAATTGATTTAGCCTATGGATAAAATACGAAGGAGTCAATTTAAAGTTTAAACATAGGTTCTTATTTTTTGACATCCGGAATACTACTTGTATCTGCTGTTACCCAGAAATAGTGGAAAACATCAGGTGAAAACTAGACCTTTTCAAGAGAAGCATTATTAAACAGCTTGAAATTTGGCTTTGTGGAGTCAAATGATGATTCTCAAACAGCTTTCTTATCATGGGGATCTCACAGTGGCCGTGAGCAAATGCAGTTTAACATGGCTCCTTCCCCTTCTGCTGCTGCTGCTGCTCAGGTGTTCTGCCTTTTCTACATTTCAACCTCACTTTGCTCTCCCCCAGGTTCTCAGAACCAGTGGGAGAAGAAACTTTCTTATCAAAGGGCAGTCGGCATCTTGTCAAAGTTGTGATCATCAGTGCCCTTCATGAGAAGAAATGTTTTTAGGTTGGAAGGAACTTTAGACGACTTCTGTCCATCTGCCTGTAAGACGACAGCAGGAGCCCTTACTATTTTTTTATGTATGAAGCAGTAAGTTCCATTGTTAGACAACTCTGAATGTTAGAGAAGACTTGTGTTCAGTTTTTAAAATCCACCTCATTTTACCTTCCAATGATTTATTCCCCAACCCCCTCACAAAATATGTAGCTGTTAGCCAGAAGGGGTGGTAAGTGGGACTCCTGTTAAATAAACAGAAGATGTGTGAGATGACTTTGTAAAATCTTTAGAATTATTCAGAAGTGGTATCACAGAACCATCAGATTCTTAAACAGAAACAAACAAATAAAAAGCCTATTCTTTCTTTCTTTAGATTCTGGACTAGCCAGTTTTTATCTCTCCTATCCAAATATGCCTGTGAATTTAGCAAATTACAGATTTCCCGTCTTCTTGGGGGATCTCTGCCACTAATTACCAGTGAATCAAGGTGGGCCCCTTGGTGGGAGGAGGAATAGGAATCAGAAGCTTCAGTCTTTCATAGGTGTATTTCCTCCTCTGGCTACCAGTAGTAGATGAGTGGGAAGGTGAGGGTTAGCAGGTGAGAGCCGCAGTTCTATTGGTATGAATCTTTTAAATCCCTGGCCCAGATTCGCTGAACTATCCTGTGTTGAGCACACAAGGTTGTCAAGAGTACTTGTACCACAGTGATTTGCCTAATAACTAATCTGATTGCAACCTCTTCCACTTCTAAAGAGGAGGTTTCATTGTCCTCCTATTGCAGGTTCTAACATGCTGTGTTCCCATCATGATTAATAAGGCCTGAATTGCATGATAGTATCTCAGGCTGTCAAAGGCCATAGCTTCCTCATTTAAAAAAAAAAAAAAGAATGATTAGAAATCTTACAGCAGGACACACAGGGTTCACACCTGGCTAGTCCTTGTTTGGCACATCCTCATCTATTTATTCATCCAAATAATAACTTCCAAAAAAAGAGAGAAAAAGGTAAGGGGATGGGGGAAGGGTTACCCTGGTACCAAGCCTGAAATCATGTATATCAGCTTTGATCACATGCTCTGAGGTTTGGGGAAATGAATTATTATAAGCTGGGTGTCATCCTTAGCTCTTCCCTGGAAACACTTTTCTTAAATGTTGCTTTTGATCATATTTTTAAGATGTAATTAAGGATTCCTTTTTCCTAGCCATGTTTTCTCTCTCCAGCTGATGCCTTATGGAAACAATCCAGTGGAATTATACAGCTATGGTTCCACTCACAGGAGCTCTTGGTAATGATTAAGGTTGCCTGCACCAAAGAATATGGGGTATGGGTTTTCCTAGTGGGTGTGCCAGTAAGAGTTGTCCTTTTTATCTTTCCACAATGGGGGGGGGGGATGCTTCGAGGGACCCTGTGGCATATCTGCACCCAGGAAATCTCTCTAATTAAGTTTATATGTTTTCCCCAACACTTCTGATTCATTTGATAGACATTCAACAAGCTCCAGTACCTCCCAGCATAAAAGACAAAGAAAGAAAAACACGAGTGATGACATCAACGTGTCAAGATCCAGGCATGTATAAGCTTCTTTGGAAGTATGTAGAAAGCTTCCTTGGGAGGAAAGAAGGGGTAAATTTCAGTGGCAAGCGAGCATTCAGCTATTATCTCCACTGGACACATGCTATCCTGGTAATGATCAGATCATACTGGTCAACAGAAACTTTCCTTATAGCACAATCGATGACCCAAAAGTCTCTTTACACACTCAGACAAAAAAGTTGTTGTTGTTTTGGATTTGTTTATTTGTTAGTTTTTTTCATTAACTGCACCTTAGACTTCACAATGCACATTAACAAGAATGTTTCTGAGCAAACTTTTAGAAAAGAAACCTGATTAACCAAATATAATGCAATATTTCCCATGCTTTCCTAATACAACCCTCCTTTTTTCCTTTCTTTCTCCCCTCACCCCCTTTTTTTTGCTAGGGAAGATCAATTGCCATCTTGACAGATGCCATTAAATTTTGTAACTTAAAGAGGATCATTTCCCGTGAAAAACAGATGCTGTGGATCACGGAAATAAATCCTGGTGATACAGTTTGGCTTTTCTTGTGTTTCACAGGTAACTATTGCCATAGAAATGGTTAATGGAGATGGCTTTTATAATTAGTAAAATAGATGACCACAACTTGGACTGTCTTGCTTACTGAAGCTTTGTGCGGCCCCCCTTCAAAAAATCTGCATAGGATCCTCATTGCAGAGGTGGACAGACTGAAGCCCTAGGGCAGGACATGCTCAACATTCCTTGAAACAAGTGTGAAGGAAAAAAAAAAGAACTGCCATTATGAATTGTATTAAAGTGATGATCAAAAGTTTCTATACTTTGAAATAACTAATCATATTACAGGATTAAAAACACATGAGTGAACATGAACCAATAATTTATTCATTTCTATATCTACTTAGACTGTTTAATTTAAAAAAATAAATATTGTGGTTCCTTCTTGGTTACACTGACAAATTCTTTCTCTTACCTTCAGTCCAGTAGGTCCCTTTTGCTGAGATGTGTGGTTGTTGCACTTGGACTTCAGTCTAGTATGTGTCAGGCTATATTCAAATTTACTTTTGAGCATGACGTCTGAATTAAGAGTGTTCATCTTTTTGAAGACTAGCAAGTTATAACCCTTATGTGAATATTTCATTTACCTGGTGTTCTAATAAAGCCCGGCTGTTGACCACATTGGAAGAGGTAAACATGGTCCCCTCTAAAGAAAGAGGGCATTCTCAATCATCTGGGAGGGAAGGTCCTCAGACAGGTAATGAATGGCACCTTGGAAGGTGGGTCTTGGACTGAAGCAGAAACTCCTGGCTTTTTCTAGAGCACCTAACGATGTGAGAATGATCCCTGGTGGTATGGAAAAGATAATTCTCCCAGCAGCTAGGCAAGAAGGTGGCATCCCTGTAAAGCAACAACAACAAACATATTGCTATCCAATTGACTCTGACTCATCCTGACCCTATAGGCCAGGGTAGAACTGCTCCCTAGGGCTTCTGAAACTGTAAATCGTGAAAGGAGCAGAAAGCCTCATTTTACTCTCAATGAGCAGCTGATGGGTTTGAACCACTGACCTTTTTGGTCAGCTGCCCAATACATCACCCACCATGGCACCCTTGCGTGTCCCCCACAGTACTCTGGTACCACTATCGGGAACCTTGCACTGAAGTGATAAATGAATAAATATTGGTTCATGTTCACTCATGTGTTTTTAATCCTGCAACATGATTAGTTATTTCAAAGTATAGAAACTTTTGATCATCACTTTAGTACAATTCATAATGGCATGTTCTTTTATTTTCTATCTTATCTCCCTGTGTTCACACCCAGCTAACCGTGCCCATTCACACTTTTAGTAAAATCACCTCTGATTTATAATTCTGGCTAATAATGATCCTACAGGCCAGAGTGGAACTGCTCCTGAGGATCTCTAAGGCTGTCACTTTTCAGGAGCAGAAAACCTCTTCTGCCATTGAGCCGCTGGTGGGTTTGAACTACGTACCTTGTGGTTAACAGCCCACCACATCCCCCACTATACTACCAAGGCTCCTTGCTTTTGGTAAAGGCTTATCAAAATAGTTCAGTCTGGCTCATTTGCAATGGTAAACTAAATGCTTTAGGAGAGAATTTGGAGTACAAGTTTGGGCCAATGGGCTGAAGAAGCAGCAGTAACCCCTGACGTTAACCTATCAAATACATGGTATAGGTATGAATCAGAATAGTAACTCTCAGAAGTTTTGAGTTTGGGGTTTGAGCACCTGCTCTGTGCCAGACACTTTGTATGTGTGAACTCATCTTGTTGGATGCTCAAAAAGGAAAATCCTGACTCACTGCTATCAAGTCAATTCTTACTCCAAGTGACCCTATAGGTCAGAATAGAACTGTCCCTGTGGAATTCTGGGACTAGAAAGTTTTGCCTTTCTCCCCAGGAGCAACTGGTGTTTTCAAACTGCGGACCTTGTGGTTAGCAGCAGAGCACATAGCCACTCTATCACCAGGGCTGTTGAGTCAAATTTCGACTTCATAGTTAATGTGATAGAGAATCTAGGCGATCACTTTATGGGCTGGAGCTCTGAAAGTGCTGTGAGGTAAGCACTGAACTGCTGACCACAAGGTTAGTGGTTCAAACCCATAAGCTGCTGAGAGAGAACGATGAGGCTGTCCCAGTAAAGATTGACAGCCCCATAAGCCTTCTATTAGTTGGAAATGTCTCTGTGGTAGCGGGTTCAGTTTGGGAGATTTTTCTGGGAGAAGCTTACCAGGTCTTTTTCTCATAGAGCAGCTGACGGGCTCGAACCACCAACATTATCCTCTATAAGGTTCTATAAGACCCACTTTGTAGACGAGGAAACTGGAGTTCAAAGAGATGGACTATTTGTACAAGTCCCATAACTATTGGGTGTTGGGATTTGAATGTATATTTCATCGGACTTCGACGAGGAAACTGGAGTTCAAAGAGATGGGCT
>NW_022103896.1:39971717-39975844 GCF_000313985.2 Echinops telfairi | reverse complement strand
GACTTCGACGAGGAAACTGGAGTTCAAAGAGATGGACTATTTGTACAAGTCCCATAACTATTGGGTGTTGGGATTTGAATGTATATTTCATCTGACTTTGGAGGCTCAATATACTCTAGTCAAGTTCCTGAGATTCTCGGTGCTTACGTTGTTCTATTTGAAAATGTCTACCTTTCAGGACTGCTGTGAGGGCTCAAATGAGTTTATATATTTGTAAAGACCCTAGGTCATTGCCTGGGAGATCATAGGTATACCCAAAGGGGTGCTTATTTTTATTCTATCTTCCTCCTCGCCCTTTCTTCTTAACATATCTTACAAAGGCAACTCTTTCTCTTTCTTAAATGTGTGCCTTCACAATATAGTCTATTGGTGTAACTTTGTCTAAACCCAGAGCTTTAATCACTGTTCTTACCTGGTAACTTCCAAATCTAAACCTTTGGCTCGGGTCATGGCTGAACTCTAGACCCTCCACTCATCGGACATCTTCACCTAAGTGTCTCTTAGGCACACAAACCTCAACAGGCTCCAAACTAAACACATTGCCTGTCTTTTCCAGTCCTGGCTTCTCTTTCAATAGGTAGCACCATTGACTCCCTAGTCCAGAGACTCAAGCCGGAATCCTGGGCACCTCATTCTCTCTTCCTCCACATTCAGTTAGTCACCAGTTCGGCATCAATTCCATGGCAGTCTTTTGTTGTTGTTTGTTTCTTAATCTCTTGTATCAGCCCCTCCCTGTCCTCCTTTCTCCCCACCCCTCAATATCTTTCCACAGTCTCTCTCACTGTCTAAATCCAGATGCTCAAGACTTCTAGTAGGTATGACTGCAATAGTCTCCTAACTGGTTTCCCTACACTCTACCCAACCTTCCTACCTTTCACCAATACCCGTCAAGATGACCTTTTTAAAGAGTAAATCCTACCAAGGATTCCCTACTTAAAATCTCTCAAAAGCTTTTCATAACTTGGAAGATGAAGGTCAGGGTCAGCACTTCACGATGTAGCCCTGCTCTGCTTCTTTACCTCTGCTTCCCACTTCCCCTTTGTATATCACACCGTGGTCCCCTTTGTCCTTTGCTTTAAAGGACACATTGTCTTTTAAACAAGAGGTTCTTTAAAAGTCGTTTCTCTCTTCCCCCAGTCCTTTCTTCTCCACTTAGGCTAGATTCCAGCACCCACCCTAGGAACATTAAGAACCAACTACTTTTAGACACACCCTGTGGAACTAGCAATTAAGACCCAATGATTCCATCTGGCAGCCTAGGGAGATGAGAATGGGAACAACCAGCCAATACACAGTCTGACTTTCTCAAGCTTGAGTTCAAACGCTACCATATAAACTGGAAGCAGAAACTGACCTCTAATGTGTTCTATGGGTCTTTGCTTCTTTGGCGAAATTTGATAATTTTTCATGGCCTTAAGTTGATCTCTTTCTTCACTTACACACTGCTTCCATTTAAAAAAAAAAAGAGCTCTCCAAATGTTTTCCCTTTAATTTTAAACCTATCCCCTGCTTCTCCTTCTATATGTGACAATTATAAAGGGTTAAAAAGAAGACAAGCAAAACCAACTAATTCTAAAGGTGGTCGAATTGACGCAGTGGTAGTGGCAAGTTCAGTCGTTTGAAACCACCAGCCCCACCCCGGGAGAAAGATGAGGCTCTATTCTGCAAGGCAAGTCAAACTCACTGTCAATGAGTCACTTGTGACTCACAGCGACCCTCCCTAAAGGACATGGTAGAACTGCCTCTGTGGCTTTCTTAACTGGTCGTAGAAAACCTTGTCTTTCTCCCATCTCCCAGGGAGTGGCTGGTGGTGTCCAACTGCTGTCTTTACAATTAGCAGCCAAACCGGTGCGTGCGTGCGTGCGTAACCACTACACCACATGGGCTTACAATCTTTTCCCCTCGAGGCATATGCCCACGACTAAGAACATGGCTGTTTCTGCAAGCCCATGTCACCAGTAATTAGTATTTATTATATGTAAGATCGGAGCCCCTGGGTTTGGCACTGGCTGCCCTCAAGATCAGCAGTAGGACTCTGAGTCCTTCGGAGGGAGCAAGCGAGCCTTAGGTTTCCGTGAAGATTTACAGCCTAGACACCCCAAGGGGCAGTTCTGTTCTTGTCGTATGGGGTGTCGCTATGAGCCGGAATTGACTCATGGCAGTGGGTTCTATATAATCTGTGTGACATGCAATTTTCAGACAATATAAGACTAACACATTACCAGAGCGGAAGGGCCACGTGGCAAAATGATCAAGGCTCACTCTTAGGTTTGCTCTGGTAGACTAAGAAAGGTTAGTCTACCGAGGAACTTTAGGCTTAAGGAAGCCAAGGGCCTGGGATGGGTCAGAGCCACTGCCCTTCCAGGGCCAGTCTCCGAAGAGCTGGAGGGAAAGCCTGGGACGCACCGGCGGGGCAGATAATAGCTGAGAGGCGACCTCAAACAACTGCTTCTCTAGTGCCAAGTGCGGCGCAACTGCGGCGACCTGGAGGAATAGCCTGCGGGACTCCAGGCCGCTAGCAGATAAATGCTCTCTCGACTGCAGATTCGAGACAGGCCCAGCCCGCACCTGTGCGCCCCGGCACTGGCCTGGACCCTCCTTCTCCACGCTCCCGCAGCCACGGTAAGGAAGGCAGCCCCAGGCTGAGCCTGACTCCCTATAGCCTCGAACAGTGCCTGGGTCAGAGACCCGGGGCCGCAGGATGAGCTCGAGAGCCACGCCCGAATTGCTCATTTCACCCCCAGCGGCGAGAGCGGATCTTCAGCGAGCAAAAACGTGAGTGTGGAAATCCACTCCCGCCGCTGTGCAGTTAATTCCATATTTAGGACGCGCCCCTTGCGCATCAGACACGTCTGCGCTGGATAAGAGGACACGCAGTCTCAGTTCTGGTACAGTTTATTACGGGTTAGGTGGTGGCGGGCAGTGCACTGAGATTGTAAGTACTGAGGGAGCCTGGTGGTTTGCGGGAGGGAGGGGAGTGGGCGGGAGGGGACAAATAAAGGGACAATGGAAGGGGAGGACACAGAGGGGAGTAAGAGGTGAGAGGGGAAGGGGAGGATAAGAGAAAGGCCAGGTGAGAAGAGGAAGACTGGGGGTGGGGGTAGGAGGGCAGAGCGAGAAAAGGGGAGGGGGAGGCCTAGTTGTGTACCCAATAAACGTGAGACCTCGTCCTCTTCCGAGAACCAAGTCCTCCTGTTGTCTTGGCTCCCAACCCACGGGAAGTAGGGACCTGTTGCGGGTAGAACGGCCCTAAAGGAGACCTGGTGGTTGAGCTGCTAAAGTCGAACTCATCCGTGGCTGCGTGGGAGAAAGACAAGGCTTTCTATACCCGTGCTGTAGCGTTGGGCTGCGATCCGCAGGGCCGGCAGCTCGAAACCATTAGCAGCCCCGTGGGAGAACGACCGCGCTTTCTACTCCTGTGAGTCAGCATGGACTTGTGCATGACCGTGCGCTTGGTGTGGTGGCAGAGTTACAGTCTCGGTAACTCACAGCAGTTCATTCCACGCTGTCTTCCAGGGTAGCTATGAATCGGCATCGACTCCGTGGCAGGAAGCGACTCAGCAGCCCGTTGCCAAATCCACCCGCGGTTTGACTCGCTGACGAGTCCATCCAGCGCTTGACCAGGGACCCCTAAGTCCCAAACTGAAAACCAAGTCGATTCCGTTTCACAGCGAACCTACAGGACGGGGTAGAACTGTCCCCGTGGGTTTCAGAGACTGGGAGTCCAAATGCGCTCTGGGAAGCGCCCCGCCCCGTCTCGTCAAGCACTAGCCCGCACCTCGACGCCCGCGGGGCGCCCGACTACCGGCCGGAACTGGACGCGGGCCGCCTCGCTGCTCCGCTGCCTCAGGCCTGGGCGCGAAGCCCGAGGCGGCCGCTAGGACCGGCGCGGGGCCCCAAGGGGCTCGCGAACCCCTCGCACCTCCCGGGCGAGCGCGAGGGTCCTGGGCCCCGTTTCTCCTCAGCTGGTGGGCTGACGCGCACTTATGGGACGCCTCCTGTTTGCGTGCACGTCGACCAGCGCCTGGCGGGCTCGGAGGGGAACTGGCCCCGCGGTGCGCCCCGCAGGGCGCGGTAACGATACGACGCGCGCGGGCTGTGGACGGCGGCCGGGAGGGCGCGCGCCC
>NW_022103896.1:39968107-39971307 GCF_000313985.2 Echinops telfairi | reverse complement strand
CGGCAGGAGGCGCTGCGCGGATGAATTTTTAAAAGGCGGGGAAAGATGGCCGGCTTTTCACGTCCGCTAAGCTGACTTCCCAGGACACTTGAGTTGAAGAAGGGTGACCAAGCCATCGGGCCTTTCTGTTTGTGTAATCGGAAGGATGCACTGCCAGGGAAAGCTCGAAAATTAGTGGGGAGGGGAGAAAAGAAAATTAGGAATCTTAATATATGGGCGTACCAAGCAATTCAAAATGAAGATACATCACAGAGGTTCGAATTGTAGGCTGTCGACAAATGGCTTGCCTGTCGCTGTCATTTGTTAAAGATTCTAAGTCTTGTAACACCCTAAGACTAGCTCATTTGGGGGGGGGGTTTGATGAGCATTTCCAATTTTTTTTTGCATTTCAAATTTTTTATTGAAGTTAAAGGTTAATCTAAGATGACGACAACGTTTTGATCTCTCAGAAGTTCATATTTCAGTTAACAAGAACAAAGCAAAATGATGGCAAAATATCGAAATACCAGTATAATTAGAACACTGTTTATGATGCCCTTTATTAAACTATAAAAATCCTATGATGAATCTGGCAAAAATTATGAATCATTAATGTATGCAGTGGGGAATAGGAGAGGTTGTGCAAGAATGAGATGAACTGTTTATTTTTATACTTTAATGTATAACTAAGTTATGCCAGTGAGTAATCTGAAAAACTTAATTGGAAATCCCTGAATCCACCATATAAAAATCTGGTTTAGACTCCTCAAACCCACTGCCATGAGTCAATTCTGACTCAGAGTGACCCGATAAGGGCAGGGGCAGAATTGCTCCTGGGAGTTTCTGAGACTGTAACTCTGGAAGTAGAAAGCCTCATGTTTCTTCACTGGATCAGCTGCTGGTTTCGAACTACTGACCTTGAGATTAGCAGCCCAACGTGTAACCACTATGCCACAGGGCTCTTCTTCAGTACTGCATAAACGGCTGGGAATCTCTAGGAAGATTCAGCTGAGCTGCTTTAATCTGTTTGTGCCCTCAGCCTCAGAGAGATAGTCTTTCCTTCTGGTACAAGTTGACATCCCTGGACTTTGGTTTTTCAAAGAGATTTATGCCATTTAGACCAGTATTCAGAAGTGAATATAATTATAAACTTACCAGAACTATGTGGACTAAGAAGAGACATTTCACAATCTGTTAACATTTAGTCATATATGGAAGAACTAATTTCCAAACAAAGCTTCTATTTCAAAAAAGCTTTCATGTGTTTTATGGTAGTGTGAGTTGAAAGTGATGCTATTTTAAACCTAACAAATAATTATTCTATGACCTCAGGATAGTACACTTAAAATCTGCATGAAGTGGGAAGGAAAATGAATCTTTTATGGTTTAAACAGATGCTAATGGTTACCTGCCTAGGCCAAACTCCAAACCAAACTCTGCCATTAAGTGGATCCCGACTTACAGCGACCATATGGGCAGAGTAGAACCGTCTCTCTGCTTTTCCTAGTCTTCATGGGAGCAGAAGTCTCATCTTTCTCCTGCAGAGGGGCTGGTGGTTTCAAACTGCTGACCTTGTGGTTAGCAGTACCACTTGAAATCCACTATAGCACAGGGACAATTCCTGCCTAGGCAGTATCTACAGTGTTGTTCAAGTACAAGGAATTCTGGGAGTGCAGTGGACTGTGCTGTTGGGCTGCTAACCACAAGGTCAGCAGCTCGAATCCACAAATCATTCTGCTGGACAAACATGGAGCTTTCTGTTTCTCTAAAGATTTACATCCTGGGAAATCCACAGGGGCAATTCTGTCCTTTTCTGTGAGTTGGAATTGACTTGATGGTAGTGAGTTCTGGCTTGATCAAAGACAATAATACTTAATCAGGATGTGTAAACAGGGGCATACTTAAAGTATGGCCTGGGCCCTGTGCACCACTCGAAGGGGATACCACTGAACCGTTTCTATTAACCATGCTTGTTTCCATTGAAAGCTGTAAGAGATCCTTCCCCAGGGTAAAACTACTACTTTCATATTTGAAAGCTTCCATTGGCCAAAGCAAATTGTGTGATTTTGTTTGGCTGAGCATAGAAAGAGAAGAAGCTGAAGAACAAAGAAACCCATGGCTTTTAGCACATCACAGACCAATTTTAATCAGTGAAAGCAAAGAAGGTGTAGTTGTGATTTGCATGTAGTGCCATCATGTGTGAAGTAAAAGATTAACACGTACTGACTTGTATTTTTTTAGCTGATATGATGGTGAAGTTATCTAAAAGATGTTTGGTGGAGGGTGCAATTTCAGTGCTTGTCTTAGATGCTGTTTTCTGGAGATCATGTGTCCATGTGCAAGTTTCTGATAATGGAATTCTACCTTTTCTTTGAACAGGTTAAACTGAAAGAAGGTATAAAGTAAATAAATCCTGGTTACACGGAGCAGTTCTTTTTATTTGAGAAAGGATTAGATTAGACAGATGGGCCATTTAGATCGTCTGTTTTATTGAGTAGAATTTCACAAGAAGTTCAACAGATAATGATCACATTGCCTTACATCCGTGTAGCACTTTGTAACTGATAAAGTGCTTTGCTGTGCATTGACCTCGTTTCGCACAAGAAACGATCCCAAGTGGATGCCTTTGTTTTGTAGTTGCAGAAACAAGGCTCACAGTGGCTTGTGTCTTACTTTAGGTTCACAGAGCCAGTTTGTGGTAAAGCTGGCACTCCAGCTCCAGGTAGACATTTAAGTGGATATTTCTCTTTTTGTATGTTTGCCTCTTCAATGTGTAAGAGGTCTGCAGTGTGTAAGAGGTCTACATCAGTCACCATTTTAACATCTGTATTTAAACTTCCTAATCAGGAGTTCTTTCAAATGATCTAATCTAGATTGCTGGATGATCTATCTTGCATAGAGGTGTGAGTAGTTTGGAATTAAGCAAAAATTCAGATTCAAAGAGTTGAGCCAGTCAATGCTGAAATACCCCGTGCATTAGAGGCAAACTTCTAAACTGCCTTAGGCTATTTTCATGTTTACGTAAGTGAGTGCAGCTTTTGTTTGCTGTTTGGAATATACATCTTACTCCAAATTTCATGAATGCAGGGAATATGTTTATCCACCATAGTGTTTGGAATTTAGTGAGTATTATAAATACTTGATAGATGAATAATGCTCAGACTCTCATCCTCATCTGTTTGGAAGTTATACCCAGCTTTAAAAGCCCAACTCGAGTGCTT
>NW_022103896.1:39963318-39965391 GCF_000313985.2 Echinops telfairi | reverse complement strand
TGTGAAGGCCTTCGAGAGGCACTGCATTATGGTGCTGGAGAACGTGAAAGAGAAGTGGACAGATGTCCCCAAGAGTGGCAAGGGCAAGAAGTCCAAGTCCGTTAACAAGGACCACTACATCTCCAAGATGTGCCTGTGAGGCGACTCTGTCATCATGGTGCCGTGGAACCCGCTCATTGCTGGCCAAGTATGGCCTGACCACCATGCTGGGAAGCCCTGCCCGGCATCTCCAGAAGAAGAAATGCCCAGTGTTGTTGCTAAAAAACAAAACTATATATAGAGGACGTAGACATCCTGTAGATATTGGAGCAATAGTAATCTAGCTGAGAGGAATTACTAAGAGGAGGAAGAAGGGTGAGCATGATTGTGGGATGGGGGAAGGCAAAAGGAAATGGGAAAGATCTAGGAAGCAAAGCCATAGACAGTGGTATAAACACAGGTGTGTACATATGTAAATATATTAATTCATATAGAGAGAGGTATTGGCCTATGTACGTATTTATATGGCAATACATTGAGGAAGTGGACGGACTTTGGGCCTCTGCTCAAGCTCTCCCTCAACACAGGAACACTTTATTCTAACAACCTGGCATTCTGTGAGGCTCACCCTCCTGACATGCTCTCTGAAGACAAAACGGATGCATAAGCAAATATGGAGAATAGAAATGATGGTGCCCGGCTATCAAAAGATACAGCATCTGGGGTCTTAATGGCTTCAAGTTAAACAAGCGGCCATCTAGCAGAGAAGCAACATGCCCACATGGAAGAAGTACACCAGCCTGTGCAATTATGAGGTGTCCACGGTATCAGGTGATAGGCATCAGAAGACCCAAAACAAACAAACAGAACATTGTTGAGAACTAGGGAGGTTGGAGCAGAGACCCAAAACCTATTTGTACACAATTGGACTTCCCCTCACAGAAGGGTCACAAGGAAGGGATGAGTCAACCAGGACCAAGTATAGCTCCAATGGAACACACAGTATTCCTCTGTTTCTTTGAGGTTTCCTCATCCCCCACTATCGACCCCAGTCCTGCCTTTCAGTTTTGGCTAAACCGCAGCAAATACACTGGTACAGATAAGAGCTCCGGACACACAGAATCCAGGTCAGATAACACCCTTGGGAATAATAATAGGAATAGAGATACCAGGAGGGTAGGGGAAAGGTGGGGGGAGGAGAGGAGAAGGGAGAACCGATTGCAATGATGGACACATAATACCCCCCTCCTCCAGGGGGATGAACAACAGAAATGTGGGTGAAGGGAGACAGTAGATGGCATAAGATATGAAAATAATAATAATTTGTAATTTAGCAATGGGTCATGAGAGTGGGAGATGGGAGGGAGGGAAAAAAGAAGAGCTGATACCAAGGGCTCAAATAGAAAGTAAATGTTTAGAAAATGATGATGGTAATGTGTACAAATATGCTTGATACAATTGATGTATGGATTGTTATAGGAGCTGTAAGAGCCCCCAATCAAATGATTTTAAATATGTTAAAAAAAACTATATGCTTTCAAGTATAATTTAATGTAACTTGCTTATATAATTTATGGTACATTTTATTATAAAACTCATAACTAACTAGAAATTTGCCTGAGAAAAAGAAATTATACCCTAATATTGGTCATTATCAGTTTTCATTATGGGTATTCTACTAAAACAGTGGTTAATATATTTACTGTAACTTTTAACAAATATAATAAAAAGCAGAAATGTGTGCTGTAACAAAGACATTGCACATAGCTTTTAAAGACAGAACTGAGTAATAATCGGTGGTTTTATATTAGTGTTTTGGGTTTTTTAAAAAAATAGTAACAAGTGAAGCTTGAAAGACATATATGAGGTTACACTCAACAATTTAGATATGGTTTCAGCTCATCTATTTTAATCCCTTCAATGTACTATTTTCTTCTTAAGCAGTTTTATTAGCACTTTATCCACATCATACAATTCGATAATTCAATCATATCAAGAAGAATTGTACAATTATCACTACACTCAATTCTAGAACATTTTCTTCTTTCTCTTAACATTGTTATTTGTGTATTTTTTCTAATTGTGGCAAAAATA
>NW_022103896.1:39960859-39962720 GCF_000313985.2 Echinops telfairi | reverse complement strand
CATCAATTGTGTAAAGCGCATTTGTACATTCATTGCCCTGAAAATAACTTTATGGTTGGGGGTCACCACAATATGAGGAACTGTATTAAAGGGTCAGGGCGTTAGGAAGATTTAAGAACCACTGCCCTAAGCTAAAACTCTCCTTCCTTCGCCCATGGTAACCTTTGGTCAAGTTTGTCTTATTTTTTTTGTCTTATTTTTTTAAGTAGTTTTCTTGATATAGTATTCACATATCACACACTTCCATGGTTAAATGGCTTTTAGAAAAAGTTGTATATACATCATCACATCAGTTCTAGTGCTCCCTCCCCGCTCCTGCATTTACTGTTTGCTCCCCAAATCCATACCTTTTCCTACTTCTTCCTGGTATTCTCTTCTTCCTCCTTTCCTAACCTATCTGACCAATAAGCCTGTCTCTTTTTACATTAGCATTTTTAATGTCAGAAAGAAAGTAGCCACTTAATGGCAAGATTTAAAAAGCTGAATCATAAACAACTAGTATTTTAAATCATAGAAAACAATTTCTATTGGTCCAGTGGTTCTGAACTTTTTAGGACTTCGAGTTTTGTTCTACACTTTTCTCCTATTCTGTCCAAACTTTCCATTGAGTCTCTGGTCAGTATAGGTCAGTAGTTGTCGTTGGGAACCATCTAGTTCTTTTGGTCTCAGGTTAGAAGAAGCCATGCTTTGTGTTGTTTATTAGTCCTGTGAACTAGTTTCTTCTTTGAGACTTAGTTCTCCTTCATTCTCTTTCATCCCAGAGGAGTAGAGACCAATAGTTGTATCTTAGATGGCCACTGCAAGATTTTAAGAACCGAGACACTGCTCACCAATCTAGGATGTAGAACATTATTTTTGTGAATTATGTTATGCCAATGACTAAGTTGTTCCCCGAGGAATATGGTCCCAAATTATTCAACTCAGTAAATCAGTCACTTGAGTTCTTTTCTTTGGATATGCCTTGGAAGCCTCTGTAATTGTGCCCCATACATATGCATGTACACAAATGTTTATACATATGGCTATAACTACATCTATACTTGCATATGTATTTACTTGCAAGTGTATTACTATACACTTCTAACTATCCATATCTGTCTACGTAGCCAGACACTTTTCTTTTACTCACTGTAGTTGGAGAATTATACATCTTACAGCCTTAACAAATTTGTTCTTTTATCTTGTGGACTTTTTAGTGTTTTATTTGCATTCTACTGACTACCTATATTTGATCTTGCCTTTCTCCTAGCCAAAAGTAGCAAGTGTCTGCTATCTGGAAAATTACTCTCCTACTCTCTCATCTCCTATGGTAAACATCAAAGGAACTTGCTTTTTCTGTGTATTCTTGACTTTCTGTAATAGAGGGAACGTGCAGAATGTGTCTTTTTGTAACCCATTTCACTCAGTTTAATGTCTTCCAGATTCATCAATCTAAGATGTTTTGTGGACTTTCAATTATTCCTTACAATTGCATTGTATTCCATTGTATGTCCAGATCAGTTTGTTTATCCATTCCTCCCTTAATAGGGACTTGGGCTTTTTATAACTTTTTGCAATGAGCATAATAAGTATGCATATTTGTATCAGTGCCTTTAGAGCTCTAGGATGTGAACCTAGCAGTAGGGTTGGTAGATGAGATAGTTTATTGTGCCAGCCTGGCCGATAAACACAAGTGGGATTAACTGAAGGACAGAGAGATAAATGTCTGCCTTGCTTGTTCTGTGGCTCAATTTGCAGGCTACACTACCTGTGGGACACCTAGCCTGTGAACTGTGTCGCTGTAAGTTGAGGTCCCTTTAAGACATCTCTGGAGCTGGGGACTGGCGGTTGGTGACCTGGCTGACAGTTGGTGACCTGTTTT
>NW_022103896.1:39940674-39959778 GCF_000313985.2 Echinops telfairi | reverse complement strand
CCCTGAAAATAAGACCTAGCGCATCTTTGGGAGCAAAAATTAATATAAGACACTGTCTTATTTTCGGGGAGACAGGGCAGTAATATTGATTTTCACATTGCACTGAAGGCATGGAATCCCTGAACTAAATGAGTAGGTTTTGAGCTAGAGATTGCAGAAGCAAAGTTGTGATGCAGATTCAAATAGAAAAGTGTGGAGGACAGAGGCACACAATGCTTCTAGTTAAATGCTTAATCTATAAAAGTATAAAATGTGAATCCTTAAAAAGCAGTAGGTTTATAGCTAAAATAATTTTGTCTTTAAATAGAAGGCCGTATCTAAAGTTCAGTGTTTAAGCCACAATCCTAAAATATCATTTTCGGTGTTGTCAATTTAAAAAGTTACATTGACAATTGAAAACAACTTCTCAAAATTTCTTTCCTTTAACTATAAAACGCAATGGGTTTTAGCCAGGTGACTTGAAATAGAAAGCAGATAAAGATGACTTTCTAGTGAGTGATACGCCAGTCAAAGCCACAGACGGCTTACTTTTCTTCCCTTGTTCGTTCCCGTGGGCCAGCTGCTTATGTTTAACCTTCATTTACTACTTTAAGAGTTATATTTACACTTCTCCAGCAATACTTTATCCATATGGTCCTTGGCCTTATACATCACATAAGGCTCCTAGGGCAACTTTCCAATCTTCTCATTAAGAAAATGTCACACTCACCCCAAATAACCCTATAGAAGATGTCAGATGATATACCACCACAATAATTCCATAGAAAATGTCATCTGATACCACTTATAGGCTTCCTTTCATTTTACTCAGTAACAGTCTTTTCCAGGTTTTTCTTCCTATATTAGACAGTTTCCTTTTCTGTACTCAATTGTTAGGGGGAAATTCTTCTGAAAATACTTCACTATTTGCTTGATGGAGGATAATGAATTCAGCTTCTTTAAGAGGGTAATAATGCAAAGATAATTTTGTTGTGTTGTAATCAACGGCCTTATCTAAAATAGGTGATCATTATTTGTTCATAAATGCATACTGGAATGTTACCACTTGTAACCGTGTCAAGGAGATAACAAGAAAGAACACGCTGGCTTTCCTTCTTGTCTGATAATTTGCTTCTTCATGGCGTTGTTCGGTGCTGCTGAATCACAGCGACCCTATGTGCAACCCCATGAAACACTGCCCAGCCCTGTGCCACCATCATAGCAGTTGTTATGTTTGAGCTCATGTTGCTGACACGGTGCCAGTCCATCTCCTTGACAGTGCTCTTCTTTTTCACTGCTCCTCTACCACCATGATGCCCTTTTCCAGGGACTGGTCTCTCCTGAAAAAATTTCCAAAGTACATGAGACAGAGTCTTGCCATCCTTGTCTCTAAGGCATTATTTGGATGCATTTCTTCCAAGACAGATTTGTTTGTTCTTTTGGCAGTCTCTGGTTCTTCCGATATACTTTGCCAGAGCCATAATTCAAACACATTGCTTCTTCTTCGGTCTTCCTTGGCCAATGTCCAACTTTCACATGCATATGGGTCAATAGACGATATCCTGATTTGGGTCAGGCCCAACTTAGTCCTCAGAGTAACCTCCTTGCTTTTCAGCACTTTAGAGAGGGCTTGTGCAGCAGATTTATCCAAAGCAATGCTTCATTTGATCTCTTAACTGATGCTTCCATGAGCATTGATTGTGGATCCAAGCAAGGACCAATTCCTTGACAGTTTCAACCTTATTTTTTTTTTAATCATTTTATCAGGGGCACATACAACTCTTAGCACAATCCATACATACATCAGTTGTGTAAAGCACATTTGTACATTCATCGCTCTCATCATTCTCAAAACATTTGCTTTCCACGTAAGCCCCTGGCATCAGCTCCTCATTTTTCCCCTCCCTCCCTGCTACTCACTCCCTCATGTACCCTTGATAATTTATAAATTATTATTTTGTCATATCTTACACTGTCCGACATCTCCCTTCACGCACTTTTCTGTTGCCTGTTCCCCAGGGAGGAGGTTATATATAGATCCTTGTAATCAGTCCCCCCTCTCCACTTTATGCTCCTTCCCCCCTGTCGGCATCACCACCCTCACCACTGGCCTGGAAGTGATCATCTGTCCTGGATTCCCTGTGTTTCCAGTTCCTATCTGTAACAGTGTACATCCTCTGGTCTAGCCAGATTTGTAAGGTAGAATTGGGATCATGATAGTGCGGGAGGAGGAAGCATTTAGGAACTAGAGGAAAGTTGTATGTTTCATCTTTGCTACACTGCACCCTGACTGGCTCCTCTCCTCCCCATGACCCTTTCTGTAAGTGGATGTCCAATTGCCTACAGTGGATGTCCAATTGCCTACAGACCCTTTCTGTAAGTGGATGTCCAATTGTCCTCACTCTTCCCTCCCCCACTCATTTACAATGATACATGATTTTTTCTTTTGATGATGCCTGATACCTGATCCCTTCGACACCTCGTGATCACACAGACTGGTGTGCTTCTTCCATGTGGGCTGTGTTGCTTCTGAGCTAGATGGCCACTTGTTTACCTTCAAGCCTTTAAGATCCCAGATGCACTATCTTTTGATAGCCGGGCACCATCAGCTTTCTTCACCACATTTGTTTATGCACCCATTTGTCTTCAGCGATCATATCGAGGTGAGCACACAATGATGATTTTTTGTTCTTTGATGCCTGATAGTTTCAATCTTTTCTCTATCACAGTATTACCTATTGGTCCAGTTGTGAAGATATTGATTTTCTTTACATTGCTTTGTAATCCATACAGAAATCCTTGCATGACTGCAATCCTTGATATCCACTTCAAGTCCTTACTTTCAGCTAGCAATGTTGTGTCATCTACATATTGCAGGTTGTTAAGAACCTTCCTCCATTCCTGATGTTGAGTTCTTTTTCATATTGTCTAGTTTCTTGGATTATTTGCTCAGCATAGATTGAGTAAGTATGATGAGCAGATGCAACTCTGATGCACATCTTTCCTGATTTGAAGTCATACATTCTCTTGTCCTATTCAAATGACTGTCTCTTGTTCCATGTATAGATTCACCATGAGCACAATGAAGTGTTCTGGAATTTCCATTCTTCTTAATATTATCCATTTTTTATTATGATCCACACAGTTGAATACCTTTCCATAGTAATCAAAACACAAATAAATGTCCTGGTATTATTTGCCTCAGTCAAGATCTGTCTCCTCTGAATCAGAATTTCTGGCAGTTCCTTTCGATGCAAATGTTATTCAGTAATCTTCATCAAAATTTTACTTGCATATGATATTAATCATATTGTTCAATAATTTCCCTATTGCATTGTGTCACCTTTTTAAGGGATGCATACAAATATGGATCTCTTCCAGTCAGTTGGCCAAGTAGCTGTCTTCCAAATTTCTCGGCATAAGTGGGAGAGTACTTCCAGTGCTTCAGCATGCTGAAACATTTCAACTGTAATCTGTCAACTTCTGGAGCCGGGTTTTGTACTAATGCTTTCAGTGCAACTTGGACTTCTCTCAGGACCCTTGGTTCTTGATCATATGCTACTTCTTGAATGGCGGAGTGTCGACTAGTTCTTTAACTATGTGCGCTTTCCATCTTCTTGTTTCTCAAGTCACTAGTTTTGACACTTAAGCACAGACTTGAGTTTTAACATTTGTTTTCATGCTTTATCCTCCTTGAGATTGCAGTGCGCCTGTGGGCAGGTTTGTAAGAATTTTTAATGCTACACAACTCTTGAATATAGTTTTGTCACATGGAATGGACTCAATAAAGAATTCTTCGAATAACATCAACTGTTTTGTTAAGTGTTGTGTGCAAGGTGCTGTTTTAGAGATATGAAGAAATAAAATATGTGATCCCTTCCCTGTGGTATATGCAGTAGAGGAGGGGAGATAAGACAGTTGTACTATTATATTATTAGATATTTTGAAATCCAGATTTCTTTTTGCAAAGGAATATTAGAATTTGACATTAGACACTTGACATTAGATATTAGACACTTGACATTAGAATTTCACCTAAGATTAATTCATTCAGCTCAGCCGAAAAATTCTGACTGACTTGATGTAAACTGTTTGTTTATATAGTAGTGTCATTGTATCAGTGGGTAAGTAAAATTCTTGCTATTCTTTGTCCTGTGTCTATATATGCCAAGACAAAATTATTGCCATTAGCACTAACTAGTCTTAATTGTTTTGTGATTATAAAAATATAGGTCATATGGATTTAGATTTTCCAGAAAATATCAGAATTATCTCACATATTTTCACAAAATGAACATGCAAAGTAAATTAATACCAATTTTATGAGTAAGTATATCTAGCAACAATTTGTGTATATGCAAATCACTTTTTAAAAAGATGTGTGCTCTGCCTTTGAGTAGTTTAGAATTTAGTAAGAGTTTACTTCAAATAGTTAAAAAAGTAGCCAAGCGAACATGACAAGCTCTATAGAACTCCGATGTGTTTCGCTGGACCGAATCATCCTCCAGAGCTGTGGTCTGACTGGCTATTCAGTCTTTTGTTGAGACTGTTTAAATCACTTAAAATTCCATAAGGTAAATATTTTGATTCTGTACACTCCTTGATTAATATGAAAGTGACTTATGCATGGTTTGTGCTAAGAGTTGTATGTGCCCCTAATAAAATGATTTAAATTTAAACAAAAGAAAAAAAGAAAGTGACTTATGAAGAAAACTCATAATCTTTCACATGACCTCAAAGTGGAATGCTCCTAATAGAACATCACCAGTGGTAGTTTCACTGGTCTTCTTCTAAGTCCTAAGCAAGTTGGAAGAGTATATTGTCTTATTCACTTTATTTATTGTTTTAACTAAGGGTGAAAATACTTGGGTAGAACTGCAGAGTGTTGTGATTGGTGAACACTTTAATAAGAGATCCAAATAAAGATAACATCTTTCAGAAAAAAGACACTGTTGGTGCTTGACTGTTGTGTAAGACATTTATTTAGTCTTGTCAGTTAATCTTCGTTAAGACCTGAAGTTACTAGCTTGCAACTCTCTCTATAGTATGAACCACTTTCTGTAAAGGTCTCGTGGGTGCTTTCCTAAATCCACTGCAAGGTTTGGTCACTGCAAGGTCAGCAATTAGAAGCCACCAGCCTCTCCAGGGAACCTTTCTACTTCCACTGAGAGTTACAGTCTCCGAAACCCACCACGCCAGTCCTGCTCTGTCACTGTGAGTTGAAAGCAACTCAGTCTCAGTGAGTTTCTGTGTGTGTGTGTGTGTGTGTGTGTGAACCTTACCTTTGATTGTTATATTTTTCTTTAAAAGGTACAGTTTATGAATGTAGATTAAGTTATAGAACGCCCTTCTTTATTAGCATTCTTCAAATGATACTCTGAGTCAAATACTACGTCACATTTTGTTTCCTTTTCCTTAAAGGAAGATATTTTCCCCAGTAGTATTGTTTGCTTTATTTTAATCCTAACGTATAGTCTCTAGTAATTTAAACTTTTGGTTCATACTTAATACTTGTTCTCCTCTGGAAGTTTGACAAAGAACTATTATGGCTCCTTATAAATTCAATACAAAGAAAATTATTTTGTCATAATTACTGTTACAACAGAAACTTCTTAAACTATTTTCAACTATTCTCCAGCTGTTGGTATTTTCATCGTAGCAATAATTTGTATAGTAAGGTTTCTGTTTAGCAAAAGAATGTGGTTAGTAGGCCAATAGAATTTTCTGGAATTTGATTCACCTAAATAAAGAAAACATGTAATTCACAATCAGAGCAGGATTAAATGACTAATGGATCAGGAAGTTTCATTGTTATTTTACACTTAATGATGTACTGTTTTAGTTATTTTAAATATTATTCTTTTTTTAACATTACACTTTTTCTCTGCCAGATAATAAAGATCTTACCTTCTTTTTTACTTCCGTCCTTGCCTTTTTTCCCTCCAAGATTAATTTATTTGGCAGAAAACATTTTCCTTCCTTTATTTCTAACTAACCCCATATCTTAATGCTTCATACCTGATGGAAATTCGTTGAATGTTTAGTGAGTGACTTAAGTCATTTGCTAAATAATTTAGTATAATTAAGGATCACTAAAGCTTTTTATAATATTATCTAATGGATAATGAAATGAAATTAGGAGTTAAAAGACTAAGTCCTTAAATTTAGTTTGATATCAACTCAGTGATTTTAATCTTACTGCCCTTTTATTTTCTTATCTTTAAGTTTTCTTTTATGTCTGTTTCAGCATAATGTGAAGGTAACACAGATAATTATTAGAATGTGCTGTAAACAATTAAAAGGACTTTATAAGTATAGATGGTTGGAGAGGGTTGTATGGCAAAGTTTTAGTGATTAAATGAGATGATGAACAAGGCCCTCAGCTTTAGATAGGTGGTGGAAAAATTCAATTATTTTTTAATTTCACTTTTCTGCAAACTTTTGGAAACCACCTCATATGTAAAATGATTGGTGCTGAGTGAACACTCAAATGAGGGTCACTGCTATTAATTTTATTTAACATATATGTATTTAAATATTTATATTATTTTTTATTTCACAGGAGCCTTGGTGGTGCTGTCAGGTAACAACAGGTTGAAGGTTCAAACCCACCAACTGCTCCACAGGAGAAAAGTGAGGCTTTCTGCTCCCCAAAAGATTTATAATCTTGGAAACCCAATATAGGGGGCTGTGAGTTAGAATTGATCCAATTATGGTATTGATTTTGGATTTGTGTGATATTTCACATTTAAAACTTTAATAACATGATAATTTGTCCACCTATTTTTTTATATTTCTTTTTTTTCTGTGTTACTTATTACTGTTGCACCACAAAGGATTATCAATGGCTATTTTTAAAAACATTTTTATTTGCATCTAATCCACATATCATGCAATTCAATAGTTCAATCATTCAATAATTTCAAGAAGAATTGTGCAATCATTACTACAATCAATTTTTGAACATTTCCCCACACATGGTTAAATCACCTTTAAAATGAGTTGTGTAATCACAATCAGTTCTAGGGCTCCCTCCCCCACTTAATTGTTTGCTCCCCAAATCCCCTCACCCTCTCTAATTTCCAACCTCACCCCTACATCCCCTATAAATCCTTGCATCAGTTATTATCTCTATGTATCCACTCCTGTGCTTCACAAACTGGAAAATCCAATAGAAACAATAAAAACAAAATAGAAATAAAGTGGTAAGGATAAAATAATAATAATATAAAGATACAAATACAAATAATGTGTAAGAAAGAAAAGACCAAAAAAAGAAAAAAAGAAAGAAAAAACCACCCTCAATATTTAAAAGGCTGAGGAAGAGACTTTCGTCATAGAACATGCAAGAGAAACTTGCACCTAGAACAATTTCAGGTTAGGTCAATAAGGTCAGCTGACCAAGTATCAAGTACAACCTAGTATAATCAAGATTACAATGATCTCTGTCTGATAGTAAGGCTGTTCGAGGCCCTTGCCTGTTGCTAGTGGGGTTTGTCAGTGGCTTAATCTAATTAGAGACTCTGCAGATGGGCTTTGGGCCCCCACTGCCGTTCATAGCCTTCTACAAATTAGGCATTTGCAATTTGGGCTCTGATACCTTTCCCTTTGCTATATTTGAATTTTGTTACTGTCATCTTTGGATCACACACACTGGTGTGCTTCTTCCATGTGGGCTTAATTGACCCCTTGCTTCGATGGCTTCTTGTTTGAATACTAGCCTTTAAGACCCCAGACACTATTCTGATTGATAGCCAGGCACCATCTGCTTTCCTTACCACACTTTGCTGTCACATCCTTATCTTCAGTGATCATTTCATGAAGATGAGTGTCAAACCGGGCCATGTTCTCAGAACTAACTGTTCTTGGATTGGGGCTAGAGTCAAGTAGGAGCCCAGAATCCATCTGCATATCCATGCGATATGCACAACTCAGGTTTCCTTTGGCGACCATAATATGACAAAATCGGAACCCCTCAATGGCTGATTTTTTGGCAGTTGATCACCAGGTCTTTCTTCTGCGACACCTCTGGGTTAAACCTTCAACTTTTCAGTATCACTTACACTAACCCAGGATTAGCAACTAAAAATGTTAACTACTTGTATTATTCAGGTACCTCACCTTAACTGTTGCTATTGTTGTGAGGTGCCATTTATTGAGTTAGTCCCAGGTGGCAACCATGTGTACAACAGAACGAAACACTGCCTGGTCCTGTGCCATCCTCACAGTTGTTATGCTTGAGTCCATTGTGACAGCTGTTGTGTCAAACCATCTTTTCTAGAGTCTTGCCCTTTTTGCCCACTCCCCTACGTTACCCAACATGAGGTTCTTTTCCAGGTCTCTTTTGATAACATGTCCAAAGTACTTGAGACAAAAATCATCTTAAAAAAATTTTTTTTTCTTCATCCCGGCTTCTATGGCACATTCTGGCTGTATTTCTTCCAAGATATTCATTCATTCACCCACTGCCATGGAGTTGATTCTGACTCAGTGTCGTTATAGGACGGAGTGGGACTTCTGTGGGTTTCTGAGACCATTGTTCTTACTGGGAGTAGAAAATTCTGTCTTTCTTCCACAGTGCTGGTGGTTCTGAGCAGCTGACCTTGTGGTTAGAAGTCTAACCTCTATCCTACTACGCCACTAGGGTTCCCTCTTCCAAGACAGATTCCTTAAATCTGGGTTGTTTATTCTCTCCACTGTTACTTATAGGAGCCTAGGTGGCATTGTGGGTTAGGTGTTCGCCTTCTAACTCCAGGGTCAGAGGCTCATAGTGATGCTATGAGTTGGAATTGTCTCAGGCGTCAGTGGGTTTGGTTCGAGTTTAGGATTTGTCCTTTGGAAAATTTTTGCAGGAACATAGCTAACATTTATAGTGATTAATTAAAAAGAAAGAAAAATGTCAAACAATTATTTGATAGTTATAGTATTAAATATTTTGAGTGACAATAATGTAAATGATTAAATATTTAATAATAGAATAAAAAGATATTTGGTCACTTGAGTAGTAGTATTTGTTTTGAATTACGCTCATGTAATATGATTAATTCTATTTTATTCTGTTAATTAAGTAAAACATATATTACTCTCTTAAGAAACAGATACTATACTCACAAGGTAAAGGTAGCCAGTTGAAGACCATAAGTTCAAAAATAAATTTTAACAGTTTAAATCTCACACAGTTAATTGTATTATTCTAATTTATTACATTATTATGGCTTTCTTCAGATTTTTTTCTCAAACTTTTATTCGTTATTTTCCCTGCCCCCTTCAAATGCTATTACAGTGATTAGAAGCCATTCTTTAAACCTCAAAGATAATTCAGGCTTTTGCAATTCTTTATTATGTAAATGGAAGTTACTTTTCAAATAATTTCATTCCTCCTAAAGGATAAATATTCATGTGTATATTTTTTATGTAATCAATTTAAGGTATTTTTTATTTTCCTTCCAGAAACCTTTTCAAAAATGTTAGAAAGGGGTAGAAAAACAATTGTAACTTTTGTTTCACTTGGTGAGCAAGTCAGGAACTGTTTGTGCATAACAATCCGACATTAGCTTCAGTTTTCTGGCTGTGTTTTCACGTGAGCCAGAAAAATGTCTGGCTCCCGATTCTTGCACATTATGTTTGTATTAGTTGGTTGGCTTTCCGATTCAGCACACTTTACTTTCATTCTTTTGGTCATTAATCTGTTCATTTTGGAAGGATAGGCAATTAAAAAAGTTTTGAAAAGGTTTTTTTTTGTGTGTGTGTGTGTGTATGTGAGTGTGGTATTAGGTTGGAGCATCTACAAAACTAATAAAAATTCTTATCCAAACCCTCAAGATACAGCTGGTGTTATGCATGTTTTGAAGGCAGGAAATCATACAATCCTATTTTAAGAAATTAAATTTATTTTAAAGTCATATGAATTTCTTCCCTCTTCTTTAAAGTATGTGATCAGCAGGAGAATTTTTACAGCATCTGTTTACAGAAAAATAGTCTTAAATTGATTGTGGTAGAGATTGTATGATTCTTCTTGATATGCCTGAACTATTGAATTGTATGATATGTGAATGAAGTGGCAATAAAGCTGTTTAAAAGAAAAAGAAAATTAGCCGTCTAGTAGATTAAGATTTAAGTAACATGGCCACTGGAGACTAGCTCTCTAGAACTTAATTTGGAGTTAACTTATGCTTCCTCCTACTTATCTAACCTTTTAGAACGGTATTCATTTCACACTTGTTTTGTTGTTGTTGTTCCTTCTATAGATGAATGTAATCTCCCAGCCAAATGATTGCTGCCCGTCCTCAGCTTAGTGTCGTCAATGAAGATCGTTGACAGTGTGGGTTTCCTTAGTGTAGGTCACTGCTTGAATTCTGGTTCTTCAAACTCATTGCCAAGATTTTGCTGACAGTCGTGTTAGTACTTTACTGCTTGTGTGAGGATTTCTTTCTTTCTACTCAAAACCAACCTAACAAATAATCAAGTAAAACAAAGCCAAAAGTCCTTCCTACGTCCTAAAATGTTTATCCTTAGTTCTTTTTGTTTCCATTACTAAATTGTCACTACGTGCTTTCACAAATTACCGGAGACCTCCTGTCTTCTAGAAATGATGCCTGCTGTGCTCTTCCTCGTGCCATCCACGCTGTTCTTCAATGGCTTTGGGCACAGATGTGAAGAAGACCCAGAACGCATGGGAGACAGCAAGTCAAGTCCATAAATCAAAATTTCCTTGGCACCCAAGCTAGGTATTATTTCAAACAAAATAAACAAAGACAACTTCACTTTGGGACTAGACTTACTTGGTTGGTATTCTCTTCTATTTCCCACCACTGAACAGTCCTCTTCTGTTTTTATTTTTAGTGGTATTTCCGCTTAATTACATACTAATTTTCTCCATAAGTGTTTTATTTTTTTTCACAAAGAAGACATCGATATTACCTTCATATGTAAATAAGTTTTCAATTTTTCCTTCCCTGTAGAAATCTTGCACCATGAATGAATGCTGTTCTCAGTGTGAGGGAAGGAATTCTGTATCACTGAAGAGCTTATGCTTATTCTGGCTCAGTCAGTATAGAAAGTGGGTCTGCACAGGGCTCAGAGAAAGATGCTCTTGGTTAATCAGTAACTATGGGTTAAAGTAGTTTTATTGTTATTCTTACATGCTTTCTGAAAGAGTTTGGTTTGCAAAGAGATGAATGGAGCAGTGGACTTTCTTCCATTTTATTTTGGATCTCCTTCTTCAGTCAGATCCATTTCCATGTAATTTTCCTTAGAGGTTAGAAATCTCAGGCTTCCATTGCTCAGTCTCGTTTCACCTGGCATTCTCTCAACTTCCTTACTCTCATTTCTGTTCTTGCCACACAGATCTTTTACACTTGCATAGTTTTAGATATTACCTTTAGCCATCTCTGGTACCAACATTTCCTCTCAGCACCAGATTTATGAATTAAGTTGTGTATCAGACATTTCCACTTAGATGGCATACAAGCACATTTAGCAAAACACAAACCCACTCAAACTAATATTTTTCTTATATTTCCCATCTCAGTTCTGTGGTACCTTGTCAAGGAGCCAACAATGTTGGAATTACTTCCCTCAATCATATATTAGGTAATGTTTTTCCCCCCTAACATTTCTCAAACCGGTTCCTACCATATCAGTATTAGTAGTGTTCAGAGTCTAATGAAATGATCCATAAAAACTACAAAGATGAACATAACACTTCTCCTTAGAAACCATTCCATTACACACCATTACCAGTAGGAAAAAAATCTTATTACTGAATACAATGATCAGGCTCCTTTCACTGAATTCAAGAGCTACCTGCTTTCTGTCTTCCTGACACTTATTTTAACAATATGGTACTACATAAAATTCCCAGGAATTACTATGCTGTTTTCATGTCTCTTTCTCTCTATATATAGATAGATAAATATATATGACATACATATGTAGATTTCCAGTTACCCCTACCCTCTGGCATCCTTTTCTTGCCTGGTTAATTCCTTTTCTGTTCATCTTTAAAGACTGATGGGGAAAAATAAATTAAAAAATAAAAATTCTGCTTGGTTATTTCTATGCAATCTTACTGGCTGGTCATGTGACCTTGTCTCCTTTGAATTTGATTTCCCATTACAGACATTGATGAATGGTGACACAGCATTTAATTTGTTTATCTATCATTATCATTCACTAGAGAATGAGCTCTTTGAGGGCAAGAGCCAAATTGTAGTTGGCTTTGTGACAGAGAGTATTGTAAAAAATATCAATTAGAATGAATGTTTCTCAGCATGATGTAAAACAAGTTGTATGTGTTGATCTGAAGGGTGGTGGGGGAGAAAATCCAACTATGCCCAATACAAGAGCTCATTATACGTTTCTTAGCGCTTCGTGAGAGAAGGCAACTCAGGCAGTAGCTTAAATGTGAACTTTTTCTGTTCTTACTCTCTTCGTTCGTGGTGAAGAAGTGAGCCTCAGCTTTGAGTATTTTCTGTGTTCTTTGTGGGCTGTCAGCTTGGACAGTTAGGGGCATGACGGATCATGTTGGGGGTCATTGTGGAACGGTAAGCTATATATATAGCAGGTGTGCTTCACAGTGCATGCTGACAACAGAATGAAAAGGTAGTTAAGTGATTCCAGCTCCAGAGCAACCTCAAACTAGTCATTTCCCAGAAGCCTCAGACTGTCCATGTTCCTGGGAAGGTCGGCAATAGGAAGAGAGAAAGTTGCTCCCACCAAGTTAGTTGTTTCTACATTTCTGCACTTCATGAGGTTAACTCTTTCACGAAAAATGGAAAAGACAACAGAATTTTAAGCAAATTGAAGAAAACATATTAATGTTAATCTCTGTTTCCACTTATGCTTGTAGAATTTGACTCATTCCCTGTATATTTCTGAGAGAAGAATTTCCCTAGAATTCACGGGAGCTTAGAACTTGAGGGAAACCCCTCAAGGATGATTTCGTTTTGTTGGCATCAAAATGGGGGGCCCTGGTAGTGCTGTGATTAAAGCATTTGGTTGCTAACTGAAAAGTCACCAGGTTGAGCCCACTAGCAGCTCTGTGGGAGAAAGGTGTGGCAGTCAGCTCCTATAATATTTATAACCTTGGAAACCACCCTATGGGGGCAGTTCTACTCTGTCCCATAGAGCTGCTATGAGTTGGAATAGACTCACTGGCAATGGAATGGGTTTAATGGGGTTCTATGCAATAAAAATTTCTGCAATGATATACATGTTCCATCTGTACTTATATCTAGTGTGGTAGCTACATGTGATGATTGAACATTTGAAATATGACTAGTGTGACTGAGAAACTGAATGTGTAATTTTACAAAATATTAATTGACTTGAATGTAGTGGCCAAGGATCCCTGGTGGCACCATGGTTAAACACTTGACTGCTAACCAAACAAGATCAGTGATTGGAGCCCACCAGCTGCTTTGCAGAAGAAAGAAGTGGCAACCTTCTCCCATAGGACTACAGTCTTGGAAACCCAGTGAAGCCGTTCCACTCTATAGGGCTGTGTTGAGTTGGAATCGACTCAATGGCAGTGGGTTTTGGTTTGGCTAGTGGTTCCTAATGTTGGACACTATAGAGTTAGACTATGTATTATTACCAGTAAAGTTTTTTTAATAGAATGTTTAATTCTATGGGTATCAGGAAAGTATTATTCATAATCAGATGGCACATAATATGGATGGCTGATTTTGTCCTCCCGCTAAGGAGATAATAAATTTTTGTATCAAGATACCTTTATGGCTTTATGAAATCTAGTATATTTAATATTTTGACAAGAAGCAGGCATTTTATAAGGATATGTGCTATATTGCGGTTGGAGTCCCTAGGTGACACAAAGGGTTAAACCCCAGGTTGCAGACCAAAAGGTTGGCAGTTAATTCCACCCAGAGGTGCCTTAGAAGAAAGGCCTGGGACTCTTCCAAATATCATTCGTTAAAAGACCCACATATGTCAGAGAAATGCACAGTTCTACTTTGATAAACATGGAGGCTTTATCAGTCAACCCCTTGGCAACTGGCTTGGTTGTGGTTTTATAGGAATCTATATTTGAGGATACAGAAAAGGCGATGAACAGTGCTTACTCTGTATTAAGAATTTGATTAAAGTAAAATCGACTTTAATTTGTAAAAAAATTTCATGATCTTTGCTGAGAGTCAAAATTGGAAGACATAGTTAGCATTTCTGGAAAACTAAAATTTGTACTTTTGCATATTAATAACTATCTAAGAATTCTCCAATGTGAGGATGTAACCAAACACTTTTGTTAAACTGAAGTCTGTGCGTTGGGTTTGAAGGTAGAGGGAGGGAACTGAAGGTGCCAAGGAGAGGCAATTCAAGGGGAAGGGTAAAGGAGGGGGTGAAGTAAATATAACTCATTAGGTTTGGGAACTCTGAAACAACCTATTATGTGTGTACATTTTTCTAATGACTTTCTATTGTGATCCCAATTAATTTAGAGTCCTGAGAAGATGGATATTAGCAAGTGGTAAGAAAGCAAAGAAAAATTTCTGGAAAGTTGTTAAACAGAAAGAAAAGAGATTGATGGATAGCCTGAATAATCCATAATTAATTAGAAGTGTGGACTAACCCCGCTTTATGATTCTGTTGGACAGGAATTAAAATCACCTCTAATCGTCATCCGTTTTCTGATTCTACTAGCCTTTATCATCTTATTTTGTGGAAGATTTTTGTGAATTAAATTATATGTATTTTCCATATAACATTTTTATGTTTCTTTGTTGTTGCCTAAATACATTTTTCTCTCTGAAAGCCACTATCACCCTTATCTGCAGTATCCTCTAGAAGGTTACCACAGAGCCATAGTCAGTTATTGTGAATTTTTCATAAGCCATAGAGGTGATATTCCACCAGTCTAAAAACAAACTAGCCATTAAAAACAGTAGGCATATATTATTTCAGAGTAAGTACAAACTGATCCAAGTCTTCATTTTTAATTAAAGTAACGCACATGTAAGATTTGCTTAACTTTTTCCTTCAGTCATTGTGAATTTTCAGTGATGTGTTTGCACCTCTGGGCAGGCAGGTTCTATTTAGATTGTCAAGTGGAAAGCCCAAATAAAACGGCTCAAGATATTCTTGGCACAGTTAAAAGCATGAAGTGCCAGAAAATTTCATGAGAAAAAGACAACCTGTTTTCTCAAGGTTTCTAGTCCAACTAGGGAAATTCATGAACGAGAAGATTTTTAATTTCTGGTTTTAGCCTTTCTGGTGGCACAAGAGTTAAGCACTTGGGCACGAACCAAAATGTTGCAGGTTTGAACCCACCAAGTGGATCCTGGGACATGGAACTGGCACTCTGCTACGATAAAGATGACAGATGACCCTATAGTACAGTTCTTCTCAGCTGGTCACTATGGGACTCAAATGGATTTGTAGTGCCTAACAACATCAACATGTGGAAGAGAAACAAAAGAACAGGTTAAGTGACAGAAATCAGGGTTATAAAGGGGTGTTGCTACTTGCTTCTTCACTTGATAGAAAAGAAAGATAAAGTGTGTGAATGTGTACACAAGCACAGGCAGGGATGGATTACCCAATGAACAAGGTAAGCATGTGCTTAGGGAATCAACAGAACAGGGGCAGTCCTTGTCCAAAACGAAGACTCCTAGATGCCAAGCAGACAGAACACAAGGAAAGCTGCATACCACAGGAGAAGGGAACTGGCAGGCCATTAGATGAAAACCGTTCTAGGTCCAGCCCTTGAGACTCGTCTGGCCAGAAATAAAGTCCGTGAAGGGTCACAGGAGCTGTTTAAGCCATGAGACCCCACTTCAACACCTTTATTGACTTCTATCTTCTATGGACCCTACTGTGCAGTTGAAAACTCCTTATTTCAGTGGGTCTTATGGGAGTACACTATTTCTTTCTAATAAACCCAAGGTGGGGATGGGCTGTTGAGGCTAACACTTACTGCACTTACCAATATGCGGTTGGATTCAGCTAGAGTAGATACTGGTTAAGGACAGAGAATACAGCTAGCTAACAGGTCTCTGATCATTTTTGAGAGACCTGTTTTGAGTTCTTGGGTGAACAGAGGAGCAGGCACGACAGATTAGTGTGCAGGGCCCTCCCAGACATTTATCCGACCCGGAGCACAGCTAGAATGTAGGCTTGCAGGGACTCTTGGCCATCAAAAAGGAGTAGTGGGTACTGATTTGCTTTGTGCTTCTGATTTTAAAACTGGTTTGATGAATATACTCTCTTCCATTGAGTCAATTCTGACCCCTAGAAACCCTTCAGTAGAGACTTAATAGACCAGGGTCGAACTGCCTCTGTGGGTTTCTGAAGCTGTAAATCTTGATGAGACTAGAAAGCTCCGTCTTTCCTCCTTGAAGGAGCTGGTGGTATTGAATTGCTAACCTTGTGGTTAGCAGGCCAATGTATAACCTGCTATGCCACCAGGGCTCTTAATTAATATAAAGTACTTAAAATCCTAATTGCTGCATTTTTCTTCTTTTCCTCTGTTTTTCTTTTTTTATTGGCATATAATTCACACATACAATTCAGTAACATCAACAAGATTGTGCAGCCATCACCAAAATCAGTTTTAGAGTATTTTCTTCTTGTAGTTATTATCATCGGCATCTTATTTATCTTCCCTTTCAAATAAGGATTTCAAATGAAAATTTATTTACACAGATAATACAGAGAAATCTGCAAATATCTTGAATCAACATCTAATTTATTTAGAGCAGGCATTCTTTTTATCTGTTGTCATAAGTTAATTGGCTTTTCACCTTTCATAGGCAAATTTTTGTTCCTTTTCAGCCAGGGCTGAATTTTAAAAGATGTAAAATTTATATAGAGTTATAATTTTAGAAGAATCCTCTGTTTCATCATTAAAACTTTATACAAAAATATTAATTTGAGAAATAAAATTTGCTTGTAAGTTTTTCGTTTCCATATAGTCAATGATTTTTAATTTCCATTTTCCTTTTCCCTCTGTCTCCTTAGTTTTTATTCTCTTTCTTCCAAATAAAACATTGTGTGCCTACTATTTGCTAAGCTCTTTGCTCAACACAGTTTACAGATAATAAGATGGAGGTCTGGAGAAGTTACGTAGCTTGCCTAAGGTTGTACAGAGTATGAGCGAATGAGTTGTATTTTACATCTATATACGTGACTGTAAAGCATCTCTCTCCAGCATGCCTTGTTTAATCTCTTCCTAGGTACGCGATCAGGAGAGACCAATCCCTGGAGAAGGTTATTATTGTTGGTGAAGAAGATGAGAAAGAGAAGACCCTCCATGAGAAGGAGGATGGACACATGGCTGCAGCAATGGGCCCCAGCATTAGCATTGTGAGGCTGGCCCCGGACGAAGTAGTGTTGCTAGGAGCCGGAACCAACTTGATGGCACCTGAAACAACAGACATTTTTTGGAGTCCCTGAGTATTGCAAATGGTTAATGCACGTGGTTCCTAACCGGAAGATTGGGGTTCTCCTCTACCTTGGAATAAATGGCAGACCTACTTCTGATGAATCACCCATGGAAAACTCTATGAAGCATAGTTCTGTTTGGACACATAGGAGATCTCCATAAATCAGTCGACTCGGAGGGCAACTGATTAGACACTCTTTCACTCCATCCTCACTTCCCACTGCTCTCACCAATCTTTCATCTCCAGTAGCACTCTTCCGCTGTGAATTTCCTTTCTTCCTCTTTCCCTTTCTCCCCAAATCAGTGTTACTGTTTTCTAGCAAGAAAGTAGAAGTAAGTATTAAAATCTTTGTGCATTTTTGATGATACTGCTAAAAATTATTTACATATCCTGGACCAGCAGTTCTCCTTCTGGACTTTTATTTTTAATAATTCATTAAACTTAGATGAACTTAGAAAACATGCTGTATGAAATACATAAGTCATAAAAGGATAAAGATGAGGGGACTTCAAAAAGTTCCTGGGGAAATTCGATAATTTAAAAATTCCATTTTCCATGAAGTTTTTGAAACCTGCTCATATTACATGATCCCACTTATGTGAAATATCCCAAAGAGGCAAGTGTTTATAGCGACCAATGTTTACCATGGGTGCCTGGGGCAAGCAGGGGGAAGGGGACAGGGAGGATTAATAAGACTTGGAGAATACTGATCGATTAAAGGAGTAGAGAATTTTGGAAACTTAATGGTGATGGTTGAACATAATTTCATATTGTATATATGAATGGTATTGAAATGGCAAAAATGTTGTTATAGGTTTTCTATAATAAAAAAGAAAGAATTCATCAGAGATGCCAAAGTTAATATGCAAGGAAAAATATCCTCACATTAGTTGTATTAAAAACTTAGAATAACTTTTAATACCCAACAGTAGGATTAAACAAAAATGAGATAAATCATAGAAGATACAAGAGGCGCTTCTCTTTACGAGTTGCAAGCTGGCGGGGTGTGCGGTCGTCCGGTGTGGAAATGACCAGCGCTGGCAGCGAGGTCCCCTGTTGACCAGGACAGGTTCATTTGCATCTACCCCTCTTATCTGAATAACAAGAAGACCCTCACGGAGGGGCGGAGCATCCCCTGCAACCAGGCTGTTGAAAATCCAACAGCTTCAGAGATTCAAGATGTATGCTTAGCAGTTGGACTTAATGCATCTCTTGAGAAAAATAAAATGTACTCTAGAGAGTGGAATCGTGATGCTCAGTACAGCTGCAGAGTCCGGGTCCAGCTGAAACAAGAAGATGGCAGCCTCTGTTTGGGACAGTTTCCATCATGTAAGTCGGTAATGTTGTATGCAGCCGAAATGATACCTAAGCTAAAAACAAGGACACAAAAAACAGGTGGGACTGACCAGAGTCTTCAGCAAGGAGAAGGAAGTAAAAAAGGAAAAGTCAAGAAGAAGAAATGATCTGGGGTGAGAATCAAGTCTGTGGTACTCCGGTAAGACGCATGAATGGAGGCCTCCCTTGTCTACCTGAGAGAAGCCTAAGAAACTTGTTTGCATCTGGAAGGAACTGTGACTTTTTAAAAAAAATCATTTTATTAGGGGCTCATACAACTCTTATCACAATCCATACATACATCAATTATGTAAAGCGCATTTGTACATTCATTGCCCTCATCATTCTCAAAACATTTCCTCTCCACTTAAGCCCCTGTCATTAGGTCCTC
>NW_022103896.1:39937559-39938977 GCF_000313985.2 Echinops telfairi | reverse complement strand
CTGATATTTAATTATTGCTACTTTCAGTCAATTTATGTAGCGTCTGCTACATTCCAACCATCCTGCTGAAAGCTAGTGATACAAAGAGGAGTATGACACAACTGCTACCCTATAGGAGATCTCCATTGGGTGAGAGATTTAGATATTAAATATATACATAATGCATTTAGTAAAGCAGAGAGAAACAGAGGAAGGGCAGCGAGGTCTTCCTGGGAGTTACATTGAACAACTTGTGAGGTGGACAGGAAGTCTTTACAGGTGGAAGTCCCAGACACTAACAAGTAGTGCTATCTGTCAGAAGTAAAGGAGTGAAGAGTCCAATACTAGAGTTAACAAAGTAGAGTTGAGGAGGTGGTCAGATAGTGCTATAAGTTAATTTGCTGAATATATTCTTTCTTAAAGTACAAGTGTCTTCACCCTAAACGTCCTTCAACATCAGTCAGTTCTGGGAGAAACAATCAATTTTTTATTTTATTTTATTTTTTTCCCATCAATTTTCTTAATGTCACTAGTCTCTTCTCTGGGACCACCTTTTTCAGTCTTTGTGTTCCTTTTGAGTCTCAGTAACTAGAGTGAAAAAGGGGAAGGCATGTAGGTAATTCATTTAGGTAATTACTATAGCTTTAAGCCAAGTACTTTGCCCTGCCCAAATAATTACAATTACATACGTAAATAAAGACAGAACCTGTCTCCTAGCACCACCTGCAGGGGATAAAGAAGGCTGCAACAGGATTCAGTACTGCTCTGCCAGAAGACTTTCAATCCAACATTCCTTTATTGAGCATCTAGAATTAAAGGACTTAATTCTAGTAGCTGTGGAGAACACAAAGGTAAATCAGAAATCATTCACTCATCTGCTAAGGAACACTCTTAGGACTTGGGGATTTTTGTGGTGCTCTGAGTAGTTTAGAAGGGCCGATTACATCTAAATGAATTCGGTTTCTTTTGTGTAGATTCAATGCAAGAAGAAACCAGTGCGTTCGTTGCCTTTTACATTCTCCACTGATGGAAGCTATGAACAAAGGTGAAGTATGTTTTTTAGGCTTCCAGTGTGGGAAGCTTGTAACATGATGAGAAAGGTCAGTGTTGCATAAAATTGTACATGGGCCAGTGAAGGTTGCTGTTCCTAATTTAAGGCTAGCCTCAGACAACTGCCTCATGAGATGGCTCTGGGCTCGCCATCAGAGGGGTCAGATGGGAAAAGCTATATGACTTAGAATAAATCCAAAAGAACCTGTTTGAAATAACCTCCAAGTGTGTAGTAATAAGAACTTTTCCATTTCCTTATCAAATCTTGATGTAGAATCTAAGAAGAATGAAGCTTCTGAAGTTCATAGCCTTACTGTCTTAAAAACAAGTGCTGGCTTCTAGTTAAAAAAGGAAGAAAAAGGAGTGGAGGTGGGTGGGGGGAAATCATA
>NW_022103896.1:39927055-39936815 GCF_000313985.2 Echinops telfairi | reverse complement strand
TTCATTGTTTTTCTTTGTCTAGGTATAGAGTCTTCCTATAGACACAGGCAGGATGTTTAGCCGTGGCACCCACAGTCACAGGCAAATGTTCACCGAATTTGGGAAAGTTCGATTCAGATGTTTCCAGTCTTTTTCACCAGTGAGTTGAGCTGCCTATTGTAGACTAAGGTCTAAACCAACACTCCAATTATACCTCTTGCCATTTCTGAGACTATAAGTATTTATGGGAATAGAAAGCCTTATCTCTCTCTCATGGCTGGCTGGTGGCTTCAAACTGCTGACCTTGCAGTGAGCCCTGCCCGATGCATAACCGACTACATCACTAGGACTTCTCATGATACAGACTAGTAAGTAGAATAATAGAGATAACAGAGAAAACTTTGGGATCATGTGTCCAATATTTCTCATGGTGTGGGCCCTGGAGCTGTAGAAGAAGTTTTTGCTTATAACAATTACAGGCTTCATGCTCTGCAACAAATTTAATTAACTTGAATCTTTAAGGGTGGAATTCAAAATCCTACATTTTAAATAAATCCTTTCATTGATATTTATATCTGGGTTTGAGAATCACTTATCTAGTCAAATTCCTTTATATGAGCCCAAACTCACTGCCATCAAGTCTATTTTGACTCCTAGCTACTCGTAGGACCAGTAAGAACTGCCCCTTTGGATTTCTAGATCTTTATGGAAGTAGATGGCCTCGTGTTTCTCCTGAGGAGTGACTGGTGAGTTCAAACCACTGACCTTGTGGCTGGCAGCTCAGTGCATAGCACTGAGAAGATAACATCAGGTAAATCAAGTAATTTGACCAAGGTGACACAGCCAGTCAGTAGCAGAAGCAGGACACAGACACAACTTTTCTGACTTCCAGGTTACAATTTTTACAACCTGGGACAAAACAGGTTGTTTGTATTGACTTGTAAATTCTACCATGGACCTCAGTAAAAAAAGGAATTGTTTGATTCTTTGCTCCTTGATGTTTTCCAAAGATTTAAAACAAATAATTTGCATCCTAAGATGCCCTGGCGGTGTAGTTGGTTGTGCATTGAGCTGCTAATTGCAAGGTCAGCAGTTTGAATCTACCAGCTGCTTTCCAGGAGAAAGATGAGACTGCCTGATCCCTAAAAGATATACAGCCTCAGAAACCCAAAGGGGACAGTTCTACTGTAACTCTTCTAGAAGTCTGATTCCACTCGATGGCAGTGAGTTTGTTTTTAGTACTTGCTAAGTAAGCTGTTGCCTTGACACTTAGGAAACATCAAGTGCAGAAAGAGGCGTGTGGACAAAGGTAGGTTGTGATCTTGTTACTGCTCTACTCTTCACAATCAGATGTGCAAGGTCATTTACCAGCAAGAACATAGGCTCATTTTGCTCGAACCAAAATGACAACAGTAAGAAATAAATGGAAAACCCTACTACTAGTGTTAATCAAGACTATCCCACCCTCTATAACAACATACCATATGGCATTTCCCTACCTTGTTCAGTATTTAACCTAACAATTTATTGCTAGGCGTTTTGGCAGCAAGCTGTGAAAGTTGAAGTGGAATCTGATTGAGGTGAGTTAATTAATGTGGTGGCAGCTTGGAATGTTGTCCAGCTGCCAGTGAGAATTATGTTTGTTTGCCTTTGGCCCAAGTGTGAAATGGCTGGCTGTTGATTTCAGAAGTGTGAGTGTACATTTTTATATCTCACACGAATGAATACATTTTTTTGTATCCTATACATTTGGGGAAATGCTAAAATTTATTGGGTAATGTTATTTACCACTTGTGTGGCAGAAACAGAAAGGGAGACTTTTGCCCCAGAAGTTGACTTTGCATCAATAGAAAAAGTAAAAGCAGGTGGCATATAAATCTATGAGCAGGTAAAGAAGCCATCTGAAAGGAGCTTGTCTGGACTACTGTTTGAAAGAATAATTTTTTTTTAAAGGAGGTAAGCAAAGATTAGGGACTCAGAAATGAGTAAGTCTTGCAATGATGAAAGGATTCTGAAAGTTTAGTAGCAAGTTTAGTTTTAAATGTCCATCAAAAGGAATGACTTTCGGGTTTACCATTGATCCATATTGAGAATTTTTATTTTCTTTTCCCTAAACTTAACCCTTTCTTGAGTATATCACTTTACGACACAATCTTCTGTCCTATCAAAAACTGGCAGTAGTGGTCCCTCGTGGTGTGTTTTTGATGTCAAAGGTTCTATATGGCTTTGACCTGTTGCTACTGATAAGGTAGGGATTTCTCTACTCAGACGGTCAATAACTGACAATAAACCAACAGAGTTCAAAGCTGATCTGAAGGGTGACAGGCATTATTGTTCCCCTATTATTTTTTTGAAGGTAAAATACAACTAAGATAAAACTTTCTTGTCAAAAGTTTACTTTAGAAGATTAAGGAAATGGACATCTTGCACACAAGGTTTAGATACAAAATTCTTTCTTTTATCCCACTATTTAAAGACATTAGAAACACACAAAACAGAACAAAAATCAAAAAAAGGACAGGCAAGCAATATAAGAGCAAATGATAAGAAGAGTTTGCAAACTCGACAAAAACAAAGATTAAAATCTTTTTGATGATAAAAAATGTTCTCTTAAATTTTGACATTGTCAAAAACAAAAAAACGAAACAAAAAAACCCCAACTGAGCCCCCCAGTAAAATTATTAAAAAAAAAAAAGAAAGAAAGAAACCCTTAAATGAAACAAAAAAAAAATTTTTTTTTGACATTGTCACTTTAAGAGTATTTACACTTTGGAGGATACCAATTAAAAAAAACACATTTTATTGGGGGCTCATACAACTGATCACAATCCATACACACTAATTTAAACTAAATTAAGTCATAAAAATTTGGTAAGAATTGCACTTTGAATTTAGACATGCACAGAAGACAAAATTACACTGTACTTCTCACCCTCTTAATTTTTAACTCTGTTCAGTACAACACCCTTGTTGTTGTTCCGTGCCATACAGTTGACTTCGACCCACAGGGATCCTATCGATGCGTAATAGAAGGAAACATCCCTGGTCCTGCCCCAGCCTCACAATGGGTCCTATGCTTTAGCCCATTGTTGTAGCCATTATGTCAATCCATCTCACCCAGGGCCTTCTTTTTCCTACCCCTCTACTTTAGTAAGCATGATGTCCTTCTCCAGGGACTGGTCTCTCCTTAGCACATGTCCAAAATACATAAGGCCTTTACAGAACACTCTGGCCATACTTCTTCAAGATAGATTTGTTTGTCCTTCTGGCAGTCTGTGGTACTTTCAATATTCTTCACCAGCACTATAATTCAAATGCATCAATTCTTATTCAGTCTTCTTTATTCAGTGTCCAACTTTCACATATATATGAGGCAACTGAAAATACCATGGTTTAGATCAGGCACATCTTAGTCCTCAAAGTAACCTCACTTTTCAACATTCTAAAGAGGTCTTGTGCAGCAAATTTACCCATTGCAACACACCTTTTGGTCTCTTGACTGCTGCTTATGTGAACATTGGTTGTGGATCCAAGCAAGACAAAATCCTTGGCAATTTCAAATTTTTCTCCTTTTATCATCATGTTGACTGTTGGTCCTGCTGTGAGGATTTGGTCTTCTCTACATTGAGATGTAATCAGTATGGATGACTGCAATCCTCGATCTTCATCAGCAAGTGCTTTAAATCCTCTGCACTTCCAGCAAGTACAGTGTGTTATCATATTGCAGGTTGTTAATAAGCCTTCCTCCAATTGTGATGTTGCATTCTTCTTCACATAATCCAGCTTCTTTGATGATTTGCTCTGCACAGAGACTGAATAAGTACGGTGGGAGGATGCAACCTTGACACACACCTTTCTTGATTTTAAATCATCCAGTATTCCCTTGTTCTGTTCACACAATTGCCTTGTGATTTTTTTCTATTTTTGCTATTTTATGTCATCTATGAATAGAGATAATTTTATTTTTTGGAGTTCCTTTATTTTTTCTTCTTGCCCAATTGCTATGATTAGAGCTTCTAGTACAATGCTGAGTAGATAAGTCATTTGTGATTTTAGAGGGAACACTATTGTGGTGACATAGTGTTCTATCATTTATCTCTAGGCTCTACTGTCTATTGCAATGGCTACTCAGAATTCACGGGCAAAATTCATGAATAAAGGACTTATTAAGGAAGTTAACAAGTTGTAAAACAAGTGAGATATGTTCAGGGTGGAGTTGTTTATCAGGACATGTTATAAAGTTCTGTTAAGTCTGCTAATAAATGCCCAGAGGCCATGCCACTTTAAGCCTCAACCCGAAGGCATTCAGGTCAAGCTCCATGGGTCAGCAAACCCAGCTCCGTGAATTAAGTGCTCAGAGGAACCCCACTTCACAAGTCAGCCTCCTGTACAAAGCACTCAGCTTTACTTGCTGTGTTGGGAAGTCCATTACTCTGTTCTGTGCTCAGCTCCTGATTCTGCTGCAGCTCCTCTGATGGTCTAGCGGTCATTAGGATCCAGGAGGTTCACTGCACAGGAGGGCCACAGGATACAATCTACTCCTGGCTCTTGCTGTTACTGAGATCCTGCCTTCCGCTTTTCAGAGGCCTCCTTTTATATACATCAGGATGGCATGCTAGGGATCCTGTTTGCAGTTACTCACAGGTGAATCCCGTCAGTATCTTCTCTCACCTTCGTACCAGACCCAGGTAGGGAAAAGTTGTTTGGTGGGAGCTTGAGACTGGCTAGAAGAGCCACATTAAATAATTCACAGCCCCTGCAAGTTTGAGAGAGGATATTTGCATGTGTGTATTTACCTTAGTTGCAACTATATCCATGAATGTGTGGTACATAAAGAGCCCTGGTGGCATTGCTGGCTAAGTGTTGAACTGCTAATTGCAAGGTTGGTAGTTCAAATCCACTAGCTACTCTTCAGGAAAAAGATGAGGCTTTCTGGTCCCATAAAGATTTACAGCCTTGGAAACCCTATTGGGTTGCTGGGAGTTGGAATAGACTGGATGTCAGTGTGTTTAGTTAATTTAGTGGTGGAGCATACATGGGACAGAGTTATGAAAACTTCTTAGGCATAAACAAACACTTTGAGGGAAAGAGTCGCTGTGCCTGAGGCTCAGGACCATACTTTTGGGGGTAAATTGGCATAGCATAGTTCACAAAGACCTTATTCTACACACTACTTTGATGTGTTACACTGTGTTTTCTAGAGAAACAAGATCTGTGATACTAATACATGTATAATAAAGAAACTTATCAAGAAGAAATTTATATAAAGAGAGCAGCCCACACAGCTTCAGAGTGGGCAAGCTCTCCATACCCCCCGCCACACCTCCAGTCCAGTTCCAATTCATAAAGCTGCTGGCTGAGGAAGCAGGAAGAAGAATAAACCAGGAAGTAGATTGTTGGAGGCAGAGTTGTGTGGATCCAAGGTTGCAGGGTTCATGGTAGGCTGCCAACAGCAACCAGGGTGGGCAGGCCACAAGGTATGTCTACGTCTGAGAGGCAGTCTCCATCCAGGGAAGCAGCAAGAAGAGGCAGTTTTCTACAATCTTTTTATAAATATGAAGTAGGCCACAATCATAAGGACACGTAATTAGGCTGTGGCCTGAATGAGAGGTTGCACGCCACTCATATCTTTGTACAAGTGTAGCCAAGTTAACACAAAACCTAGCTATCCCAGAGAGAGTAGTTCTACTCTGATATACATGTGTTTATCATGAGTTGGAATCAATCAACTGGATAGCAATCACCACCACCACTGTCTAGGAATTTATTAAAATAATGCTTCTTGCTGTACTGGAATAAACCACAGAAATGTTGGGATTTAACAGTAGTTACAGTTTTTCAATTCTGTAAACTTCTAATGGATGGTACTAATCAGCAGTTTGCACTCCGTTAGGCGATAAGTCAGACAGTCTCCTATTTATTTTTTTGCTCTTCTTGGACCTTAAGCTCTCTGTACCCAATTGGTAGTTTGCTGACAGGGAAGACTAATATGGGCCAGGTATGGAAATGACCTAAGTCTCTCCTTTGTTCAGGTGGTCAGGACTCAGTCAGCTAACTCCTGATAGTAAGAGAGTCTGAATAACAAGCTAGCCATTCACAAAGGAAAATGACATTCATTGTTAAAGTCAGTCTTTGCCATACCTATTACATACCACATAAAATACAAAGTGCTAGGGATAAAAATTCTTGTACGGACTTGAAGACCTCATATGTACCTTAGATAGCATAGAAAAGTAATGTCAAAAATAGGGAATATTTCAAATGCCACAAGGTTTTCAAAACTTCACTGGACTCTACAGAATTATTGCCTGTATAACCAACCTGTTTCAAAGGCTTCTTGAGAAGATTTAAACATATTTTTTGGGGTGGGGGGGGAGGAAGCAGGGCGGAAGGAGGTAAAAAATACCTTACAATAAAATGACATAATAGGAGACTTGACATTTAAACAATCATGAGCAATGCAAGATAGTGCAAAGGAATTGAATTTATTTTGACTGCTTACAGAACAGGGCACAATGGAAAACAAGTTAATGACCAGTAATGTTTGATACTTAAGAAAATGCTTAGTATTCCACATATATGTGTATGTTTCCAGATAGTTTAGTCACGTTCTTATTCTAGTTTACTTCAAATATCTGGCTAATTTATCTTAATACAGTTTTGTTAGACTTTCACATAAGACTAGATCCTCTTTCTTTCTTTAGAATAATTACCAGACCTGGAACTCCTGTTCTAGAATACCTGAAGTGCCCATATAATTAGCAAACAGTTTTCATTATATTAAAACCTCTCACTGATGGCTTCAGCCTGTTTGTTTTTCTAGTGAAGTAGAGAAGAAATTATTTAGATAATTTCTTTGGTTAATTTTGTAGGTCGTCATAAAACCCAAATCATTTGGGTTTGATTCATCAAGGGGTTTGTGTGTGTGCGTGCGCGCGCTGAAGAGACAGCTGCTTCTCATTAGCAATTTGGGGCTTTTGAGGGGTGACATTTAGTTCATTATTCCCAATAAAAAACAAATCCAAACACCTGGCATGTTTATGATGCCTCTTTTCCATTGTAGTTACTGAAGTTCTTTCAATAAATAAATTTTGAATTCCAGGAACATTTTAGGAATTTTCTTACTTGTTAAAAAGCACTTTCAATTAAAAGGACAACCTAGGTGGGTAGTTTAATAATCTTGAAAATCTGTTTTCAAAATGTAGTGGTAGGGGAACCAATTATGATGGTGTTTGACCCCAGTTACCCAGACCCAATGGATTTTAGCTCAAGAAAATATCAACAGTTTCAAACTAGTTCATTTCACAATGATGCTGCCAGGGAATCTGCATTTTTACCCTGTATCTTGAGTCACTATCTACATTTTAACAATATTCTCAGGAGATTCTTTTTAGATCTCCAGACATGTATGCAGGAGAATCACCTGAGGATCTTGTTAAAATAGATTGTGATTCGATGTATCTGGCATTGATGTAAAATCTCAGCAGTGATTCAAGCTGGAATGAACCAAGGGAGGAGGTGGACCTGGAGATTAATGCAAAGGCAATGTTTGATCCTGAGTATCATAGGAAACTTGACCAAACAACTCTGATCTCATATTCCTGACTTGTTGATGAACTATGTCAACAAGTATTGGTAGCAACTGGAGTCCAACTAAAGATCAGAAATCAAGATCATGCAAAGAGGTGTTCTTTAATCAGCACCTCCAAGGATCCCCACAAAGAAACATCTCCCTGCCATCGAGTCAATTCTGACTCATGGTGACCCTATATGACAGGGTAGAACTGTCTCTGTGTTTCTGAGACTGTAACTCTACAGAAAAAGAAAACCTTATCTTTCTACCCCAGAGCGGCTGGTGGTTTCAACCTGCTCACTGGGAGGTTAGCAGTCTAATGCATAACCACTACCAAACCCAAACCCAATTCACTGCCATTGAGCCAATTCACAGTGACCCGAAAAGGACAGGGTAGAACTGCCCCGGTGGGTTTCTCAGACGATAACTGTTTACAAAAGAAAGCCTGTCTTTTCTCCCAAAGAGTGCCTGGGGGTTTCTAACTGCCTAATTTGTGGGTCACAGCCCATGCTTAACCACTACATGACCCCTTCGATCCATGGTTGATAGAGAACTCAATTTCATGGTTGCATCTATCTACAACGTAGTCTTTGACTTCTTTTTTAGTGAGGCTGTTGAGTTGGTGACTAAGATATGAAACAACTTAGAACAGGTTCAATGAATGTATGACCTATATGGCCAAGTTCGAATTGTGAGATGCAGCAAATCTTCTCACTCTGCAGGAACAATAATGACTGGATCAAATCTAACCATGTGATCGGTGACTCATGTGTGGGCTCCCTAAATACAGAATTTAGGTCCTCCTCCAGAGTTCAGGGACCAGGTCAAGATGGTCTCAAGTTCCTCCCAAATGACATTTAAGACCCCATTTAAGCCAGTGCTTTGACAGTATCTTTGAGATTTCACTGGTTACTAAGAAGATCCCAGCATTCTTTGAAGCCGAGAAGCACTCGAGAAATAAATTCAAGAAGTTGTTCCCATTTGCTACCCAGAGGTACTAAGGTTAGTTTGCCAGGAAATTCTTAGTCATTCACTGCAATCTATTGGAATAAAAAACATATCTTATGCCGGCATCCCAGCACTCATACACACTCGGGATTCCATTATCACATTCGCCATGGTGGATTCTGAAAAACTAGTAGAATCCTATGAGGAGGAGGTGATGACCTCGCCTCCACAAACAAGGAAGTTGCTGCCATGCTGGCACCATCATGAATCACCCTTAAAAAATGCAGTGATAGGTGTTTCAGAGATGATAGAAAACCAGAGAAGCTGGTCAAAAATTAGGAATCCCATTTTATGCTGTTCTTTCAAGCCCAGTGTTTATTTTCCAAGTTAGGTGCAAGGAAAAGTAATACTTTAAATCAAGCCAATTTCCCTCTAAGGAGCCCTGCTGGTGTAGTGATTACTTGTTTGGCTGCAATCCACATGGTCAGCAGTTTGAAAACCACCAGCAGCTCTGAGGGAGAAAGACTGATGTTTCTACTCCCATCGTTACAGTCTCAGAAACCCACAGTGGGTGACTCTGAGTCAGCATTGACTCATGAGTTTGGTTTTTGGTTTTCCCTCCAGATGTTTCTTACTGGTAGTGACCCTAACGGATAGTACCGGTATTGCCCCATTGAGTTTCTAAGGCTATAAATCGTTTTTTGTTTTTTTTTAAAGTTCTAATGGCACTTCATCCACATGTCATTACAATGCAATAATTCAATCAATCATATCAAGAAGAGTTGTACATTCATCACCACAATCAATTCTAGAACATGTTCTTCTTCCTTGTACTCATTGTTATTCATGTAGTGATTTTTATTTTTAGAGTTTAAAAAATTGACTTTATTTTGCTTTGTATCAGGAGTAGTAATATGTTAACATAGTTCTATGTTAACCACAGTTTTGTACTTCACTAACCGGGAAACTCAACAGAAACAATAAAAAACAAAAACAAAATGTCAAGAAGAAAACAACTGTGGAATCTGGGGAGTATTCGAATGCTGGGATACCTGTGTAAGGTGTGTTTTTTAATCCAATAGATTTTTTGGTAATGATTTTTAATTATGGCAAAAATACACACAATAAAACATTATCCACTTCAACAACTTCTACCGTGCCATTGAGCCTACTCTTGGTGTCATACAAACTTTATTGATAACCTTTTCTAAATTATTCCACTACCATTAACATAAGTTCAATTCTCCCTAAGCAAAAACT
>NW_022103896.1:39924752-39926274 GCF_000313985.2 Echinops telfairi | reverse complement strand
TGGCCTGTGATTTTCCTGTACTTGGTGTCATTGCATGTGTTGTGTGAGTCTGAAGAGGAATTTACAGACTGGTATTGGACATATGGGCTAATATTGGACTTATAGACTTGATCTGGACTGGGCTGGGATGTTTTCTTAATGTACAATTACTTTATATAAAGCTCTTTCCTATATGCATATGAGTGTCTATGAATTTGTTTCTCTAATCTACCCAGACTAACACAACATCATCACAATCAGTTCTAATTCTCCCTTCCCCGACCCAATTTCATTGTTGTGCTCTCCAAATCCCTTCACCCTCCACCCCCACGATCCCAATAAACCATTGCATCATTTATTGTCTTTATACATCCAGCCCTTTTTTGCTTCACGAACTGGCAGAACTGGGAAACTCAACAGAAACAATAAGAAAGAAAACCAAAATGGCAATAAGAAAATAACATAAGATACAAATAAAGAGTAAGAAAGAAAAAGCCACCATCAATATTTAAAAAGCCCGAGACGAAATTTCTGTTGTGGAACAAGTGGAAAACGCTTGAGTCTAGAGCAAATTCAGGTTGGGTCAAGAGGAAGGTCAACTAATAAAGTATCTTATTATACCATGGTTCAATCCACCATAATCAAGTTTACAATAATCTCTGTCTGATAGTGAAACTGTTAACTAGAGGAGATCTGCCAGAGGCTTAATCTGACTAGATAGTATGAAGATGGATTTTGGGTTCCCATTGCCCTCCATAGCCTTCCTCAAATTGGGTGTTTACCATTTAAACTCTGATACTTCTCCTTTCATCATATTTGGATTTTTTATTGTTATCTTTGGGTCTCACAGGCTGGTGTGCTTCGAAAGTTGACAGCTCACTGAGATGGCTGCTTGAATACAATCCTCTAAGATGCCCAGATACTATCTCAATTGATAGCTAGGCACCATCTGCTTTCTTCACACTTTGCTTCCATAACTTCAGTGATTTCTTCATGAAGGCAACAATGGTACAGGGCTATGTTATAAGAACTAGCCATTCGCTTTTACGTCCGGATTTGGTAGCTAGATAGTAGGTGGCAGGAACAATGGCAGTGTCTGATTATCATATCGAAACTATGGTGTGGAGATACCAAGATGCAAAAGAAAATGCCAAAGCCTCAGGAAAAGTATTTGCCAGAAAAATGCTTATTTAAAACCTGATCATCTTAGTGAGGTCGCTGTCTAGCCATTGAACGAAAAGAGGGCTGTTTCTGGGATGTTGCTAACCGAGGAATTAACTGAATAGTACAAGAGGTTTCTTGTGAAAAGCTGGTGGTGTAAAGCTCAAGAAAAAAAAGCTTTTAGAACAACATCAAATTTTTTTTTGGCTAGGTGTTACAAACCCTGTTATTTTACGTGGTCATGTCATACCACCTGAAGCCACAAGCTATCATCAAATAGGTTTGGGTTTTTTTTCCGTATGCATGATTTTTCATGATCTGGATTTTAAATGTGCATTGTGATTGTAGACTTGATTATTTAGAGGTGTAATATATACCTGTA
>NW_022103896.1:39920510-39922701 GCF_000313985.2 Echinops telfairi | reverse complement strand
CAGTTTGTTCCGCGCACCGGCCACACCCGGAAGTGGCTCGTTCGGGAGCTGCGCAGCCGTGGCGAGCCGGTGCCAGGTACCGGGAGGTGGAGGGGACGGCCGTCGGCCGAGGGCGGGCGGGAGCGGGCCTGGTTCTAGCGGTGGTTCTGTGTTGGGCCCCGGGAGGCGAGGGGCCCGCCGGGATGCGGGGCTAGAGAAGGAGGGCAGCGGCCCGCGGCGAGCCCGCCTCCGCTCAGTCTCCCCGTCCTGGGGACCACCGGCCTCTGGTCGCTGCTTCCTCCTCCCCACCCACCTGGGGCGTTATGCTAATGAGGAAGTCCGGTTCGGGGCTGAGCGTCTGTTTGCCTTTTCTCTGCGTCTGGGAGGAGGTGAGAAGCCGTGGGGACTGCTGCTTTTCGGTTTTTCCATACCTCCCCCCCGCAAGAAAATTTTTTTTTCTTTGCTGCACACCCACTCAATTGCTTCTAACTTTATTTATTTATTTATTTTGCCTTTGCTCCCTCCAGCTTCTGACTCTGACTCCTCCCGTACCTTAAAAGATGCTGGAGTCATATGTGACTCCAATTTTAATGAGCTATGTGAATCGCTACATCAAGAATTTAAAGCCGTCGGATCTACAGCTTTCACTATGGGGTGGAGACGTGGTTCTCAGCAAACTCGAATTAAAGCTGGATGTGCTGGAGCAGGTAAACCGTATAGTCGTCATTGGCATTTTCAACTTGTTTAGTTGTAATCCCTTGTTTCCTGCTCTTTGACTTGATCAGGCTTTGAAAATGATTTTTTACCCCACTGCTAACATATCTTAAAGGTACTCGCTCCACCCAGTCTATTTCAAATCATTGCGACCCTATGTATATATAACATCTACCTGAAACTCGTGGTTTCACTTTACAGAACATCTTTGCTGGTTTGTTCCTAGCGATGGTTTGGGAGAATGGGATTCCTAGAAGGTACGTTGGTGAGAAAGCAATTTTGAGTTTTCTTGTCCAAATTGTCAAGCCTATTTACTCAAATGGAGTGCCTGGTGAGGTAGTGCTTAGCCTTGGGCTGTTACTACTAGCTCCCTCCAAGGGAGAAAGACAGGCTTTGCAACATGGTAAAGAGTTACAGTCTTGGAAACACAGTGGCAGCTCTACCCAGGCCTATCTGATCCCTATCAACACAATGGAAATGAGTTTGGCTTTATTTACTCAAGTAATCACCAAAAATGCTCATTTACATTGCAAAGGTTCTGCCTGAAGTAGGGAAAATTACCCCAGTTTATCTTTTGTGGGAATGGAAGGTCTCAGTAGAAGTAGCTATTTTGTAGCTATTCTCAAACTTCATTGGCCATTGCTCTGAGATAAGCAATGACCAGTGTAGTTTGAGAATAGTTACACAATTGGAAACTTTTTTCAATCACATCTTTTAAATTTCTTTTACTTTTTTGAACTTGAGGATGGTCTGATGCAAATAACTTCAAAGTTCATTCATTCATTCTGTACATTTATTACTAACATGTTAGGCTTGCTCTGTCTCTAGGATACAAAAAGTATGGATGAAAGCTCAGAAGATCCAGAGATCCCTGCTTTCTAGTAGAGTTAATCTGATGGTGGCGGCAATTTTAATTGCCTTCTCTAGTAGAGTAATCTAGAGTCAGCGCTAAGAAGTAGTTTTTTGGGCTTTCTTCCCTTTCCAACTCAAGGTTAGTTGTGCTTCTTAATGTTTTTATTTGTTTTGTTTATTGAGGCAAACATTCTAAGTCTACAGCTCAAATTTTACATGTGTACTTAGGAGACTGTCTACTCCTGTAAAGATTTACAGCATCCTACTCTGTCTTGTAGAGCCACTATGAGTTGGCATGGATTTAATGGCAATGGGATACACGTGTGTAACTACTTTTCAGATAAAGTAGCATACTTTTAGCACCTCAAAAGGTAGCCCTGGTGGCATTATGGGATAGATGCTGGGTTGCTAACCACAGAGTTAGTGGTTCAAATCCACCAGCCTAGCCTCTGTGGGAGAAAGATGAGACTGTCTCTCCCTGTAAAGATTTACGGTCTTGGAAACCTTATATAACAGCAGTTCTCAACCTGTGGGTTGAGACCCCTGTAGGGGTCAAATGACCCTTTTACAGGGTTCACCCAATTTATAACACTAGCAAAATTACAGTTATGAAGTAGCAATGAAAATAATTTTATGGTTGGGGGGG
>NW_022103896.1:39916072-39919669 GCF_000313985.2 Echinops telfairi | reverse complement strand
CTTAGCTTTAATATCCCAAAGAAAAACCCACTGCCATCGAGTTAAATTCCACTCATAACAATCCTTTATTGGGTTTCTGAGATGATAAGTCTTTATGGGAACAGACAGGCTCATCTTTTGGCCTCATCGTTCATCCTCAGAGTGGGTAGTGGGTTTGAACGAACCACCAACTTTGTAATTGGCAGCCCACCATCTAACCCACAGTGCTCCCAGGTGCCTTTTAGCTTTAGTACTCACTCAAAAAATTCACTGTCAAGTCAGTGCTGACTCAGAGAGACCCAATAGGACAGGGTAGAACTGCCTCTATGGGTTTCCTAGACAGTTTATGGGAGTAAAGCCTCATTTTTCTCCCTCAGAGCAACTAGTGGTTTCAAACTGTCAATCTTGCAGTTGGCAGCCTAACAACTAAGCCTAGCATTTCCTGCCACATAGTTTTAATAGACCCTTCCAAATAGTTTTCCAAAGTGGTTGTTTCAATTTACAGTTTTGCCAACTGTATGAGATTTCCAGTTACTTAACATTGTTGCCATCATTTGGTGATATATATTGTTTTAATTTTAGCTTTTTTGTGAGTGTAAAGTGAGGTTGCATTGTGATCTTAATTTTGTGTTTACTAACTGACTTATGAAAGGACCCGTGGAGACTAAGTCGGTTGGTGTTGCACTAAATTGGACTAATAACCGTCGGGTCAGTGGTTCAGCCCAACTAGCTGTTCAGCAGGAGAGAGAAAAGACTGTTTGCTACTGTAAAGATTTATAGCCTCAAAACTCAAAAGGGTCTTTGGAGTAGGAATCCATTTCATGGCAGTGAGCTTGACTTCGGTTTAATGATTTTGAGTGTATACTCAATGGCTCTTTGCTTCTTTTGTGAAATATCTCAGACTTTTGCCCATCTAAGCAAAAGAAGGATTTTCTTTTTCTTCTTGGTATTTTATATGTATTTGGATACCATTATGTGTTTAGAAACTGCTTTGCCTTGTATATATTTTGCACTCTGGGCCTTATTAAGAAGAAGTTTCAGAAAAGAAAAAACTGCATTGTTGAGCAAAAGTCTGGAAAAATTGCACCAATGATTTTTCCCCCCTATCATGATGATGTGTTGGCTCATTCTTCATGTATAGCACAAACTGTTTATAAGAATTTCACCCAACCGACAGCCCTGATCTTGCCCTTCTAGACACTGTTTTGTTTCTGAAATTCAAAGAATATTTAGAAAGAATTGAGTGTCTTGAGGATGCTGAAACTGTACTTTTGATATGGTCTAAATTGAAGCACACAGAATTTGGGGGGAAGGGTAGAGAGTTGGCAACACTACCTTCCAAAATGTCTAAGACCAAATTAGGGGGTATGATAAGAAACTGACTTTAAAAAAAAAAAAAAGATTTCTATCATTTTGTAGGAATATTTTTTGACTTACTCTTATATTTTTATGGTTCAGAGGAAATTAATTTTGAGGCATTTGTGAAGTAGAGGTCCATATTAATTTTTTTCTATTGCTATAAAGCTGATCCATAGTATTTGTGAACTATTCTTTCCCTACCAAACTACATTATGCCTTTTTGTAAATCAAGTGAGCGTATGTGTGTATTCTTTTCAGATCTCTATTACGTTCAGAGGTCTAATTGTTTACACCTGTGTCACAACTAGCCTGCGTTTTACTGTAGTTTTATAATATGTCTTGATATTTCATAGTTTAAGTCATACAATAGTGTTCTTTTCCTTTCACATTGTCATACAACTCTAGGTTATTTGCATTTCCATATATACTTTAGATTCAACTACCAGCCACTCTGCCCAGAAAGATGACATTTTCAGTTTCTATAAAGATTTAAAAAGATGCAGAAACCCTACCTCGGGAGGCTATGAGTCAGAATTGATTCAGTGGCAGGTAGTTTTCTTTTGAGTTTTGAACCAGCTAAATTTAGAATTATTTTTTAATGAAGGCTATTGGGGTTTTATTGGGACCACACTGAATCTTCACATTCAAGAATTTACATGTTAGCATTTACTGAGTTGGCATAATACTGAGTTTTTAAATCTATATAGAATATTGATTTTTTTACTTTCTGGTTTTTAATGACTTTAAGCAATGTTATGGCATTTTCAGTGAGGTTTTGGAGATCATAAAAATTATGTTTTTATCTTATAGGTGGCATTAATTATCTTTTTTTTTTTAATTAAAAAATTATCTTTAAAATTTGTTTATTTTTACTTCATTTGTTACCAGTATGTTGCCTGTCTATTCAGTGGCCTTTTTAACTTGTCTAACACTTTATTAGGTTTAAAAAAATTATAAAGAGGACATTATATCTTAAACTGGAAAAGGACACAATAACTATAGAGTCATATCATCTGGATGAAAGAGACCATTAGCACATGATCATCGTGGTGTCCAAGGTTTTACTGGGATTCATAGCATTAAAAAGGACAGAGGAGATTAAAGAAGTCTGTCACATAAACATGGTTGGTGGCAGATCAAAACAACATAGTTTTGGCGCTGTGGGACTGCTTCCACATTGTGTTGGGGGCCATGATTGTGACACTATTTGTAAAACAGAGGAGTTTACATTACTGTCCTGGGGCATCCTTGAGGCAGCCCAGGCTTGGCTCATTACTATGTGACCTCTAGTACAGTGAAGTTTATCAAGATTATACCCTGGTAAGCCCCTAAGGGAGGTTGCTCCTTCCTGGGCTGGTCCAGGTTTATTTGGTTCTTCTTTATTTTTTTTAAGAGGCTCTAAAAAGTTTATTAAATAATGGAATAAAGAGATAGTGGAGTTTTTCCACGAACTTTTTGAATCTCTTGTCTCAGGGAACATTTCAGTGACTAGAGTCTAGGGTAGTGGTTCTCAACCTTCCTAATGCTGCTACCCTTTAATACAGTTCCTCATGTTGTGGTGACCACCCAACCATAACATTTTTCTTTCTTTTTTTCTTTTTTTAAAATCATTTTATTGGGGGCTCATACACAATTGGGGACTCTTATCACAATCCATACATCTATCCATTGTGTCAAGCACATTTGTACATTTGTTGCCATCATCATTCTCAAAACATTTGCTTTCTACTTGAGCCCTTGGTAACAGCTATTTTTTCCCTTCCCCGCACCCCCGTCCCTCACATACCCTTGATAATTTATAAATTGTTATTATTTTGACATGTCTTGCACTGTCCAACGTCTCCCTTCACCCACTTTTCTGTTGTCCGTCCACCAAGGAGGGGGTTATATGTAGATCCTTGTGAACAGTTCCCCCTTTCTAGCCCACCCTCCTCTTCCCCTCCTGGTATTGCTACTGTCATTGGGCCTGAGGCGTTTATCTGTTCTGGATTCCCTGTGTTTCCAGTTCTTATCTGCACCAGTGTGCATCCTCTGGTTTAGTTGGATTTTTAAAGTAGAATTGGGAACATGATAGTGGGGTGGGTGTGGGGAGGAGCATTTAAGAATTAGAGGAAAGTTGTATGTTTCATAGTTGCTATACTGCACCCTGACTGGCTTGTCTCCTCCCTGCGGCCATTCTGTAAGGGGATGTCCAGTAGCCTACATATGGGCTTTGAGTCTCCACTTCGGACTCCCCCTCATTCACAATGATATGATTTT
>NW_022103896.1:39913298-39914650 GCF_000313985.2 Echinops telfairi | reverse complement strand
CCTTTGTCCTCGATTATCATATGTTTAATAGCATAAAGGGGCCATTTTCTGTTGTTGATTTTAACGTCTTTGAAAAAAATATCTGTTGGATATTTAGTTTTGTACTCTGCTTTTTATGCCATTTATTTTGGTGCTTTTGTTTGATTTCATTTCTTTTTCTATATATCCCATATCTCTCTGTGCCTTCATTTTTACTTTACTGTTTTATTTAGCATATATATGAATATTTTTTGATGTAGCATTTCAGTTTCATTATTGATTTTTTAAACTTATTTTTTATAGTGTTTGCTCTAGAATTTACCATATTCATCTTAACAGCATCTAGTTCAGACTTATTACCACCAGTAATAATGGAGATAATGTAACTCTTGCTTAACTCTAGCTCCTTCTCCTATTTTGTGGTGTTATTGTTCTGCTTTTTGTATCTGTTTTTCTAACAAACCCAGCAACACAGAATTTTACTTGACCTTTTGTAGTCATTTCCTTAGCCCTCTAAAGCGCTGTCCCCCTTCTTATTTCTACACATTATAGGTTCAAGAATACATTCTGTATTTGCTGTTTTACAGTTGTTTTTCAAGTGAAATAAGTGAAGAAAAAAATGTGTGTATTACCTTTACTGGTGTTCTTTGTGTGTGTGGACGAGGTACTGCGTGGTGTCACTCGCATTTGACTTGAAGAGCTTTGTTTAATATTTCTTATAAGTTGGATCTGCTAGCAGCACATTTTCTGTTTTTTAAAAAAATTTTCTGTTTTTTTATCTGTGAAAGTTTGTTATTTTGTCTTCACTTTATTAAAAAAATTGGAGTAAACAAATTTGTAACAAAACATTTGTCATTTCAGCATGTGTAATTCACTGACGGTAAGTTCAGCGTGTTGTAGAAACATCAGTAGCATTTCCAGAAATTTCCATCACCCTTAGCAGACACTTGGTGTCATTTAAGGAACTATTTCCTCTTTTCTCTTTTGCCCTTGGTAACCACGAATAAACTTTGCCCTATACATTTGCCAATTCTACATATTTCATTAAGTGGGATCACATGATACTTGTTCTTTTGTGACTGTGATTTAGCATAATGTTTTGAAGGTTTATACATGCTGTATCTTGTATCAGGACTTAATTCATACATGAGAAATAGTCTGATCTACCCCTGGTTCATTAGTTTGTCATGATGTGATGGTTGTGGATTGCTGTGATAATGAAAGCTATGCCACTGGTGTTTCATATACCAGCAGGTTTACCCATGATAGGTCTCAGCAGAGTCTGTAACCAACTAGGAAGAAGGACTGGGCAACCTACTGCTTGGAAATTAGCCAGGGGAAAACTTACCCTGTTTCCCCGAAAGTAAGACATC
>NW_022103896.1:39910849-39912605 GCF_000313985.2 Echinops telfairi | reverse complement strand
TGTGTGGATCATAACAAATGTTGGACAACATTGCGAAGAATGGAAATTCCAGAACATCTAATTGTGCTCATATGGAACCTAAACATAGACTAAGAGGCAGTTGTTCAAAGAGAGCCAGGGAGCACTGCATGGTTTAAAATCAGGAAATGCTGTATCCATTCACCCTACTTAGTCGGTCTGCACGCTGAGCAAAATACTCAGTAATGGTAGCTGGGTGTCACCCAGTTTGGGTGTCATGGCAAAAAGGTGCAGTTGTTCATGGAGGCAATTAGCTATACAGTCCATTTCCTTCTCTTATTCTATTACTGGTAATTTTTATTTATAAGCACTAGATAGTACATCATTTTGAATCCTTGCTTTCCTAGTTGAATCACTTGGGGAAGTTACTTTACTTCTCACTGCCTCAGATTCTATGTCTGGAAAGTTGGGATAGTAGCAATATTTACCTTTTGGGGTTAAATAATTGCATACAGAGAACAAAACAAAGTGCTCAGGACAAAACAAACTCACTGCCATTGGGTTGACTCATAGCAACCCTATTTCTGCAATTTTGTAAATTTTGGGGGAAGCAGACCACCTTTCTGTCCCCTTCGGAGCAGTTGATGGGTTTTACCTGCTGACCTTGTGGTGCACAGTTCAACACTTAGCCCGACAGCACCAAAATGATCAAGATAGCACCTGGTGTCAGCTACTGAGGACTTCAAAAAATAACTGTCTTTAAAATTAATGTCATACTAAGGAATGTTGAGATATTTTAAGTATAGACTTTTACTATTCTAATTTTACCAAAAAATCTAGTTAAAGAAATAAATTGCCTAATTTATTTGCAATAAACAACAATAATACCCATATTTGAAATAATGGCATCTTTATTCTTTTAGTCCTGAATGATATTATCACCCAGTTTTAACAGATAAGGAAACTGAGGTACAGATATATTAAATACCTTAACTGACATCATTCAGCTACTAAGCTAGAATTTGAACCCACATTGGTTGGTTCCAGAGTTAATGGTGTTAACTAACCACTTGGTTATACTACCTGTGTTTACAGCTGGCCTTCAGAAAATTATTGAAAAATGGAATGAAAAGATATTAAAATGTGCAGGGGTAGTGAATTCTTTAACATGGCTCTTCTAGCCAAATATTCTAACTCCCACCAAACAACCTTTCCCTGCGCGGGGCTGGGTAAGAAGGTTGGGGACAGTTACAGATAGGATTCACCTGTGAGCACTTGTGACCAGGATTCCCTGGAATGTCATCTTGCTGTGTATAAAATGAATCCTCTGAGAAGTAGAAAGAGGGATCTTACCAGCAAGAGTAGAGGACTCTTAAAATAAAAAGAATAAAGGACTCTTGTGGACCTGAGATTCCCGTGCACTGAACCTCCTGAATCCAGATGACAGCTACACCATCAGTGACGCAGTGGACGCAGGAGCCAGGACACAAAATAGCGTGGTGGACTTCCTAGCTCCTGGAACAAGAAAAGCGGAGTGCTTTTGTGCAGGAGGCTGACTTAGTAGGTGCCCCTGGACACCTAAGTGGGGAAGCTGGGGCTTGCTGACCCATGGAAGTGAAGCTGAATGCCTTTGGGTTGAAGCTTCAGTGAAGTGGTATGCTGCGTCTTTGGGCATTTACTAGAAGACATGAAAGAGCTTTGTAACACATCCTGGTAAACAATTGTATCTTGAGCACTTCTCACTTTTTCACAACCTGTCAACTCTTAATAAAACCTGTAATCATGATTCTTGTCTGTG
>NW_022103896.1:39905953-39910149 GCF_000313985.2 Echinops telfairi | reverse complement strand
TGGCCACTACTGCCACTTAATGAACCTTAATGTATCAGGCCACATATATTATTTCTGTTTAGCAGAATGGGAAAGTGATGTCTGAGAAGGGTAAATAACTTACTAAATATAATTCACAAAGTAAGTCTGTACAGTTTAACATTAACTGTAGTTTAACTGGTTATTGTATACTACTTTTACATTCCAAAAAATTTCCATTATATTCAATTGGAAATTTTATTTCTCGAGAAACAAATTTGAACTTTAGAATTAACACATCTTTAAGTACTTAACTTTTATTTAATGTTTTATCTTTTAAGGAACTGAAGTTACCATTCACCTTTTTAAGTGGACATATTCATGAATTGAGAATCCATGTACCATGGACAAAACTGGGCTCCGAGCCAGTGGTGATTACTATCAATACCATGGAATGCATTTTGAAACTTAAAGATGGAATACAGGTAAGAAATGATTGATTCTGCTTCTTCATGTTAATCACTTTGAATGGATTTTAGTATTTGCCATTATTTTAACTTTTGAGATGTGTGAACTTTTGTATAAATAAATCTTAGAGTATATTTTATTTATTACATGTCTATTAACCATTTGCAATGGGTGGTCTAGCTGTAGAGCTTGCAGCTTTACTAGCAACAGCTGCTCAGTGCCCTGCGCAGTAACTACTGCTGCTCCTGCCCCTCCCTGGCGCCCCCTTCAGCTCAAATGTTATGTAATGTGGTTGAAAGGCGCCCTGGTGGCCTGTTGGTTCAGAATCTCTGTGGGAGAAGTCTGCCTGCTTCTGTAAAGATTTTTAGCCTCAGAGACCCTATGTAGGGTCATTATGGGTCAGAATTGACTAGACAGCAGTGGATTTTGAAATGTATTTATTGAAATAAGACTTGTGCTCAGAAACAACAAGAAAGGGTGCTATTGAATTTGGTTGAAACATCTATTAGCTTTTTAAAATACTGTTTTTACTTCATCTGTTCCTATTAAGTATGGGATGATACTATGTAGGCCTCTTAATTGCATACCTCCTCTATTCTAACAATAGGCCCTCATTGTCTCTAGTGCTTGACTGAAGATCTTAAAATTTTTGACGAGGCCTTGTATGAATTTTTATTTAGATGACTTCTTAGGCCAGGAGAAATTTTCTCAGGTTATATTTTAGGAAGACTAAAATACAAGGGGTTTTAAGCAGTTTGTGGGGAAAATGAATGAAAAGCTAAAGAAGTGTCCTCATGAAGGTGCTTCAAAAAGTCTGGAAAAATTATATCTTTCAATGTCGTGTTTCCTTGAACTTTTTGAAACTCCCTCGTGTATTAAATTTACAACTTAACAAATTTCATTACCGTCTTTGAAGATTTGGCAGCAGATACTGATTTTTTTTCTGCCTTATTTCTTTTCTCATCTTAACATTTATTGTTAGTTCCTTTTTAAAAGGTGTAGTTTTGGTTTTAAGAGATTTTTAGTGTTAATTTTTCTAATCTATGGAACAAGTAGATCTGGGCAGTAGCATACTGTGATGAGTGTTTTTATTACTATTTTGCAGAAAAGAAGCATCTCTGACATTAGTTTTTATTACTTTTTCATTACCACACATTCCACATTCAGTTTTAAGGAATGTTTTTGGAACCAAAGTGATTTGATGAGTATTATTTTCATAAGAACCTTATGGCAAACTTCATATATTACAAATATTGTTTTAATCTCTGTGAAATCAAGGTTATTTTTGAACTGTTACAATCATTTCCTATTTTAAGTAGATACTTTTAAGGGTCAGATTCAACCTTTGGGCTCAGTTCTTTTTTCCTTTTATAATTTAACTCAACTCTTGTAGTTATTAGAAGCAACTTGACAAATGCTATGTTCCCATGAAAAAATATTTTGTGAACTTTAAATATTTTAGGGATTGATTTAGAAATCTGTAGGTAATTACATTGCAACAAAGTTCTATTTTACATTTATAGTTGGTAATACTGAAATGGTTCTTAATCATCATCTGCTCTTGGAATTTTTTTAAAGTCTGGACTTGGTTATACCACCCATGCAGCTCTTCATATTAAAAGAAAAGGAAAGAAAAAAGAAAAAAGCCTAGACACTAAGTATTTTTTCAATGGGGAGGTGGGAGTTTCAAGGCCAGATGTCCTATAAGAAACACATTTTAAAAGAGGCAAATTACAACTAATTATAGAGGCTGCAGAGAAAGATTTGTAACACATGACTTAGTGCAGTGTAGAACTAATATTTGATATTGGACCATACAGATGGCTACTGCAGGGACGCTTAGCGTTTTTGCTTGCATGGTATTTGAGGCTTGATTTTTGTGGTGTGTACAGCAACAGGTCAGGTGTCATGAATGTAAGCCACTCTCAAAACAAATATTTTTTACAGATGTTTAAATTTTGAGTTAGGAAGGATTTTTGAAAATTGCTATTGACATTTGGACAAATTATTTAGCATTGTAGCTGCCTGGAGAATAGTACTTGGATTTATACTAGTGATTGGAATTAGAAGAAAAAAATTTTAACTTACTGCATTGTATAAATGCAACAAAGAAAAGACTTATTTCCTGAATAAAATTGCAAGAGATAGTAGGTTAAATGTAGAGGACTTTTAGAATGGTTGATACACAAAGCATTGTATTTGTTTAAAGAAATTAACATAAATATAAAAAAGAAGCAATTTAAAAGATAAATATGGGACTTAATTTATTATAAAAAGCAACTCCACTGCAATCAACTTGATTTTGACTCATCGTGATTTTGACTCATGGTATTGGATGGAATAAAACTGACCCTGTAGGGGTTTCCGGGCTGATTTCATGGAACAGAAAGTCTCATGTTTCTCCCATGGAGTAGCAGGTAGTTTTGAACTGCTGACGTTGTGGTCAGCAGCCCAACTTGTTACCCAACATACCACCATGGCTCCTGTTATTTCAGATAAGATCAGTACAAATATACAGTAAGGGAGAATCTTCAATGTAAGTATCAAGTTCAGTTTAATTCTACCAGTATTGATTTCACACTGCAATGCACTATAAAGCATTAATAAGATATTTATATAATCTCCCCCAAAGATCCTTGCAATTAGAGATTTACAATGGTTATTTTTACTCTCATGGTGATAATTATGATATAGTACATTACCATGTCTTTGCAATTAGTCTTAACTAGAGAGAGAAGTAGATGACCCTGGAAAACATTATACTATGTGAAATAAACCACATAAACACGTTTTATATAATTACACTTACAGGGAACCAGGAATGGACAAATGCGTGGAGACGAGAAGCAGGTTACTGATCACCAGAAGCTGGGGAAGAGGGGAGAACGAGGGATTCTTGTTTAATGGGTACAGTTTCTTTTGGAGGGGGATGAAGTTTTTTAGATATAAATAGAGGTGTTAGTTGCACAAGAGTTTGAGTGGCATTCATGCCATTGAATGGTACACTTGAAAAGCATCAAAGTGATAAGTTATATGCTATGCATATTTTACCCCAATGGAAGAAAATTCAATATTATACCTCAAAAAATAAAGGAAAAGGTACCTCAAAAAAAAAATGGGACCTCAACTTACAGCGACACAGTCCACAGGCTAGGCGTCCCACAGGTAGTGTAGTCTTTAAATTGAGGCACAGAACAAGCAAGGCAGTTGCACACTGGTCCGATGATCAAAGAGCGAATGACAAGAAAGGCGAGGCTCACCGAGCCATTATCTCTCTGCCTTTCAGTTAATCCCACTTGTGTTTATCGGCCAGGCTGGCACAGTAAACCATGACTCTTTGGTTTATACAATAGTACATACTAGGTGCCTTGGAAAAATTCTGTTATATTCCATTCTGTTTTTTCATGAACCTTTTGAAACCCCCTTATTAAGAATGAGAAAAAAAAATCTGTCAACTAAACTTTAAACTTTAAAATACCATTGAAACTCAAATGAAAGAAGTAAGCTTTTTGAAAACTATTAATTTGTTGAAATAAATTAAAGAAGACCCAAATAAGTCCAAAGATATTTTTATGTTCATAGATTGGAAGATGTAATATTCTTTTAAAAAAAAATAATTTTAATGAGGGCTCATACAACTCTTATCACAATCCATACATACATCTATTGTGATTGTGTCAAGTACATTTGTACATTTGTTGCCATCATCTTTCTCAAAACATTTGCTTTCCACTTGAGCCCTTGGTGTCAGCTCCTCATTTTTTCCCCTC
>NW_022103896.1:39903486-39904516 GCF_000313985.2 Echinops telfairi | reverse complement strand
ATTTTTGATATTCCCTCGGGACTTCGTTGCTCTGCTCCCCTTGCTATTCTGTTACATGCCCTTAGTGTTTTACCTCAGTGTGGTGGGGTCAGATCGGGCGCAGTTCCCACATTGTGTCTCCAGTGTTGTCCCCTGTAGGGCTATGGGTCAGTGAAGGATGTCGTGTTTCGTAGTGGGACCGGCCATATGGTCCTCTTTGTGCATTGGCTACTCTGAGCATTGTTTCCGCTGAACCTTCCCTGAAGAATTTTGCGCACTTGGATTGGTACCACATCAAAGTGACAACTTGGGGATCCTTGAAGGGCTCAAATTATCTTCCCTTTCAAATGTTCTTTGAGTTTTGGGATCCAAAAGAAGTGTGAAAGGGCAAGATCTGAACTGTAGGGTTGGAGTGCGGAGGGACTATCGTTGCTACTATGGAAGACAGAGAAAATGTGTTGTCTGATGAAAAAAATTCCTTGGTGCTTCTCTCCTCAGCAATGCAATTTTTTTGTTTTGTTTTTTTTCAACAATGCAATTTTCATTAAAAAAAACCCCAAACAAAAAAGCAAAACCAAACACACAATAAAACTTCTTCTTAATAAGTTCTGTGATTATTCTGTGGCCTTCAAGAAAACCTATCAAGATTACTCTGTGGGAATCCTAAAAAAGTGTCATCACAACCTTCCGTCTTGAATGTCACTGGGGCTCTGGAGCAGCTCTTTGGATGAGACCTTTTCTTGGAATGCACCCAAATTAGACTAGCCCCGGTGGAGAACTGAGAGAACTTGTCTGCAGCTCTCCACTGATTCCAGAGCCCAGATGAAATACATTGTGTTTGGAATGTACCCATGCATGGATGAGCTAGAACCCTAGTAATAATACTTTTTGATTTGCTCTTTGAGTTAGTTAATTGTGCCAGCCTGGCCGATAATCACATGTGGGTCTGGTTCAAAGGCGGAGGGATAAATGGGTGGTGAAGCCTTGCCTTTCTAGTTCTCGGGTCTCTTGTTTTGTGATGGTTGCATCGGGTGCAGCTGCCTTAGCAGTT
>NW_022103896.1:39901789-39903263 GCF_000313985.2 Echinops telfairi | reverse complement strand
TTGTGGGCTTGGGCAGCATTGGGTTGGGATGTTTTCGTGATGCACATTTTCTTTGCATAAAACTCTCTCTTATACGTGAGTTGCTGTGGATTTGTTTCTCCAAAGTACCTAGACTAATACATTAGTCTATTATTGTCGATTCCATCCTTGGCACATGCTTTAGTTGGGTTTTTGTCTTTTGTTGAATTGTAGGAATTCTTTAGAGATTTTGGTATCAAGCCTTTTTCAGATACAGGTCACACCTGCTATTCAAAAGAAGGATGTCTTAGAAAACTGTTTATAAGCTGAAATGATGTTAAGTGAAGAAGCACTTACTATTAAATCATATGGGGAAAATTTTAAGCATTTCCAGATCCCCCAAATAATCTATCAAGCAATACTAAGTAACACCTAAAATGTCAGTAACGTAGATGACCAACAGTGACATGAAAAGGTGCGCAATATCATTTATCCTTAGGGTAATGCAGTCTTGCATTTAGTCTTAGACACCCTGTTTAGGATCACTGAATTGGCTTGGTAACAGTGAGTTTGTTTGGGGTTTAGGACAACTAGTATCAGACAAAGCCGGAGCTAATCTTGGTGAGGCTGTGGATAACCTGGAGCCCTTCAGTTGTTGTAGCTGGGTTGGGTGGTTCTTCCAGAAGTTAAACCTAGACTTACCATAAAATCCCTCACACTTACTGCCATTGAATCGGTTTTGACTTGCCGTGGATCCGTATTTCTTCTCCTCCAGGCACACCCAAGAGACGCAAGCAGTAACTCAAAAAGATATGTGTTCACTACAGCATTATTCACACTATACCTCTTCCTCATTTATTGACTCTTCGTTATCCAATACTTTGCATTTATAATAACATTGACCATATGCTAGGCTAGAGTAATTCTAGCTGTGATGTTATATGTCAATTTAGTGGGGTCACAATTCTCCATTGTTTGGCAGTTATTTAATGATGTAATGTGACAGCTATGTGATGCTATATTTTGATAATATAATGATAACTGTGTTTTCACATAATGCTGACTTTTGAATAATGCTGATTTTCATGTAATACCTTGGTTTTTGGAATCTAACCACATTCATTAGTGAGTAGTGGGTGTAGTCCAAAGGTTTAAACAACCCAAGTATCCATCAACAGATACATGAATAAACCATGTAGTATATATAGTGGGAGATGTTATTTAATAATAAAAATAAATGAAGCTTTAGTGCATACTTAGATGTGGATGAACCTTGATGATATACTCAGTGAAACAAATAAGACAAAAAAGAACCGATATTATCAATCCCACTTATGTAAAATAACAAAGGTCTCTGGGACACAGATGGTTTGTGCTCATCTGCTAACCTAATGGTAGTTGGTTCAAACCTACTCAGTGACACCTTGGGGCTAAAAGACCTGACAGTTTGTTTCTGTAAAGAGTACCATCAAGAAAACTCTATAGAGCTATTTTTTTATTATTCCTTTTATTGGGG
>NW_022103896.1:39898805-39900234 GCF_000313985.2 Echinops telfairi | reverse complement strand
AGGGCAATGAATGTACAAATGTGCTTTACACATTTGATGTATGTATGGATTGTGATAAGAGTTGTATGAGCCCCTAATAAAACGATTAAAAAAAAAAAGGAAATAGATGGTGTTGTGGTTGCATTCTGTGGTAAGTGTAAATAATGTATTCAGAATGTGTTATTCAAATTAAAATATGTTATACACATATTTTATCACAATAACATAGGAAAATATATAAAGCTTTTTGTTAATGGGCTGTGTTAAAACTTACTTTTTGTTAGTTGTCATCAAATCACTTTTTCTTTATGACAACCTGGTTTACAGCAGAATGAAATGTTGGTGTGACCCTCCCACGCGTCATTATTTTTGATTAAATAGATTCCGTTTTTGTGGCCACTGTATGTTGAGTAGCTCCTGGCAGGATATTGGACAATATCCGTATCTGTAGCACTGGATCGGGCAATATTATGTTGTTTTCCAGAGAGTTTTGTTAGGTTGTTTTGGGAAAGTAAGCAAGCCACCAGCCCTTTTTCTCCTGCTTTGTCTTGGTGTGGAAGTGCCACAGACACCTTAGTTAACCATGGTGACCCTTCTGGTATTTGAACTGCTGGTGGCCTAGCTTCCAGCATCACAGCAACATGGAAGCCACTACAGTATGCAAACTAAGGGAGGGTTGTAGAGAGCCTCATTGATGTTTAAAATTATAGGGTGATCTTACTGTCCTCCCTTGCATGTTTAGGTGCTATGTGAATCTTGGCTTAAATGGTCACAAAACAAATAGAGAAGCTACTCTGTCTTATCTTAGAAGTTTGGGTACTATCCTTCTGAAGGAAGTGTTGGTAGACTTCCCAAATCTCTTAAAATTTTTTTGTCATTTAAACACTTAAAATGTCTTACAGGAGGCTGGATTTAATCTGACTGGCTCTTTGTACCTTTTCAGAAGTTCAGATGGGACTCAGAATTGCTGAATTAGGCTGTAGAGTGTATTACACTTGGTTCTGTTACTTCTGTTGCTATAGATTCATGATGATGGTTGGTGGTATAATAGTAGCTATCCAAGTAGCGATCCAAGGGGGTTAGGGGAAGGTGGGGAGAGGGGGAAAGAAATTGCGGGGAAGGGAGACATCAGTTGGTGTGAGATATAAAAATAATAATTTATAATTTATTAAGGGGTCATGAGGGTGAGAGGGAGGACGGAGGGTAAAAAGAGGAGCTGATATCAAGGGCTCAAATAGAATGTAAATCTTTAAAAAATAATGGCAACATATATACAAATATGCTTGGTACAATTGATGTGTGGATTGTTAAAGAGCCCCCAATAAAATGATCTTTAATAATAATATTATTAATAATAATAAAAGTAGCTAACATTCTGTCTATAGTCTTCACTTAAAAAAATGAAGAACAGTTTTTGTAGCTCATGGCTAGGTATTTACTATCATTATGT
>NW_022103896.1:39885719-39897814 GCF_000313985.2 Echinops telfairi | reverse complement strand
TTTATTTATTTATTTTAAAGCAAACCAACAAAGGAAAGGACAAAAACCTTTGGTTCACTTATGTATTTATGAATGAAAAAAATTCATAATACAAATTCATTCATGAAAAAACTTACGTACAAATTACAATGTTACAGATCACCCTTTTGTTTGTTTTGTTTCACGTGAAGACCTTGGAGACTCAATTATTTTGTTTTTTGTGAGAGATGCAAAGTGTGAGTGCTCTAGGTAAACTTCACACAAATTGGAAGCATCTTGGATTTTTTTGAAAGTATATTTCAATACATAAATTTGTATGCATGCTTTAAACAAATAGTATAGTTCAAGAGTGAGAGAATCTAACAAAAATGTGACTAGCACCAGCATTTAAATTTTCTGCTTTTAAGATTAGTTTAACAGTGTTAGTAACCATGCTGCACTGAAAAATGTAATGGTATAATCTGAATCATGATTCATATATTATAACCCACTTCCCCAGAATATTTAGGCTGGTCAAAAAGTTAACAGTGCATAAGTAAATGCTTAAGCACAATTGGTTATGGACAGCTTCTTTATAAAATGCTTTTAGGCAATATACAAACTGCCTCCAAGATTTATGCTTATGAGTAGACATTCAATTATATAGATAAAAGAGCATGTCCTGAAAATATGGGCACATTTTAAAACATTAAGACAATTCTGTTAACCATAATAGCCCCACAGTATGACTGAGTAATGAAAATCTACTTTAAAAGCCAAAAATTTCATCAGTATAGTGCATGATTGATTCAACATAGTTCCCAGGGAACAGACCAGTCACTCGATTGCAGACTCCTTCATACCAGCCGTCGTCATTCTTTATGACGTAAATGATTGCACCCTCCATAAACGACAGCTCATCATCCGTGTCTTTTGTGTAATCATATATTGCAACAACCTTCTCAATATAATTCTTGGGGACTCAGGCAGGATCCCCATCTGCATATGGATCATTATACTGAACTACTGCAGCTTCCTCATCTTCATAATCCACTGGAGGAGGTGGTGGGGGAGGTGGGGAGTCATCAAACAGGGGAATGTCATCTGGTGGAGGTGGAGGTGGTGGAGTAGGACTGTCAGCAACTGGCCCAATAGTGGGTGGTGAAGGTGTAGGCCCGGCAATAGGAATGCCAATACTGCTGCCGCCGCTGTTCTCTCTACTTCAACTCCCTCCACTGCTGCCACTGTGTGTCCTCGGTCTCTGATTTAAAGAAGCTGTCCTGCCTGGACTATGCTGACTTTCAAGCTTAGCAGGACTTGTCATATAGTCATTAGGGAGACTGTTGGGGGTTTAACAGGTTCCAAGGTTTTGTAAGGAGTATTCCATCCCAATGTTCCCCGGCCTGACATAGGAGGACTTGGTGGTTTCTGAGTAGGAGGATTTGTTCTCGACAGTGTGCCAGTTCTTGCAGGCTGGTTATTTCCATGCTTGACACCATGGCCCACATCATCTAGAACTGTGTAGTCTATAGGTTTCTGAATATACCTGACAGGGCGTTCCATATTTGCAGGTGCTATTATTTTGTGCGTTCTTATGTATTCTTATTTGTTGTCAAAATACCAATCTCTCTTCGAGCCACTTTCTGTTTATGAATGTCCACAGTCTGTGAAATATGATTGATGGAAGACTCCATTCTTCGCAACTGGGAGGCTTGGATGTCCAGCAGTTGGAGTACATTGTTGGCCAATGCATTTATTTGATAAGCAACACTAGCTAAGGATTGGGTCGTGTAGGCTTTGGTCTCTTCTAAAGCTTTTCTCTTGTCTGTAGCCTGTATGTAGTTGTTTTCACAGTAGTCCGCCACCTGAGTCAGGTTCTGGTAACTCTTATCAGCGCCCTCTTGCCAGATGGGATCTCCTCCTCTCGTAACATCTGCAGCTCTGCCATTTTCCACCCCTCTGCATTGCTTCCTCTCGCGTTAAAGAGACAGCGGCAGCCGGGTCCGCGGAGGTGCCCAGCACCTCACAGCCTGGATACAAACCGCCTACCCGCCCTCCCGCCTGGTATTCTGGTCAAGAATTTTTAAATCCATGAGCCTGATAGTGTCTTTACTTGTACTTGAATGGATGTGCACCAAACTCTTCTAATTAATGAAGTATTCTATTGAATGAAGTTCAGCAAACACATTGAGGTAGTTGGGAGCCCTTTGCTATTTTTATTGTATATCTTGACTCTTTGCAAAGAGGCTTCCAAAAATTTGAGCCACCCACCAGCTGCTCAGTCGGAGGAAAGATAAGGCACCCACTGCCATCTAGTCCATGTCAGAGCGACCCTCTAGAGCAGGGGAGAAGTGTCCTGTGAGTTTCTGAGACTGACTATTTACAGGAGCAGAAAGCCCTGCCTTTCTCCCGATGAGCAGCTGGTGGTTTTCCTTTGGGATCGCAGCCCAGTGCATAAGCGCTATGTGACCGGGGTTCCTTGGCAAGTAGCTCTAGCCTGCTTCTATCTTATGTACCTACAGGTTCTTCTGGAATTTAAACTGAAGAAAGGAAAATATTTGCACATCTGGTATTTTAATTCAAAATTATTTTTCTGTCACTCACAAGTACTTTGTCTTTAAGACATTTCTTAAAAGTCTTAAGGAGACCAGTAAACCAGTTTTAAATCAGATTTTTGCTAATTAATGTATCTTTAGGCTTTTAGATATTTTCTACAATATTTTGATTTGTCTGATTTCCAGTCACATGTGGTTATAATATCTTCTAATCATTTTAGCACCAAATTAATTTCCTCTGAAAATTTTCTCAGATGTTCAGTAGTTAGTTATTCAGTGTTTGATGAAAACTGTTTCCCTAAATTGCTACCTGTAGTCTCTCTGCTGTTCTACTTCTTAAGTTTGGAAAAGTAATTTCAATGTGTGTGTTGTGGCTTTCTGCACCATATTTGTATGTTTGGAAATTGAAAATATTTAATTGTTGAGAACAAACCAAGATTTGCTCTAACACATGATTTCTAGGAAAACATTTTTGGCCCCAACAGTCTGTAGATTTTGGAGTCCTGATTCAGAAGTGATACCACTCTTTACTGACATTTTGTGCAGCTTTCCTTGAACTTTTTCCCGTAGTCTCATTTTATAGGCGATCTTTGTTATTTTTCCCCAAAAGTCTAGGCCAGAGCAAATTAGACTAAAACATTTTTTTAAAACCAAAATTTTTGAGATATTGGTTTTAATGTGAAAATCTTTGAGAAAGGCCTTAAATGAATACCTTTTTCAATGTAGAGAAGGCAAATAAAGATTTCTTATCGATCTATTGATCATCTATCCTTGACCTATTAGAACTTTTCTGGGATCTAGGACATTTGTCTATCTTTAGAGTATTATTTATACACACACACACACACACACATATATATAATCATATTTTTTGCTCACTTGAGAGCCATTTAATCTAGACCAATAATGTGATACATTTTCTGTTTGGATTTTAATAGAAATCTACATGTTTGGTAGTTACATAATCTGTTGGCAATTTGAGATTTAAGAGTGAAGGGGTGGAGTATAATCTGTCAACCAGGTTGCAGCTTGATGACCTCATTCGGAGGTGCTAAGGAGAGAAATAGCTCCCAGGAGGCAGGACATACAGACACTCCCTAGGAGACATGCTGATGCAGACAGAGCCTAGAGCTGGAGGAACCTTGTGGAGACCCATGCCATTGCTGAGATGCTTCTACCGTCACTGTATCCACAAGACTTTTCACCCACTGGCCTATGATCTTCCTGCATTAGGCATCATTGCATGTGTTTTGTGAGTCTGAAGAGGACTTTATAGATTGGTATCAGACATATGGGCTAATATTGGACTTATAGACTTGATCTGGACTGGTCTGGGGGATGTTTTCTCAATATACACATATGGGCTAATATACCAGATGTATGGACTTGATCTGGACTGGACTGGGATGTTTTTTCAATATACAATTGCTTTTGTATATAAACCTCTTTCTTATATACATATGTCTATGGATTTGCTTCTCTAGTCCACCCAGACTAGCACAACATGTAATCATAGGAATTTTAAGCACTGAACATTAAAGATTTTAGTATAGGACTACTGGAAAAGAGTGTAAAGAGTACTCAGCCTTTATTATTTGTAGTCTTTACATCAAAGCTGGTAGCTAGAATTAGTAGGTTAGGAGGCCTGCAACAGAAAACATCATCTGCTTTTGCTTTAGTTTAGCTTCAACCCAGGATCCCTGGTGACATAGTGGGTTAACTATTAGGCTTTTGAACACAAGTCAGTGGTTTAAACTTACCAGCTGCTCCCCAGGAGAAAGATGTGGCTCTTCCTATAAAGATTTAGACTCTCAGAACCTCTAGGAGCATTCATATAACCTTGTGGACTAGCAGGAATCAACTTGAGGGCAGTGCATTTTTTTTTTTTTAGTTGAACTCAGTGCCTTGCATTCCTAATATTGATCAATCTGTTGTTACCTCTTGCTCAGATATTACAATAAATAGACTGGTAGTTGGTCAGTCTCTAGACTACACAATTCTCCCTGATATTTCATGTCATTTGATTATATGACCTTATATGGCTTCTTGTTGCCATCTTTTGATGCCTGGTTTCTCCTCTACAATGACTAAAAACTGAATCTCTTGATTCACAGTTTTTTTTGACTTGAAGTTGACTTTGTTTGGGTCACTTCAGTGTCCATAATAATTCTTATGCAACACTCTAGCTAGCGGTTCTCAACCTGTGGGTCGTGACCCCTTTGGGGGCTCAAATGAGCCTTTCACAGTGGTCGCCTGATTCATAACAGTAGCAAAATTACCATTGTGAAGTAGCAACAAAAGTAATTTTATGGTTGTGGGGGGTCAGTACAACATGAGGAACTGTATTAAAGAGTGGTGGCATTAGGAAGGTTGAGAACCACTGCTCTAGCAGCACACTTGAGCTTTTTTTTTTTTTATTCACTTGATCTTAATTTCATCTTTATTCTTATTTCCTTTTTATTTACTCCCTATTTGACTACTCTGGAGTTCATACTTTTCTGAAATGTATCCTTTATCTCAGCTTGGTATCTCAAGTAGTACTTCATTAGCCAGTTGCTTTATTTGTACCTTCTTGCCATCGTTTAAAGTGCTTTCCTCTTTTCCTGAATTGAGGATAAATACCCTTTCTCATCTACATAGCCTTATCTAGCTACTTTCGCCCATTTTTTCAAAGCCGTGCTATTGCAAAGAGCTGCCTATTCTTTGCTCTTTTCTTCCATTCATCATTTTCTTCTTTTGAACATACTTATTTTGAATTAATTGTAGACTTATAGGAACTTGTACAAAAATGTGCAGACGACTCTCTGCACCACTTCATCCGGGCACCCCAATATAACATTTTGCACGACCCTAGGGTCGACTCACTGCGACCCTCTAGGACAGGATAGAACTGTCCCTGTGGGTTTTTGAGACTATAACTCAGTATGGGAGTAGAAAGCCTCAGAAGATTATCATAGATTCAGTTCTGAGCTTATTTGGATTTTACCAGTTATATGTGTGTGGTTTATGTAGGCTACTTAATTTTCAGTGACTGCTACCACCATTAAAATATAGAACTATACCACCACCACCACCACCAAACTCCCTTGTGCTGCCCCTTTATATCACACCCACTTCCATCTCCTTAATCCGTGACAACCACTTATCTGTTTTCTATATAATTTTGTTATTTGGAGAATATCATTGTTAAAAAAATAAATAATAAAGGAGTGATGTGGGGGTGTTATGTTACCGTACTTGACTACCCAAGGCTGGACAGGAGAATCACCATCATCCGAAGTTCCAGTTCATGAGGCTGAGGTCTGATAGCCTCCACCCTCTAATGATTTTACCAATTCTGCCACCAGCTGTTGCTTCCACTGCATTCTCCTAACCTCAGAAATGGGTTTGATAATTCATTGCTCTGTTAACACAGAAGTCACCGACAATACTCGAGATTAAGGAATTTCTTAAGGAAGTTCACAGGTTACAAATACTCAGGATGCAATCATTCGGACAGGACAGCCTCTTTTCAGCTGTGTCAACAGGCCACCTATTCTCTAGTCTTTGGCCTTTCAGCCAAGCATCGAATTGACTTCTGCCCAACTTGGGTTGTTACCAAGTTCTTTTAGAGTTGCCAATAAATGCCCGAAGGCATACTATCCTGGCTAGCAAACTGGTTTCCACAATGAAGTGTCTCTCCCTGAGCCAGCTTTTTGCCCCAAGACACTCAGCCTTACTGGCTTTCTGGGCTGGGAAAGCAACTGGTTCTGCTGCTGCTGTTCTGGTGTCATAGCTGTCTCCTGGATCTAGGAAGTGCAGTGCACAGGAATCTTGGGGGCCCAAAAGAGAGCTTCCCCTTCCTGTTTCTCAGATGGCTAATTTTATATGTAATCACAACTAACAACTAACTAAACCTGTTAATAGTCATTCACAAGTGAATCTTATCAATATCTTCCCCATCTTCTCGTACCTTGAACCTTCAGGAAAAAAACAAAACTCTTTCCTGGGAATAACAAAGACTATGCCTAAAAAGCCACATTAAATAATTCACTGCCCTGCAGCCATATCATTGGGCTTATATAGATTTAACTTTAAAAAAAACAACTAAAAGATCATTTGATTGGGGGCTCTTACAGTTCATATAACAATCCATACATCAATTTTGGATCAAGCATATTTGTATATATGTTGCCATCATCATTTCCCAAACATTTACTTTCTGTTGAGCCCTTAGTATCAGTTCCTCTTTTTTCTCTCCCTCCCCTCCAGATTTAACTTCTTGAGATTGGCTTTTCTTTTGGATCTGCATAATTCCCTTGAGCTCATTCAAATTGTAGCAATCTTTTCTTCTGTTTTATTATTAGTAGTATTCTATTGTGTGGATGGAGCCTGTATGTTCAGCCATTCATCCATTGAATGACTTTTGGGTAGTTTGCAGTTTTGGGTATTAAAAATAAGCAGTAAAGAACATTCAAGTAAATTTTTTTTTTTCATTTAAAAATATTCTTTGGAAGCCTAAGTTTTTATTTTTCTGGAGTAAACATTTAAGAATTCTCTTGCTTAATAGAATGATAAGTCCATAATTAGTTTTTAAAGAAACTTACCAACTACATTCAGAATTGACTGTACCATCTTAATTCCCATGAACCAATGCATAAATGACCTGGTTTCTCTACATCCTCACTGTTTTTCATTTATGTATTCTGATAGTTATGTTGTGATGTCTTATTGTGGTTTTAATTTGTATTTCCTTTATGGCTAGTGATGTTGAATACCTATTTATGTGCTTATGTGCTATCTGTATTGCCCATTTAGTACAATGTTTATTAATTTATTTTGCTCATATTCAAATTAGATTTTTAAAAAATTGAATGTTAATTTTTAGATTTTTTTTTTCTGACTGTAGTTTGCCTTTTCATCAGTTTTTTTTTTTGCAGAGTGAAGGGTTTTATTTTCGATTAGGTGCAGTTTATTAATTTTTCCTTTTTTAAAAAAACCTTTTATTGGGGGCTCTAACATCTCATCACAATTCATACATTCCTTCAGTGTGTCAGACACATTTGCACATATGCTGCCATCATCATTTTCAAAGCATTCTTTTCCTACTTGAGTCCCTGATACCAGTTCCCCATTTCTTCCCCCTCTCTCCCCTGCCCACTCTCCCTCATGAACCCTTGATAAGTTATAGATTATTTTTTCCATATCTTACATCATCCTCCGCCGCCCCTCACCCACTTTTCCATTGTTCATCCCCCTGGAAGGAGGTTCTAGGTTGATCCTTGTGATGATTCCCCCTTGCTCCCCACACCCTCCCCTAATCCTCCTGATATCTCTACTCTCCTTGCTGGCCCTGAGGGGTTTATGTATCCTGGATTCCCTGTGTTTCAGGCTCTTATATCTGTAGCAGTGTGCATGCTCTGGTCTAATCCGATTTTTAAGGTAGAACTGAGGTCATGATAGTGGGGGGAAGGAAGCACCAAGGAACGAGAGGAAAGTTGTGTTTCATCGGTGCTACACTGCACCCTGACTGGCTCTAATTTTTCCTTTATGAGCTGTGCTTTTGGTGTCAAGTTTATGAATTCTGAGTCAATATTTTCCTTCATCAGCATTTTGTAATTTCAACAGTAGACCCTATGTGTTTTGTAAAGGAACTTTAGTGGCAGAATGGGTAAAATACTTGGCTGCTAACATAAAGGTTTGTGTAAGCCCACCAGTGGCTACACAGGAGAGAAGACCTGGTGAGATTTGGTTGTATTTTATCTTTAGTAAGATGTTTTTATGAGTTGGCAAAGCTGTGTTTATTTTTATTGTCTTGTAGTTCTTCCATCTCAGAAAGAAAAGTCATTTTTATTGAAATATTAAGGAAGGCTTTAATTTCATGAGGGAGTTTCCAAAAATTTTATGAATGAGAAAATATGGAATTGTATTGCAATACCCAGGCAACCTAATTATAGTGTTCAGTGTTGTAGACGGTGTAATTTATATATCTAAATACTGCAAACGGAAAAGAAAATATAGGTTTGGAACTTGACAGCTTGCTGGTGGTTGCAAGTTCACCATTCTGTTTCAGCCACAAACCATGGGGTGTGTTATCTGGCATTAAAATTAATGAACACTGACTGCAACTTCCAGTGTTTCTGTTTGGTTCATAGGCCCTATAGGCTCCCTTTCAATTCACATAATGCAGCAGTTCTCCGCTTTTTCTTTTGAGGATTTGATGCTGCTGCTTTTTTTTTTTAATTGAACTTGTTGATTTTGCCATGACCTTCTTTTTGGAACTGGAAGCTAAGCTAGAATTTTGTAACTATACTGAGTTAATTATCCGTGGTTGTTTTTTTCTTATCTATTCAGATAGTTTTTACAAAATATTTAATGTAATTTTTATATGGCTAAGTTTTAAGTCTGCTCAGTGTTTTTTGTTTTCTATTTGTTCCATTGATTTCTCCCACCCCTCCATTTTCGTTCTCTGCCTTCTTTTGGATTTTAAGTGGCTATATTGTAGCATTCTATCTAATCTTCACTATTCATCTCTTGGTTACACTTTGCTATTTTTCAGTGGTTGCTTCAGGGCTGACTATATGTATATTTAAGTTATCTGCTGTTAAATAATATACCGATTTATAAGATGTTATCCCTTACATTAGGTTACTTGCAACAGTATGTTTCTCTTAGTCTTTTACTTATATATGTTACAAACCAAATACCTTACTGTTATTTATGCCACTACTAGATATTAAAAAATCATGAGGATGAAATAATAAAGAATTTGCTATTTAACCCCTTTAAAGTGCACAATTTAATGATAGCTACTAGGCTGGGCAGCCATTACCTGTACTCATTCCCTAAAGTTTTTCACCACCCCAAATAGAAACTTAGGACCTCATAAGTAATAATTCTGATTTCTCCTGCCTTTAGCTCTGGTAACCACTAAGTTTTGTCCCTATGATTTTCCTTATTCTAGAGAATTTACGTAAGTGGAATCAGACAATCTGTCCTCTTGTGTCTGACTTTGTGTAATGTTTTCAGTGTCTATACATGCCATCGCATGTCACTTCTCTTTATGTTTGAATAATATTCCAATGTATGGCTATTCTACTTTTATTAATCCAGCTATCCATTATTTAATTTTAAAAGATATTAAAATTCAAAGTAAAAAGTATGTTATCCTTACCTACACATTCCTTCTGGAATACTGCATTTGTTTATGAAGGCCATAGGTTTCATCTAGTGATGTCTTACTTCAATTTGAAGAACTACATTTAAATAATTATTGTAGCTCACACGTTGTGTGACAAATTTAGTCATAAGAATAAAGTATTTTTTCCCTCATAAACTTTGGGGTGCATTTTTACTGCATATGATCTTTTTTGCCCCCAAGTCATTTTATTAGGGCATAATCCAGACAGCATACCATTCAGTAGTTCAGTGATATCAAGTCATAGTGTACAATCTCTACCACAATCATTTCCAAAACATTTTCTTCTGTAATCCTTGATATCTGCTCTCCATTAATGCCTCCACCCCCACCCCCACCCCACTATATCACCCAGGAATTCGTATTCTAGTTAATTGTCTGTGTAGATTCATCCATCTTGGATTTCATATACTGGAAAACATAGTCAAGAATGCTACGAACAGTGACAAAATACAGCAATTTGAAGGAAAAAAATCTGAAGGGGAAAAAAACACCCAGAGAATATTAAAAACCAGATCAAGCTCAAAGTATATCTAAAGGGAGATCAAATGGCAAGGTTTTAACCAGTCAAATCAGAATTATCATTTGATCTACTGTCATTGTGTCTCCAATCCTCTGTTTGGTAACTAGGTTATTCCCACCCCTCACATTTGGTCAGAGGGGAAGCATTGGAGCCTATTCCCTATGCAATTCTGGAATGTGTTTTGTGTGCCCACTGTCATCCATATTTTGCAAACAGAATCACAAAGTTTAAGATCTGATACTATTCCCTCTCAGATTTGGATTATATCTTTTCCACTCCTTGGGTCACAGGTGTTGGTGTGCTTCTTCCATGTGGGCTTAACTGACTTCTCACCTAGATGGCTGCTTGTTTGAAAATAAGCCGTTCATACCCCTGTCTCTAGTCTTTCTGATAGTGGGGCAACATCCAATTTCTTTACCACACTTTGCTGGAGCACCCGTTTCTTCCATGTTTCCTTCAGGAGAAAGAAATGAAGAATTAATTGTCCTAAGAATTAATTGGAGCTAGGATTAAGTGCAATCCCTAAATCCATTCCTAAATCTCTGTTTTCTGTCTGCCTCTGGTTCATCTTAGAGATGTCTGTTATTTTCTGATAGAGCATCTTATCGATCATCTCCTTGAAGTATCAGGTCCTTCTGTTTATAATGCATCATTGATTATGCATTTAAAAGATAAGTGAGAAAGGGAGATTAAACAAGTGTGGACTATGAATCATGATACGTAGAAGGCCGACATGGCACAGATGAAGTCCTTACATGACTGGACACTATTTTGAGCACGGTCTTAAACGTTGCGTTGTGAGCGGTGTTTCATGTGCAGTGCTTAGTTAGGGTCCTCATGAGCCTGAACTGACTGGATGGCCAGCAACAGCAACACACTGATTTTATTGGGAGCTCTCACATATGATATAACAATCCATAATTCAGTTAGAGCAAGCGTAATTTTACAGTTATTGCCACCATCAGTTTCAAAACATGTTCTTCTTGCACTCTTGATATCAGCTCACCTTGTGACAGGGCTTTTCTCTTGCATCTTAAAGATCGTTCCTCAATAAGACATGAATTATTTCAGTCTGTTTAAATTCTTTTCCCCTCTAAATTTAGGGTTCCCCACCAATGAACTCTCCCTTTTATTGTTGATTTCTAAGTTTCACTATTATCATAAACTTGTACTTTATGAAATTGATTCTTTGAGATTTATTTGCGAGTATGATTTATGTTTTCAATTATATTATATGTATTGAAACTAAGAGCTTATTTTCATTAAGTATTTTGGCTTCTTTTGTTTTCCTTTCTTGTCCAGTAATGTTTTTTTTTTTCTGTATATGCTACTCTGAGTGTTTGTGTTTCCTTTTGTGTGTATGTGTGTGTGTGTGTTTTCTTTTAAAAAAATCTCCCACTTGTTTTTGAAAGTACAGATTGTATTTTTTTCAATCATTTTACGGGGGACTCATACAGCTCTTACCACAATACACACACAATACATACATATACCCATTGTGTCAAGCACATTTGTACATTTGTTGTCATCATCATTTTCAAAACATTTTCTTTCTGCTTAAGCCCTTGGTATTGGCTCCTCGTTTATTTCCCCTTCTTCCTCTCCCCTCCCTCCCTCATGAACTCTTGATAATTTATAAATTGTTGTTACTTTTTTCATGTCGAACACTGACCGTTGTCTTTTTTCACCCACTTTTCTGTTGTCCATCCCCCTGGGAGGAGGTTATATGTATATCATTGTGATTGGTTCCACTTTTCCCCCCACCTTCCCCTTACCCTCCTGGTATCGCTACTCTCTGTTGGTCCTGAAGAGTTTATCATCCTGAATTCCCTGTGCTTCCAGCTCTTATCTGTACCCATGTACATGCTCTGGTCTCGCCGGA